>NW_022437048.1:2084751-2261151 GCF_009761245.1 Sapajus apella
GGAAGGAAGGAAGGAAGGAAGGAAGGAAGGAAGGAAGGAAGGAAGGAGAAAGAAAGAGAAAGAAAGAAATGAAGAAAAAGAATTAAACTCATAGAAGTAGAGAGCAGAATTGTGGACATTAAAGGCTGGAAAGTTTTGGGGAAAAGGGAGGATGGGGAGAAATTGGCTAACATATATAAAATTTTAACTGATAGAAGAAATTAGTTCTGGTTTCTGTAGCATTGTGAGGTGAATACGATTAACTATAATTTATTGTATAGCTTCAAAAAGCTGGAAAAGAGGGTTCGAATGTTCACCACACAAAGAAATGATAAATTTTTGCAGTGATGGATATGCTAATTATGTTGATTTGATCATTACTCATTGTGTACACATATCAAAATACCATTCTATATCCCATAAATATGTACAATGAAACATTTTAACCACAGCATTCTATTTTTTTGTTCACAGCTGATTAATTATTAGTGAGAAATTATATTGGGGAATCTGCATAACACAAAAAGCTACTTATTAGCATTCATTTTCCCCTCAGTAAATAAATCTATCAGACTATTCACCTTCAAAGTCTGTAACCCTGGCAGGAGAAAAATCACCTAATTTCAAATTAAGTTTAACCTTTCACAACATTAATTATTTATGCAACAATTTCCTTTCTGAGTATTCAAGTACAGTATTACTCACACGCTTTGACTTTTGTGACAATGAATAATTACAAAACAGGGGCTGAAGGAATGGAAATTTGGCAGTTGAATTGGTTTTAGGGAATCTCTATTTTAATTCCTTTAACTAGATAACACTGAAAAAAAAAATCATGTTTTCAGCATTAGAAATTTCTAATTAAATGAAGGTTTTGTATAAAAATTATGATAATGTAAATGATAATATATAGAATGTTAATTTGTATTTAATAGATTTTTACCCATGGGGTAATCAAATTAAAATAATAAAGTATAAAGCTTATATTTGAAGAAAAACTTCATAGCTTTTAAGATGTAAACTATTATTGACATTTTTTCTCAGAAAATTAGTAGTTCTGAATTTACTGAAGCTAATTCTCTTATTGTCTCTGAACCACTTCAGTGAAAAGATAGAGGCATGGTAATTTGCTGTCTACATTAAAAAAGTCTGTATTTCCACTAATTCCCATCCCAGGGGCTCATCCCCAGAGATTATGAATAGATTAGTTTGGGGACAGAATCAGGCATTGGTACATCATCAACACTCCCAGATGACTATAATGTCAATCAGGAGAAAAAAAAAAAAAAAACCTTTAATTTTCTTTAAGGCAGGCTTCTAAACCTTGTTGAACTTTGAAATTATCTGGGAAGCTTTAAAAAAATACAGCTGGCTGGGTCCCACCTCCAGATAGTCCAATTTAATTGTTCCGGGCTGTGGCCTGAGCATCAGGGTTGTTATAGCTCCCCCAGAAACTCCATAGGCTGAAATGGTTACCCACATCAGTTAACAGCAAATTCTAGCATGCTCTTGATGTGCAGCATCAAGGTATGTGTCACTTGTTATAACCTGCTGTTGCTACTACCTACAGACTTTGCTGTTCAATCTTTTTGACATGACTTTGTACTCTGTCTTATCTTCACAACTTATTTATCACTTCTCAAGTGTGATTCACATTCTCCCTTTAATCTTTGCGAAATACTCTTGTTCTTTTGAACTAGCCTGGGTCCCCCTTTCACGTGACACTTGCCTCCCATATGGCTGCATAGGTAGTATGCACTACAATCAGATTCTTAAGGTTCCTCTAAATATCATAGGAAAAAAATAACTGAGATTTGTAAATCATAACAAGAAAGAAAACCTCAATATGGCAGGCTTAGGACAAAGACATTATAATTTAGGCTTAATAACCCCTCAAATAACTTGGGTTCCTAAGAACCCCTGAGCTGACATGAACTTCTAAATGAAAAGTCTTTCCTTAATTATTACTTAAAATTAGATAAATATATACATGCATTCCAGTAGACAAAATTCTTCATCTCTCAGTTCTGTAGCCTCTGTCCTATAGAGAAATATCACTTTTTAATCTTTCTATCAACTCTGGAATCCACACGTGACATTCTGTTTCCTTTATGCAGATATAGATTATAGATTTAACCAACTAGCTGAAACAACCCGGTTGTATTTCAGTTTTAGTTTACTTAAGCAATACATTACTAAGTTGTTTTTACTATTGTTTTCAACTTTTTGTCTGGTTACACTATGTAGTTACAGTTGAGAGTACTGAAATTTACTTTCATTAAAGCTTCAAAATCTAATTTCTGAAATACACCGTAGAATAGCAAACTCACAATCAAACTGCAAGGGGGTCATTCAACAATGAAATACTCATTATGTAAGCTTTGTAGGTTTATGCTGAATATGAAATTCTTTGAAATACTGAATTACACAGCTCTAGATTATAGAGTCTCTTTCTATTTCTTTCAATGAATGTGAAATTATTGACTCCACCTGGAGTCCTAAGCAGATGAGGAAGTAATTCAGTCTTTGCAGTGGAAAGCTATTAGTAAGGTGGTATTTGCTATTTTGTGAAAAATAAAAATAATAAATCTTTGCTTTTTTATTGTACAGAAAGAGAGAGTACATGTATATAATTTTATACATAAGACTATACGCTAAAGAGGGACTTCTGGGCTATTTATATGTTTGATATTACCCATTAATGATCAAATAAAAATGTAGCAGCTGTTTGATAATCCTTTTAAAAAACCCATTATTACTAAAATGACAGCCTTTCAATATACAACGGGAGCAACGTATTAAGCTGTGTTAAAATTAGTATTACAATTTTTCTAGAAAATTGCAATGGTGTAATATCTTTTTGGCATAATAATCATGCTCTTTCTTTGCATAAAGTTTTCAAATATTTTAATTCCAGTTTCCAATAATTTTAATTTGAAGTAAAGAAAAAACTCATGTAGCCAATTTTGTAAATAATTTGGTAGCTAACAAAAAAAATGGATAATAAAACTGCACATTGTATTAGGAGGCATTCATATAGTACCTATTATTGTACAATTGTATAATAATTAATACAGCTAGACACCTTTGAAGTATTTTTAAGGAAAGTAAGGAACATAGCTTTAGAAAGTGGTATGCTGGTATATGAATAACAATGGCTCTCAAAAGGACTACATATATACGCACATACATTTATGTTTACTAAAAATGTTATAGATAAAAATGTTATAGATAAAAATGTTGTGTGACACACTATACAAGTATTAAAATATCCACTATCGTTTATTATTAATTTTATATAGACAATTGGTTCCAACAATATGCTTATGTTGATATTTTGCTGAACTCTTATATCCATTAGCAAGTCTAGCTGCAGGTGATAAATAAATGTAGATCTGACATAAATATTGGCAGATATTTCTGTTTACCTTCATGAGCAAGATGCAAGTAAAACAGAGAAGACATATGTTGGAACTTCACTCTTTCATCAGTCATGTTAGACCGATTTTTTGCTGAACTATCAAATAATGAAAGAATAATTTTTAATTCCTTCATGCTTTTCATAAAGTAATGGCTGATGACACTACAAACTTTTAAATTTCAGCTTCATTACTGACATGTTTCTATTGTTTTCTTCAGCCCAGACAAGGGTTTTGCAAACCTCTCAAAGAACCATATGGTATATACTTTAGGCTTGTTAGCCATATGGTCTTTATTGCAGCTATTCCACTCTGCTGTTAGAGTGTGAAGAGTTCCAGTAACACTTTATTAAAATAGGCAGTTGACCCACAGGTGGTAGCCTACTGACTCCTGATTTAGACAATGAATTAAAAAATAAATAAACCAAGTCTGATGTGTAGAATTCGCTGATTGCTGTGGTGTAAATACTTCTACCATGGTCGACTTCAAGCTACCAAGGTAATTTCATTGAAAGTTACTGTGTGAAGGGATGCTCAATAGTAGAATGTCATACAGTATTTTAAACATACAGATATGATAGATATTATTATCCTCACATAGAGAATGGTAACATGCAATGACAATTAGGAAATAAGATTTAGTTTTTATTACTTGTATCTTTAATATAATTTAATTGTATATTATATATATGCATAGGTGTGTGCATATATATGTGTATAGGTTATAATGGTTGTATTGACAACCAGCTTACAAAACCCAAATTTAACAATCTGCTCTGAGAGTTGACACAAGCCTGCTTCAGCAAACCAATGGTTATAGACTTTATAATGATTTAAAAAACAAGAATTTATTTCAATCTCTATAAATAATTAAAAATATTCCATAGATATTTTTCTTAAAAATTTTGACAGGGGATCTTTACACTAGTCAGTCTTTAACAGCTTTTATGTGAAGAAATAATATTAGCGTTTAGTTAGTTGTACCAATAGTATCACTAGATATAGACTTTTCTGAAGACAATCAAAAAACGTATACATACAAATAGAGTGAAACATTAAAAATCATATATCAGTTATAACCTATACATACATCCAAGTGGAAGTGGAACTGTAATAAAAGAGCAATTATCATAGATAAATTTTCTTATGAGCTCGATTTTCATTTTCAATGTGATAAAATAATAGGTCTTTCACATTTGACACTTCTCCCTTTCATTAAGTAAAAATTATGAGCCTTGTCATTTGCCTTCCTCATGAGAATATCAGAAGGATACATGGAGTAATATCCAGGCAGCATGCATAGCTATTTAGTGAAAAGGCATTTTGCTAAAAACAAAGAGATTTGCAACTCCATGCACAGTATGACCTAGTGTTACAGTTAAATTGTGGAACTGAATAGGCAAGTTGGTTTATTGTGAACACACAGCAGGTGTGTCAGATCCTTCCCTATGCTGGCAATTCCAATAATTCTGCCCTAGCCTCTTAATCGTTTCTTTTCGTGTACCACTGTATGGTGACAGTAAGCATGGCTTGACAGAGGGTCCAGCAGGGAAGTTCCATGATCTTTGACTTCTATATGCTAAACTTTGCCTTAGATAATCCTTCATGGACTGACCTTTTAGATTAACTGCTGTAACTTTGGTTTTACAGTGCAAATATAAATGTGCTTCAGCTAACAATAGTCTGAGGTAGGATAATATTCAGTCCACATATGTGGGGAAATAAAAGGATAAACACAATATCTTATGTTTGCTAGCTGAAAAAGAAAAACTACAGGCCAATATGAGTGTCTGTAAAATGATCTTTAACTTATTCGAAAATAAATACATAAAAATCAATAAGGCAAAGATTTTCAATTTTCAAAGATGTTTAATTTTAATATAGAGAAGCCTTTACTAAGGGGGAAAAAAGAGTATTTAGCTTCTAAATAGCTTTGAATGCACTTCTATATTTAGTGATTTAGGGGGGCTTTCCTCAGTTCTAAATTCGTAAGTATCCTAGTAGAAAATAAAAGGGGAAAAGCTGAGACCCTAGAATGGTTTATATGAGAACTCCAAGTAGGAAATGTACATGAAGTAAACATTTTATTAACATTTTTTTAAAATTATTTAAGCCCCTTCTATAGAAAAACCTATAATATGTCAAATATGTAGATTTCCTATTTCAACATCACCATCCCAAGAAGTAAATTATTGTTTGAAGTAAAGTTAATAAATTAATATTATAATTAAAGTTATTCCATATATTAAAACAATTAAAAGTTCACAACATACTAGGGCAGTTAAAGTTGAGAAAATTGTTTTCAAAAATCCACCAAGGAGTCTGCATAAATCCAATCTAATGTGATCAGCTAGCTAGCTTGACACAAGGTTAACTTTTTCATTATTTTACAAAAAAGCAAATATAAATTTTGAGGCCCTTTAATATCTATGCCAATTGGCAGATACTTGCGAGAAATTGCTGTCATAGTTTTGTTGTTTTTAAAGCAGCAATAGCTGTGATAGTGAAACATCCTTTTTTAATGAAGGCCTAGAATAATTTTGTGAGCTGCCTTTCTGTCACCTAGATAGGAGAAGGTAGTTCTGAGAAGCATAAATAATAAATATAATATGACATTATATATATGTATATAATATGACATATTTTAGTCATTTTTAGTGAGGGTAAATATATGTAACCTATTTATCCTTAATAACAAAACAAAACTTCTTAATCATGTTATTGTTTGAAATAAGGTTTTACACTTTCATAGAACTTTAACACGATTTGCATTTAAAAATTTTTATTGTTCTTGTATAAAATACAAGTATTATGGCACTTCACTTTTATTGTTCAAATTAAAAATGCTTTTAGCTCTGGATGGACTTCCTTCTTAGGTTTTTATGAAGAAGACTCCTAGTTTAAGTGAATGGATATTGTAGGAAGCAACCTGCCATCCCTCTAACTTGGATCTGTTTTTATACCATTGTCTGGGGAAAAATAATGTTGGATCAGTTGCATATGTGCCAGATGTTCTCAAAGTTATTATTTTCAGGTAGAATCAAAACATGGAAGAACTGGGGCTACTATATGTTTAAATCAGACAATATGCTCTTTATTCAACCTGGATAATCTTAATTAAGATATCTGGGATAATTTTATAAAACATCAAGTATGTTTCTCTAGGAGAGATTTTGTGTTTGTGTATGTATTGTATATATCTGAAATAATGAGTGCAGAGCTTTATATAATATTATTTCATGTAATGAGGTAATATAATTTATTTGTATTGCAATTTTGAATGCATATCAATTCTGTCTGTTATCATTGCTTTAATACTTTAAATTTCAAATTATCTTTGTAAAGCAAATTATCTGCTAGACAGTATTATATGGCATCTCTCAATACAACTGAATAGGACTATATTGAGAATGAGGCCCAACTAAGTAGATATACGTAGTCTTTCTTTCCATCCATGTACACATATTCTAGTAAACTCTCAAATACATATAGGGTAATTATAAAAGTGATGATGAATAACTAAAGTTTTTTCAGTCCAATTTCAACATTTTTATCTGCTTGCTCCCAATCTTACTGAATATTTTCACCTGAATATTTTCTTTCTATATTAATAAAAATACCAGTTTCAAATCTTTATTTCTGGTCAACTGAAGCAAACTCTCTGATGAAGCATAGACATATGCGTTTTAAAAATCTTTACAGATAATATATGATTGATATTTTAAAACCATTTGGAGGCAGAATCAGATGATGGACTAGAAGGCTTCACTGTTTATTACCCTGATAAAGCCACCAATTTAACAACTATCTGCATGGAAAACCATCTTTATGACAACCAAAAATCAGGTGTGCACTCAGTAACTGATCTTAACTTAATATCACTGAAAAAGGCACTAAAGAGATAGAAAAAAGCAGTACTCACTAGCCAACACCACCCCTCCCTGACCACATGGCAATAGTGGTAAGTTGTGGACAGCATATCTGGGTGCATGGGGAGGGAGAGCACAGCAATTATGAGGCATTGAACTCAGTGTGCTGCTGTTAGAACAGAAAGAAAGAAACAGATCAAAATCACCTGATGTCACCTTACAAAGGGAGCATTTAAACCAGCCATAGCCAGCGAGGAATTGCCAATCCCATTGATTGGAACACGAATCCTTAAAAACTTCATAAATGAGGGCTACAGTGCTCTCAGTCTTCAAGTCAACTTGAAGTTAATCAGATCGTTAGGAATGCAACTCTTAGGTGAGTCCTGATGCTAAACCAGGCCCAGAAAGGGAACTGAGGGAAAAAGTGACATACTAAGACACTAGCAAGAGCAGCCAAATGAGTGCTGTTATTACTCCTCCCTTAACCCTGGGATGCACAGTTCCTGGCTCCAAAACAGAACATTTCCTTCTGTTTTAGGAGAGGACAGGGAAGAGTGTGGAGGACTTTGTCTTGTATCTAGGATACCAGCTCAGCCACAGCAGGATAGGGAACTAGTCGGAATTATGAGGCCCCTCAGGCCTTAGCCCTCAGATGACATTTTTAGATATACTTTGAGCCAGAGAAACCCACTACCTTGAAAGAAATACCCAGTCTTGGCAGCATCCATCACCTGCTAATTGAATATTCCTTAGGCCCTGAATAACCAATAGCAATACATTGGTATTACATCAACAGCCTTGGGTGAGCCTCTGAGACTTACCAGTTTCAGGTGAGACTCAGCACATTCCCAGCTGTGTTGTCTATCAGGCAATACTCCTTCTGCTTGAGAAACACAGAGGGAAAAGTACAAAGGACTTTGTCTTGCACCTTAGGTACCCGCATGGCCATGGGAGGGGAGGGGAGGTTGAGCATCAAGTGGGCTCTTTGGTCCTAGATTCCAGGACTTGACTGTTGAATGGCACTTATAAACCTTCCCTGGACCAAAGGGAAGCCCACTGCCCTGAAGGGTGAGTCCCAGGTCAGGTAGCATTCACCACAATCTGACTTAAGTGACCTTGAACCTTAGGGAATGTTGGCAGAAATGTGATAATATTCCTCGAGGTCTGTGGTGGAAGGGGAGGCTTCTTGGCCTTGGGAAAGGGGCAGGACAATCTGTGTCTTGTGGTTTGAGGGTCAGCTCAGTCACAATAGAGTAGCTCACTTGGTACACTTCTAGGGATTTTTACTCTATGCCCTGAATTCCAGATGGCACTTATGAACCCACTGTGGTCTGGGGATCCTCACTGCTTTAAAGGAACGATACTGGTAAGGCTGGATTTGCCATCTACAGATTGTAGAGACATAGGCAGTAGCCAGGAAGTAGTTTACAGTAAACATTAGATGAGACTCAGTGCTATTGTATCTTTAGGTTTGACCCAGTACAGTCATAGCAGTGGTTGCCACTGCTTGTGTCACTACACCCCAGGAACAGAAAGGTAGACACTGTATGTTTGAGGGGAAAAAAGGGAGAAAAATAAAAATCTCTGCCTAGTAATCCAAAGAATTCTCCCTGATCTTGTCTAAGATCACCAAGAGGATACCTCTATGACTCTGCAAGAACCACAGCATTACTGGGCTTGGGGTACTTCCTGTAGCAGATGAAATTTTAATCACAATACCTAGGTCCTTTAAAATATCTGGAAAGTCTTCCCAAGAAGAATGGCTACAAATAATTCCAGACAATGAAGAGTACAATATATACCTATCTCTTTAACTCTCAGACATCAAACAACATCTACTCTCATCGATACCATTTAGGAAGGCATGACCTCAGTAAATGAACTAAATTAGCCACCAGGAACTAATCCTAGAGAAACAGAAATACGTGACGTTTCAGATGGAGAATTTACAATAACCATGTTTAGGAAACTGAAAGAAATTTAGGATAATACAGAGAAGGAATTCAGAATTCTATCAGACAAATTTAAAAACAGATTGAAATAATTAAATATCAAGCAGAAATTCTGGAGCTGAGAAATGCAATTGACATACTGAAGAATGCATCAGAGTCCTTTAATAGCAGAATAGATCAAGCAGAAGAAAAAATTAATGAGCTTGAAGACGGGCTAATTAAAAATATATACTCAGAGGAGATGAAAGAATAAAAGAATAAAAACAGTGAAGCATGCCTATAGGATCTAGAAAATAGCCTCAAAAGGGCTAATTTAAGAGTCATTGGCCTTCAAGAATAGGTAGAGAAAGAGATAGGGGTAGAAAGTTTATTCAAAGGAATAATAACAAATAACTTTCCAAACCTAAAGTAAGATACCAATATCCAAGTAGAGAAGGCAACCGAACATGAAGTATATTTAATCCAAAGAAGAATACTTCAAGGCATTTAATAATTAAACTCCCAAAGGTCAAAGATAAAGAAAGAATTCTAAAAGTAGCAATAGAATATAAACAAATAACATAAAATAGGGCTCCAAGATATCTGGCAGTGGACCCTTCAGTGGAAACCTTACAGGCCGACAGAGAGTCTAATGACATTTTTAAAGTGCTGAAGGAAAAAAATATATATATACTAGAATAGTATGTCTGACAAAAATAGCCTTCAAAAATGAAGACAAAATAAAGACTTTCTCAAAAGAACAAAAGCTGAGATTGCAATAGAAGCAATAAATATAGAAAGATTGCTACCAGCTTATACAAAAACACACTTCAATGGACAAACCAGTGTCACTGTGAATCAAGAACAAACAAGCCCACAAAATAACCATCAAACAATACAAAGGTAGTATCATATCCATGCATATTAATAATAGCCTTGAGTGTAAATGGGCTAAATTCCCCCACTTGAAAGGCACAGTGTGGCAAGCTAGGTAAAAAGGCAAGACCGAATGATATGCTGTCTTCAAGAGACCCATCTTACATATAAAAACACCCATGGACTCAAAATAAAGGGACTCAAAATAAAAAAAAATCTACCAAGCAAATGGCAAACAGAAAAAAGAAGGAATTGTAGTCCTAATTTCAGACAAAAGAGACTGAAAACAAAGAACAAACAGGACAAAATAGGGCATTATATATGATAAAGAGTTAAATTCAACAAGAAGATTGGACTATCCCAAATAAATATGCACCAAACACAGGAGCACCCAGGTTCAGAAAGTAAGTTCTTAGAGACCTACAAAAAGACACAGAATCACAAACAATAATAGTGGGAGACTTTGACACTCCACTGATAGTCTTAGATAGATCATTGAGGCAGAAAATGTACAAAGATATTCAGGAGATAAATTCATAATTGGACCAAATTGATATGATATATCTCTACAGAATTCTCTATCCAAAACAACAGTATATATATTTTTCTTATTGCCACATGGCACATTCTTTAAAACTGATCACAAAATTGGACATAAAATAATCCTCAACAAATGCAAAAGAGTGGAAATTATACAAAGCACACTCTCAGACCATGCTTTAATAAAAATAGAAGTCAAGACTGAGAAAATTGGAGGCACCACATTACCCAACTTCAAACTGTACTTCAAGGCTTCAGTACTGAAAATGGCATAGTACTTGTATAAAATCAGACACACAGACCAGTGGAACAGAATAGAAAGCCCAAAATAAGTTTGCACCTAAGATCAGCTGATTTTTTATGAAGCTGACAAAAGCAAACAATGAGGAAAAGACTCTCTATTCAATATGTTGTTCTGGAATAACTGACTAGCTAAATGCAGAAGATTTGAAGTTGAATCTACAGCAATCAACTCAAGATGGATTAAAGACTTAAAGGTAAAACCCAAAACTATAAAAACCTTAAAGATAAGCTAGGCAATATCATCCTGGACATAGGAATGGATAAAATGTCATGAAAAAGACAACAAAAGCAATTGCACCAAAAGCAAAAATTAATGAGGGACCTAATTAAACTTAAGAGTTTCTGCACAGTAAAAGATACAATCAACAGAGTAAACAGACAATCTACAAAATGAGAAAAAAATGTTTACAAACTGTGAAAATGGCAAAAGTCTAACATCCATCCATAAGGAACTTAATCAAATTTAAGAAAGAAAAAATAAACACTAAAAAGTTGGCAGAAGACATGAACAGACAATTTTCCAAAGAAGACTAACATTTGGCCAACAAGCATATAAAATGCTCAACACCACTGATCAATAAAAAAAATGCAAATCAAAACTGCAATGAGATACCATCTCACACCAGTCTGAATGACTGTTGTTAAAAAGTCAAAAAAAACAATATATGCTGATGGCCAGGCACAGTGGCTCATGCCTGTAATTCCAGCATTTCAGGAGGCCGAGGTGGGTGGATCACAAGGCCAGGAGTTCAAGACTAGCCTGACCAACATGGTGAAACTCCATCTCTACTAAAAATACAAAAAGTAGCTGGGTGTGGTGGTGTGCACCTGTAATCCCAGCTACTCAGGAGGCTGAGACAGGTGAATCTCTTGAATTCAGGAGGCAGAGGTTGCAGTGAGCTGGGATTACAGCCTGGGCAACAGAGTGAGACTCTGTCTCAAAATAAATAAATAAATAAATAATAGATGCTGGCAAGGTTGCAGGGAAAAGGGAACACTTATACCCTGTTGGTGGAAGTGTAAATTAGTTCAACCCATAGTTTTCTTTTTTCTTGATGTGTCTGTCTGATGTTGGTATCAGGGTAAATGACTAGCCTTGTAGAATGGCTACAAGGCTAGTTCAACCATTCTGGAAAGCAGTATGGTGACTTCTCAGAGAGCTAAAAGCAGAACTACCATTTGACCTGGCAATCTGATTACTGGGTATATACCCAGGGAAATATGAATCACTCTCCATAAAGACATGCACACGAATGTTCATTATAGCATTATTCACAATAGCAAAGACACAGAATCAACCTAAATGCCAATCAATGACAGATTGGGATAAAGAAAATGTGGTACATATACACCATAGAACACTATGCAGACATAAAAAGGAAAAGATTCTGTCCTTTGCAGAAACATGGATCTATCTAGAGACTACTATTGTTAGCAAACTGACACAGGGACAGAAAACCAAATACTGCATGTTCTCACTTGTAAGTGGGAGCTAAATAATGAGAACTTATGAACGCAAAGAAAGAAACAACAAACACTGAAGTCCACTAGAGGATGGAAAGTGGGAGGAGGGAAAGGAGCAGAAAAGGTTACTATTGGGTACTGGGTTTAATACCTAAGTAATAAAATAATTTGTACAACAAACACTGATGACATGAGTTTACCTATGTAACAAACCTTCACATGTACTCCTCTACCTAAAATAATAGTTAAAGAACAAGTAATAATAATCCTACTCAAACTATTCTGAAAAATAGGGGAGGAGGAAATACTGAAAAACCCATTCTACAAGGCTAGTTATTACACTGATACCAAAACCAGACAGACACATAAAGAAAAAGGAAAACTACAGGACAATATCTCTGCAGGATATTGATGCAAAAATCCTCAAAAAAATACTAGCCAACCAAATTCTACAATATATTAGAAAGATCACGCATCATGACCAAGTGGAATTTATCCCTGGTGTCAATATCTCTGCTGAATTTGATGCAAAAATCTTCAACAAAATACTAGAAAACCAAATTCTACAATGCATTAGAAAGATCATTCATCATGACCAAATTTATCCTAGGGATTTATCCCTAGGATAAAGAAGAAATGGTTCAACATGCACAAATCAATCAATGTAATAGTGTATATATATATGTATATACACACACACACACACACACACACACACAATGGAATCATGTATATATATAATTATATATATAATATTTTATATATATGATGGAATCATATATATAAATCATAATCATATATATGATTATATATGATGTATAATCATATATATGATTATATATGTAACATAATCATATATATCCCACAAATTGTTTATCCACTCATTATTGATGGGTATTTGGAATGGTTCCATATTTTCGCAGTTACAAATTGTGTTGCTATAAACCTGTGCATGCAAGTATCTTTTTCTCATAATGACTTCTTTTCCTCTGGGTAGATATCCAGTGGTGGGATCGCTGAATCAAATACTAGTGCTACTTTTAGTTCTTTAAAGATTCTTCACACTGTTTTCTGTAGTGGTTCTACTATTTTACATTTCCACCAGTAGTGTAGAAGTGTTCTTTTTTCACTGCATTTATGACAACATCTATTATTTTAAAATTTTTTTGATTATGGCCATTCTTGCAGAAGTAAGTTGCTATCCCATTGTGGTACTCTCCTCCTTTTACAAAGGATGTGGTTTCCTGAGAGCTGAAATCTAATGATTGTTATTTCTCTTCTGGATATAGCCACCCAGTAGGGCTAACAGTCCCTGGGCTGGTACTGGGAAGTTTCTGCATAGAGTCTTGTGATGTGAACCCTCTTCAGGTCTCTCAGCCATGAATACCAGCACCTTCTCTGGTGGAGGTGGCAGGGGAGGTAAATAAACTTTGTAAAAGCCCTTAGATATATTATTGTTTTCTATTACAGTAGTGTTGTGCTGGTTGGCCTCCTGCCAAGAGGTGACATTTTCAAGATAGCATGAGCTGAGGTAGTATAGGGAGGACCAGGCTGTGTGTGAGGCCCTAGAACTCTCAAGACAATATGACCTTTATCTTCAGCTATCAGAGTGAGTAGGGAAGGAACATCAGATAGGGGTACAATTAGGCATATCTGAACTCAGGCTCTTCTTGGGTGGGGCTTGCTGCCACCACTGCGGAGGCTGGGGATGTGGTTCCCAGGTCAATGGAGTTATGTTCTCCAGAGGATTTTAGCTACCTCTGCTGTGTCATGCAGGTTCTCAGAGAAGCAGGGCAAAGCCAGAAGTTACAGACCTCACCTAAGTTCCACACAACCCAAGAGGCTGGTTTCACTCCCACTGTGCCCCCAGCCAACAGCACTGAGTTTGTGTCCTGGCAGTGGGCAAGCAGGACTCAGAACTTGCCCCAGGCTCTCTGCCTCCTGGCTGAGAAAGCAATCTGGGCTTCTGCTCCTCCCAGCCTGTACATAGATTCATGCCCTCCCCTGAATTCTGGCCAGAAAACTTCACATTTGGTTGGGATTGTTACAAAGTTCTGCTGGAGGTGTGCTTCTGTCTGTCGTCTTTTTCCAGTTCCTCTGGCAGCCCTCACCACGGACCACTGTGAAACAAATAAGAATTGGCTTCAGGGGGTCCCAGAGGCCACAGGGCATTTTCCTGCTGCTTCCTCTAACCCTGAATTTCGCTCAGCTCTCTAAGTTCTCTCGGCTCTAGGTAAGGTTAAATCCTCCTGTTATCTGGATTTTCAGGTTCCCCAATGAGGGTATGTATTCAGGGGTGGACAATCTCCCTTTCCTACTTTCACAGTTTGAGCACTCCCAGTATTTGGGTTGTCACTGAAGTCCTACAGGAACAATCCACTTTCTTCAAAGGGTCTGTGGATTTCTGGGTTTATTTGTTTGAAAATTAAACCTGTACCTTATTTATTAAGCTCTGACGTTTTGGTTTCTTGTTACATGTGGCAATTCAAACTTTAAGTGATACAGCAGTGGTATAGATGAGTGAATAATGCTAAAAAAGCTCAACATTAATTTTCAGGGCTCACATTCCTTGTGTAACTCTGTTCTTTCATTCCTAAGAGTGTTTTTTATTTGCATGCTTGCAACATAGCAGCTGGTATTCCCGATATTGTATCTTAATATTCGGCATAAAAAAGAGGAATTTAAATGGAAAAAAGGTAAAGGTACAAGCCAATGTATCTGTTCTCCTTTACCACATTTCCATAAAATCCATCCCACTGACATCTTTTTTAAACTTCAATGGCCCAATCTTTGTCATGTGGGCACATTTATCTACAGAAGAGACATAGAAATGTTTTATTTTAACTGGGCACATGTTCCATTCAAATAAAATTTATGTTTGTCAGTATGAAGAAGGGGAGTGTGAATTCTGGAGAGGTCATTTAACATTCAGTGTCAAATGGCACTTTCTAATATACATCAAAATATGCAAAAAAAGTCTCTTAGTAAGAAATAGTATGTATTAATCATTCGTGCATAATCAGCAACTGGCAAATGGAATACAACAAAAATAAAATATACAATATTTCTATTTATTAAATTAATAGAATCAAAGGCATCTACATTTCAAGATGCTATAACCATGCCTTCAGCTCATGATATTTCTTTACTTTGTATTACAGATTTGCTCTCATATAATCAGAGATGGAGTCAGAAAGTCCCCCTTTTAAATCTGGGTTTTGACACTTTTTATAGTTATTCTTAGCTGAGCAATACAGAGAAGCTTAAGAATGTCTCTGAGGTTTATTTTTCTCACCAAAAGAAATCTGGGTGATAAGATCTAACTAGAAGGGCTACTAAAATTATTTAAAATGACAGCATCTGTAAGTTTCTGGAAAATATGCCTGACACATTACTATGTTAAGTAAATAGTCACTTTTATTTTAAGCGTTACTCCCATAGCAGAGAGAAAAAGATGTTTATCTTTCTCAACTTTTGATTTTTTGACTAAAATTTTTTTACTGAAAATAAAATACTTGGCTACTACTATTATTAAAAATTATGAATGAAAATGCATTTTTTATTCCTGATATTTCTTTGTTACATAAAGTCAAGTTTTTACATTAGAATAAAAACTGAAATTCAGGGTTATATTGTATATACTCCTTTCTCCAGACAGAAACTAATTAAATACCTGTGATTGAGAGTAAAATATATAAATTATATAACTCATCAGATAATGAAATACTCACAAGCAAGGCCCATTTTAAAAAGTGTCTGCTGTGAGAACAATTTATATTTATCTCTTATTTAAATTCCACGTGTGTGATTTCAACTTATTTGCCCTTTGTATATTCTCCTTGTAACAAGTAAACAAGAACTCTCACTGTCAGACAGTAAAAACAAAAGCATCATTTGATTAATAAAAGAAATATTTATATTCTAATAACCTTAATTCTGTATAAAGTGTTGCATAATATATTAGTAGGGAGATAATATATATCTGCTTCTTATATTTAAATTTTTTAAAAGTTTTTAATAACTGAAATCATAAAAATCTAAACTCACTGAACAAACACCAATAAAAATAGGATTATGTAGTAGAAAGAGTAGACACAATCTTTCCTAATAGAGTAAGAGAGTCAGCAATCTTTGAAAACTTATTTATCCTCCTGGACTCAGGGGATGCTCAGGTAATTGAAAAAGAATGTAATAATACTGAGTTTCTACTGGCTCAGCAATGCTGCATACATGAAAACATTGAAACTGTAGTTAAATAATTACAGTACATGGCTTAGTGAGCATAAACATAATGGTACTGCTCTGCATCTTTTAAACATTATTTTATTGTTCAACACCTGTGTAACAATCCTGCAAGATCTGCACATGTACCCCAGAACTTAAAGCATAATAAAAAAAATAATTAAAAATATAAAGTTTTTTATTATGATTTTATGCAAAATAATGGAGATTTCTATGTAAAGTTTGGGATTATAATTCACCATTTAATTTATATATTTGCCTACTGTCATCAAGTCAAGCTAATCAATTTAGCTTCTGACAAGGTAATCTGTTTTCTATATTCTTACATAATCACTTTCCTGCTGAAATGCATTTTAATATATGAACTACATTAATTGAAATCCAGGTGATTCATCACAAGAGATCCCTGGATGCTTGCTAGCTTTGTTTACATTCTCCAGCCAAACAAGAAGTTTATTTTTGGGAAGTTATTTCTAACCATGGTGATATTTTCATTTCAAATGTGATTTTTCTTATGATTTCCAGCATTTCCTCAGCATTTGATGAGGAGTGATTTACTTCCAATTATGTGGTCAATTTTAGAGTAAGTGTGATGTGGTGCTGCGAAGAATGTATATCCTATGGATTTGGGGTGGAGAGTTCTGTAGATGTCTATTCGGTCTGCTTGGTCCAGATTTGCATTGAAGTCCTGGATATCCTTGTTGATTTTCTGTCCCGTTGATCAGTCTAATATTGACAGTGGAGTGTTAAAGTCTCTGACTATCATTGTGCAGGAGTCTAAGGTTCTTTGTACGTCAGTAAGAACTTGCTTTATGTATCTGGGTGCTCCTGTATTGGGTGCATATATATTTAGGATAGTTAGCTCTCCTTGCTGCCTTGATCCTTTTGCCATTATGTAATGCACTTTTTGGTCTCTTTTGATCTTTGTTGGTTTAAAGTCCATTTTATCAGAGACTAGCATTGCAATCCCTGCTTTTTATTGCTCTCCATTTGCTTGGTAAATCTTCTTCTATCCCTTTATTTTGAGTCTATGTGTGTTTTTGCACATGAGACGGGCCTCCTGAATACAGCATTCTAATGGGCCTTGACTTTTTATCCAATATGCAAGTCTGTGTCATTTGATTGGGACATTTAGGCCATTTACATTTAACATTAATATTGTTATGTTTGAATTTGATTCTCACATTTTGTTACTGGTTGGTTTTGCCTGTTAGTTGATGCAGTTTCTTCATTGTGTCATTTGTCTTTACCATTTGGTACATTTTTGCAGTGACTGGTACTGGTTGTTCTTTTCCATGTTTAGTGCTTCCTTCAGGAGCTCTTGTAAGGCAGGTCTGGTGGCAATGAAATCTCTCAGCAATTGCTTGTCTGTAAAGGATTTTATTTCTCTTTTACTTATGAAGCTTAGTTTGACTAGATATGAAATTCTGGGTTGAAAGCTCTTTTCTTCAAGGATGTCAAATATTGGCCCTCACTCTCTTCTGGCTTATAGAGCTTCTGCAGAGACATCTGCTGTGAGTCTGATGGGCTTCCCTTTGTGGGTGACCCAACATTTCCTTCTGGCTGCTCTTAGCATTTTTTTCTTAATTTCAACACTGGTGAATCTGATGATTATGTGCTCCTCTTGAAGAAGTATCTTTGGGGTGTTTTCTGTATTTCCTCTATTTGGATGTTGGCCTGCTTTTTTAGACTGGGGAAGTTCTTCTAGGTAATATCTTGAAGAGTCTTTTCCAGCTTAGATTCGTTCTCCCCATCACATTCAGGAACACCAATCAAGTGTAGATCAGGTCTTTTCACATAATCCCATATTTCTTGGGGGCTTTGTTCATTTCTTTTCACTCTTTTTTTCTGTAATCTTGCCTTCTCATTTTATTTAATTGAGTTGATCTTCAGTCTCTGATATCCTTTCTTCTGCTTGATTGATTTGGCTATTGAAACTTGTGTATGCTTCGTGAAGTTCTTTTGCTGTGTTTTTTAGCTCCATTAAGTATTTTATGTTCTCCTCTAAGCTGGCTATTCTAGTTAGCATTTTGTCTAACATTTTTTCAAGGTTTTTAGTTTCTTTGCATTGGGTTAGAACATGTTTCTTTAGCTCAGAGAAGTTTGTTATTACCCACATTCTGAAGCCTGCTTCTGTCAATTTGTCAAACTCATTCTTTATCCTGTTTTACTCCCTTGCTGATGAGGAGTTGTGGTTCCTTGGTGGAGAGAGGTTCTGGTCTTTGATAATTTCATCCTTTTTGCACTTGTTTCTGCCCATCTTCATGAATTTATCTACCTTGGGTCTTTGAAGTTGGTGATTTTGGATTTGTTCTCTAAGTGGACATCCTTTCTGTTGAAGTTGAAGCTATTTCTACTGTATGGGGCATTGTTTTGGTTATGCAGTTGTCAGAAAGCCACTTGATGAGGCAGTCTGTCACTTGTCTGCCTGCAGAGGCACTGCTGGGCTGCCCTGAGCTCAGCCAGGCTGCTGGGTAGTCTTCCTCTGGGTTTTGTTTACACAGGTGAGGTTAGACGCACCTTCCCAATTTTGGGCATCCTTCCTCCTGCTGAGCTCAGTCATCCTGGGTCAAGTTCAAACTGATGTACTGGCTGCAAAACTCTACCAAGAGGGCCTCAATTTTCTGAACTTTGTCGGGTGGGACCTGCCAAGCCGTATCACCTGTTTCCTGCTTTCACCTCTCCCTGTTTCTGGGGGACAGGTAGTTCCATCCCTCCAAGCTTCAGTTAGCCCTCTTTGGGCTATTCCCACTGTCCAAAGGGACCCAATGAAATGAACCTGGTACCTCATTTGGGAATGTGCAGATTGTTCAACTTCTGGGTCTCTCTCACTGGGAACTGCTCTCTGAAGTTGTTCCTATTTGGCTATCTTGGTGGAAGTCCCCCTCAAGTGATTTTTAATGGAATTACTTAAAAAATAATTCACTAGCATCTAAATATAAGAAAAAATGGAGATCTTTGAGAATGATACCTACACAAAAAATAAAGAATCAGGAGAAAAAAGACATACAATTATGAATAGGTAAGAGGTAAAAATGTGGAGGTAGAAAAGAAAAATACCTAGAAAAGATCTATGTCTATGGGTGTTAAGGAAGGAAAGTAAGTATAGAAGAAAGTGAGTAAAGACAGACACATACAGGTCAATTAAAAGGAATATCGCTCTATTGGATAAGGCTTCAGAGAATGAAGTTGATCACTATGTATGGAGTTAGGAGGAATTTAGAATGAAGCAGAGTATGTGGAATTGTATATGAGTACATTGTTGGTTAACTTTATGAGGCTGATTTTGGTAAATGACAGTATAGTGAACTTTATATATATATATATATATATATATGAATCTCTGAATTTGTGTGTATATATATATATTTGTGTATATATGTATTTGTAGAAATATCTACTTCTATATATATAAATATATATATTTCTGTTATATATATATACACATATATATATATGTCCATATATATATATATATATATATATATATAAAAAAGAAAAAACATATTTTTTGTTTTAGTTGAAGATATATTTCTCCTGTATGGGGTGTTTTTTTTTTTTTTTTTTTGGTCATGCAGTTGTCAGGAAGCCACTTGATGAGACAGTCTGTCACTTGACTGCCTGAAGAGGTGCGGCTGGGCTGCCTTGGGCTCACCCATTTATATATATAAGTACATATATATATATATATATATATATGTATGTGTGTGTAAAGTTCACTAGTGTATACTATATTGTCATTTATATATTGTCAATTATACTTATACTATATTGTCATTTATATTTATATATAGTATGTATAATATATAGTGTGTATGATATACTATATTGGCATTTATGTGTATATATATATATATATATATATATATATATGAATAGATATGCTCCACTGATTTATTCACATTTATATATTAGCTTCCTGTTGGAAGAGTCCTAGAGATAATAATAGAAAATGAAAGCTCAAAAGAAAAGCTGAAGATGCTGGGTGGTGACAACAGTTGTAGAGAGATATTAAAAAACACTTTTTACCCAGATGAAAAAGAACTGGGAATGTTCATCTGCTCATCATAGAGCTTTTCTCCTTTGACATTGTGTGATGGTTGCATGGTTACATTCATTTGCTTGCTAATTCACCTGGGATAATGGCCTCCAGCTGCATCCATGTTGCTGCAAAGGAGATAGTTTCATCCTTTTGTGGCTGTATAGTATTTCATTGTATATATGTACCATTTTTCTTTATCCAATCCATTGTTGTGGGCACCTAATTTGATTCCACGATTTGGCCATTGTGAATAGTGCATGTGTCTTTATGGTTGAACAATTCATATTCCTTTGGGTATATGCCCAGTAATGGGCATGTTGAATTGTAGTTCAATGTTAAGTTCTTTGACAAATCTCCAAGCTGCTTTACACAGTGGCTGAACAAATTTGCATTATCACCAGCAGTGTACAATAATTTCCCTTTTCTCTACAGCCCACCAGCATACATTGTTTTGAGATACAATGATGGTATCTCATTGTAGTTTTGATATGCATTTATCTGGTGCTTACTGATGTGTGGCCTTTTTTCATGTTTCTGAAAGTTTGTATGTCTTCTTGTGAGAAGTGTCTGTTCATGTCCTTTGCCTATTTTTTAATTGGGTTATTTGTTTTTTTCTTGGTGATTTGTGTAAGTTACTTGTAGATTCTGGATATTTTATCTTTGCTGGATGCACCGTTGGTGGATTTTTTTCTTCAATTTTGTTGGTTGTTTACTCCATTGATAGTTTCTTCTGCTTTGCAGAAGCACTTTATTTTAATTTGGTCCCACTTGTATATTTTTGCATTTTTTGTTTTGTAATTGCTTTTGAGGATTAGTCATAAATTATTTCCCAAGGACAATGTCCGAATGATGTTCTCTATGTTTTCTTCTAGGACTTTATAGTTGACATTATCCATTTAGATCTTTAATCCATTTTGAGTTATTTTTGGTATATTGTGAAATATAGAAGTTCAGTTTCCTTCTTCCGCATATGGCCAGCCCGCTCTCACAGCACTATTTATTAAGTGGGAAGTCCTTTGTTTCCTCATTGCTTATTTTTGTTGACTTTGTCAAAGAGATGGCTGTAGCTGTGTGACTTCAATTTTGTGTTCTGTATTTTGCTCCACTGATCTATTCATCTGTTTTGTAACAGTACAATGCTGTTTTGATTACTGTAGCCTTATAGCATAGTTTCAAGCTTGGTTATGTGATGCCTTTGGCTTTTTTTTTTTTTTTTTTCCTTAGGATCGCTTTGCCTATTTGGGCTCTTTCTTGGTTCCATATAGATTTTAAATATTTTTTTCTAGGGTCTGTGGATAATGATGTTTGTACCTTCATAGGAATAACATTGAATCTGTAGATTGGTTTAGACAGTGTGGCTATTTTGGCAATGTTCGTTCTTCCAATTCACGAGCATGCAATATATTTTCATTTATCTGTGTCATTTATGATTTCTTTCATTAGTATTTTGAAATTCTTGTATAGATATTTTACCTCCTTGCTTAGATGTATTTGTATAGGATTTTATTTTTAGATTATTGTAAATGGGATTGCATTTTAGATTTGGCTCTCAGCTTAAGCATTATGGTGCACAGAAATGCTACACATTTTTCTGTACATTGATTTTGTATTCTGAAATTTTAGTGAAGTCATTTATCAGTTCTAGGAGTCTTTAAACAGAATCCTTTGGGTGTTCTCACAATAGAATCATATCATTAGTGAAGAGAGATAGTCTGACTTCTTTTTCTATTTGGATATATTTTATGTCTTTCTCTTACCTGATTGCTCTGGCAAAGGATTTTAATACCATGTTAAATAGGTAGTGAGACTGGACATCCTTGCAGTTCTCAAGGGTAATGCTTCTAGTTTTAGTCTATTCAGTATGACATTGGCTGTGGGCTTTTCCTAGTGGGCCTTGTTATTTTTAGGTATGTTGCTTTGACACCTAGTTGCTTGAAGATATTTTTTTAATCATAAAGGAATGTTGCATTTTATCAAAAGCTTTCTATTGATCAAGATAATCATATCATTTTTGCCTTTAATTCTGTTTATATGGTGAATCATATTAATTGATTTAATGCCAACATTGTTTTACCAACGTTGATGATGTTATACCAATGTTGCATCTCAGGAATGAGGCCTAGTGATTACAATGAATTAACTTTATGATGTATTGCCAAATTCATGTTGCTAGTATTATGTCGAGAATTTTTGTGTCTATGTTAATCAGGGTTATTGGTCTATAGTTTTGCTTTTTCATCGTATCTTTGCCAGATTTTTGTATCAGGTTGATGCTGAATTCCTAAAATAAGTTAGGAAGGAGTCCCTTTTCCTCAAATTTTTGGAGTAGTTTCAGCAGAATTGATACCAGCTTTTCTTTATATGTCTGATGGACTTTGTCTGATAATCCATCTGATCCAGAGATTTTTTTTTAACCATTGGTCATTTTCTTTTATTACTGATTAAATTTTGTGACTCAATATTCGTCTTTTTGGGGTTTTAATTTCTTCCTGATACAACTGGGAGGTTGTTTGCTTGCAAACATTTATCAATTTCCTACAGATATTCTAGTTTCTGTGTGTGAAGGTGATCATAATAGTTCCTGAGGACATTTTATATTTCTGTGGGATTTGTTGGAATGTCACCTTTATCATTTCTGATAGTACCTATTTGGAAAATTTTTTATGTCAATCTAGCTAACAGTCTATTTCTCTTGTTTATCTTTTTTTTTTTTTTAATAACTTTTGGTTTTGTTGACTCTGTGAATAGCTGGTGTCAATTTTGCTCAGTTCTGCTCTCATTATAGTTATTTCTTTTCTTAGCTTTGGGATCAGTTCATTATTTTTTTTAACTTGTTCTAAGTAGGATGTTAGGTCATTAATTTGAGATCTTTCTAATTTTTTGAGGTAGGTGTTCAGTGCTATAAACGTTTCTGTTAACACTGCTTCTGTGACATACTAGAAATCTTAGGTTACTGTGTCTCTGTTTTTATTTATTTCAATGAATTTTCTGATTTCTGCCTTAATTTTGTTTATCCAAGAGTCATTCAAGAGCAAATTGTTTAATTACATTTAATTGTGCAATTTTGAGAGATCTTCTTGGTATCAATTTCTATTTTTATTTCATGGTGGTCCAAGGGTACAGATTGTATAATTTTGATTTTTAAAAATGTGTTGAGACTTGCTTTCTGGTATGGGGTCAATCTTAGATTATTTTCCATGGCAGATAAAAAGAATACATATTTTGTGTTGCTGGGAGGAGTGTTCTGTAGATTTCTTTTAGATCCAATTGGTCAACTGTGAAAGTTAAGTTCAAAATGTATTAGTTTTTCTACCTCCATAATCTAACTGTCAGTGGAAAGGTGAAGTCCTATGCTATGATTGAATAAGTCTTTTTGTAGTTCTAGAAGTACTTGTTTTATGACGGGCAGGGTGCTCTAAGGCTAGGTGCATATATATTTAGGATACCTAAGTCTTCTTGCTGAATTGACACTTTTAACATAATGTAATGTTCTTCATTTGTCCTGTTTTACTGTTATTGGTATAAAGTATGCTTGTTATAAAAAGAGTGACCCCTGCATTTTTTTTCTGTTTGTGTTGTAGATTTGTCTTCAACCTTTCCATTGAGCCTATGGCTATCTTTATATATGAGATGAATCACTTGAAGACAGATGGGTCTTGGTTTTTATCCAATGTGCCAGCCTGTGCCTTTTAAGTATGGCATGTAAACCATTTACATTTACAGTTTATGAGTAAGATTTTGATTCTGTCATGAAGGTGTAAGCTGGTTGCTTTGTAGTTTCTATTGTGTGATTGCTTTATAGAGTCTGTGAGTTGTGTATCTAAGTGTGTTTTTGTGTTAGCATGCATTGTTTTTTCATTTCCATGTGTAGAATTCCCTAAAGGATCTCTTGTAAGGCTGGTCTAGTGGTAACAAATCTCCATACTGCTTGCTTATATGGAAAAGATTTTATTTTTCCTTTACCCTTGAAGCTTATTTTGGAGAAACACCCTCTGTTGTTCACATTCAATCTTGCTCAAACCCTGACACTTACTTCATGGATCCTGATCCCCTCACATGTACTTTCTAAACTGTAAACCCAAGACCCTTTACTATAGACTCTATAGTCACTGAGCCAATTCTTTTAATTCCTTATAATGAATCTTTATATATCAGTATGTATATGTATGTGTTTCTCTGGAGAACCAAGATTAATATTAATTTTGCTATTAAGAATGACTCTAGAGAAAGAGAACTTTAAAGATGACTTGTCTGAATTTGTTCTGGGGTTACTGGAGTTGAAGCTCTAATCTAATTAGATTTTAAGATGCTAACAACTCCAATTCCAGTGGTAAAGACAGCACTGATAGTCCATGGTGTGATATGGCAATAGAGGTAAGCAAAATATCTATACTAGATACACTCAAATACATACAAAAAAGCAAATAGTTTGATGACTCTTTATATAATACTTTCAAACTTTTTTGGAAAAGTAATGAATATAATGAGGTTGGATGATTACTCTTAATGTTGCTGGACAAAGTGGTGAAAGAAAAGGATGAGCTCAGGGTTTTAATTCCCAGTTCCAGCACTGCATAAATGAACTGAATGTTTACACATGTCCTTGTTAGCTGTGGAGCTAAGACTGCTGAAAGTCAAATTCAGGACCCCATCCTACAACTGCCTGAATTACAATACAAGTTGAACTCCCAGCCTTGTAGGGTATCTACTGTCTAAGTGAAGGCATTCATTAGGAAAAAAAAGGGGATCCTGTAAGTTGGAATGGGGATGTGTGAGAAAATCCTGATGAATTAGGGACACTAAACTCCTAAATTCTGATGAGTCCTCTTTACCAGTGAGGAAGCATCCACATCCCTAGTGGAAGTAGCCTTTTTACTCCTGGCAAAAGTGGCCTTTTCACTCCCATTGGAGGGTAATCACCCTACCTTTCCCAAGGAAACTGTAATAAACTCCTTTCAGGCAGTTGCCATGCAAGATAATTCTGACTCTCCCCAGGATTTGCCTCTACCATCCTTTGTGCTTTTAGACCTATATAACTTGACTGAAGTCAAGGCATGCCCCTAAAGCTGAGGTACGAAGAGTTCACTGGCCTTTTAGAGATTACTAAAGCCAGTAACTCCAGGATACCCAAAATATCACCATGGTCCACCAGTCAGAGTAGAGACTAATGGAGGTTAAATAGGGTCCATCTCACACAGTGGGTCCACAAACCTATCCTGTGGTTATATCCTTAGTTTCAAAATGCATAATTAGAATGGACATACTTAGCATCTATATTGGTTTCCTTATCTATGGAATAAATAATATTATAGTAATAAAAGTCAAGTGGAAGCCACTAAAGCTGCCTTTACCTAGTAAAATAGTTAAAAAAATAAAAAAGGAAATCTGCATTCCTTGAGACACCGCCAAGATTAGCACCATCATGAAATATCTCAAAGATGCAGGGATATATATTCCCACTGTATCCCCACCCAATTCTCCTATTTGGCCTGTGCAGAAGTAAGATGAATCTTGCAGAATGATGGTGGATTATTGCAAGCTTAACCAAGTGATGACTTCAATTGCTGCTACTATACCAGGTGTAGTTTTATTGCTTAAACAAATTAACGCATCCCCTGGTATCTGGTTTGTAGCTATTAAGGTAGCAAATGATTTTTCTTGATATCTGTTAATAAAGACCAGATGCTACTTTCTTACAGCTGGAAAGGCCAGCAGCACACCTTCAATTCACTACCTCAGGGATATAGCAACTATCCAGAACTGTTTAATAATTTATTTGGAAGGAATCATAGTCACCTTTATCTTTCAAACAATATTACACTGGTAAGGACCTAATTAGAAAGACATAGCAACTACTTTAGATTTATTGGTAAGGCACTTGTGTATCAGACGGTGAAAAACAAATCCAAAACAATTCAGGGGCCATTTAACTTAGTGAAATATTCAGGAGTCCAGTGGTAAGAGGAGATCCAAGCATCCCTTCTAAGGTAAAGGATGAGTTGTTGCATCTGGCCTCACCTACAAACAACAAATAAAGAGGCACAACACTTGTTGAGCTTCATTGGATCTTACAGGCAACTTACTTTTTATCTGGGTTTTTCACTCTTGCCCCGTTATGTAGTTACCCAAAAAGCTGTTAGTTTGGGGATGCAGAACAAAATAAGTCTCTGTAACAGGTCCAGTCTTCTGTGCAATCTGCCATGCTTCCTGGCTATATGACACAGAAGATCCAATGGTGCTTGCATGTCAGTGGCAGATAAGGATGTCATTTGGACCTTTTAGTAGACTTCCATAGGTTAATCACAGCACAGGCTCTAAAAATTTTGGACCAAAACCCTATCATATTATGCAGGTAATTGCTTACTCTCCTTTTGTAAAACAGCGCCTATCCTCCTACTGGATCTCAGTAGGGTCTGAATGCTTAACCATAAGCCACAGGGCTAGAGCTTCCTATCATGAACTGGGTGTTATTTGATCCTCCAAGCTACAAAATTGAGCATACGCATCAGTATTCTATCATCAAGTAGAAGCTCTCTCTATATATAATCATAGCAAATAAGAACCTGAACCACACATGTAAGTTACATGAGGAAGTGTTCCAAATGTCCAATGGCTTCCACTTCTGCTATACTTCCTTCTCTCTCCCAGCTTTGGTTCTGCACAATATGCAGGCACCACCCAAAAGTGGACAGCCACATCACTACAGCCCCTTTCTGAAACATCTCTGAAGGACAGTAGTGAAAGGAAATCTTCTCAATGGGAAGAACTTTAAGCAGTGCATCTGATTATTTACTTTGTTTGGTAGAAGAAATGACCAGACTTGCCATTACATACTCATTCATGAGCTGTGGCCTATGGCTTGGCTGGATGGTCAGGGATGTGAAAGGAACATAATGGTAAAATTGGTGATGAGAAAATTTGGAGAAGAGATATGTGGATAAAATTCTAAGAATGGGCAAAAATCATAAAGATATTTGTGTCCCATGTGAATTCTTAGCAAAGAGGTACATCAGCAGAGGACGATTTTAATAATCAAGTTGATAAGATGACCCAATCTATGACTAGTAGTCAGCCCCTTTTTCTAGCCACTGCCGTCATTAGCCAGTGGGTTCATGGACAAAGTAGATATTGTGACTATGATGATTTTCCAAGGGGTCAGCAACATGGATTATTCACTCGCCAAGATTTTGGTCATTGCTAAGTGACCAATCTGGCAGCAGCAGGAACCAACATTGAATCCTCATATGGTTTAATTCCCTGAGGTGATCAGGTAGATTAATTATATTGGTTAATTATGTTAGACCACTTCCATCCTGAAAGGAGCAGTGTTTTGTTATTACTGAAAAAGATATTCACTTTGGATATGGATTTGCCTTCTCTGCACACAAGTCTGTGTCAAAAGTACCATCAATGGACTTACAGAATTCCTTATCCACCATCACATTATTTCACACAGCATTGCTTCTGACCAAAGAACTTACTTCACAGCCAAAATAAAGCAGCCATAAACCAAAGCCCATGGAATTTACTGATCTTACTTTTGTTATTTTGGAACAATCTTACTGATTGTTCCAAACAAACTTGAAGCAGCCAGTTTAACAGAAACAATAAAAATGGACTTTTGAAGACCCAGTTACAGCACTAGCTAGATGGCAGTACCCTGCAGGGCTGTGACAAGGTTCTCCTGTGTATGCTCTAAATCAGTTTTCAATATGTGGTATTATTTTTCCCATAGCCAAAATCTTCAGGCCCAAAAATCAAGGGGTGGAATTAGAAATAAAACCAATTACTCTTACTCCTAGTGACTTACTGGTAAAATTTTTGCTTTTGGTTCCCATGACCTTATGCTTCATTGAGCTACAGGCCTTAGTTCAAGAGGGAGTGATGTTTTCACTAGGAGACACAGCAAGGATTCCATTGAATTGGAATTAAGAATGCCACCTGGCCACTTTGCACTCTTCATACCACTGAGTCAACAGGTAAAATAAGGGAGTTATGATGTTCCCTGAGTTGACTAAGCCTGGCTACCACGGGAAAATGAATGCTATTCTACAACGTAGGTAAAGAAGAATATGGAAAACAGGAGATCATTTAGGGTGTTTCTCAGTATTGCCATAAAGGTCAATAGAAAACTACAACAATCCAATCCAGGCAGTACTATCCAAAATTAAGGCTTGGGTCATCTCACCAAATAAAAGTCCATTACCCACTGAGTTGCTTGCTGAAGGCAAAGGGAATACAGAATGAATTAAAAAAGAAGGTAATTATGAATACCAGCTTAGAATATATATGTATGTACATACATATGTATGATATGGTTGGGCTCTGTGTCCCCACTCAAATCTCATCTCAAATTGTAATTCCCATGTGTGGAAGGAGGGAACTGGCAGGAGGTGGTTGGATCATGGGAGCAGTTTCCCCATGCTGTTCTCATGGTAGTGAGTTCTCATGAGATCTGATGGTTTAAAAGTGGCACTTCCCCCTTCGCTCTTTCTCTCTCTCCTGCAGCCATGTAAAATGTGCCCTGCTTCTCTTTCATCTTTCTCCAAGATTGTAAGTCTCCTGAGGCCTCTTCAGCCATGTGGAACTGTGAGTCAATTAAAGCTCTTTCTTTTATAAATTACCCAGTTTCAGGTATTCTTATAACAGTGTGAAAAATGACTAACACATGTATATATGTAGAAACTAATCTTTCTTTCTCCTGTCTTTTACTATTTTATCATGTAACGTGTTAATTTTATATCCCAGTATTTTAGTATTGTATTTTAATACAGGAGTACTTAAGTTATGAGATATCAAAGATAAGAATAAACATCACTCCTCTTCTGGAGAAGAGGTTAGAACATGTCCTGTTGTATGCAGGACAGATGTGTCATGTTAGGCAAAATTATAATCCGGTTTTGTCTTTATTTGCAGATTAAGTATGGTTTACAAAGATGTGTATGGGTGACAAGTTGTCAAGGGGTGGACATGTAATGTATATTGTGATGTGTCAACATGACAGGCCACAGAGTGCCCAGATATTTGGTGAAGGGTGTTATAGATGAAATTAACATTTGAATCTGTAGATTGAGTAAGGCATATTGCCCTTCCCCAGGTGGGTGGGCCTCATCTAATCCACTGAATGACCAAATAGAATTCAAAGGCAGAGTAAAAGAGAATGTGCTTTCTCTGTCTGATGGTCTTCAAGGTGACACATCTATCTTTTGCTGCTGTCAGGCCTGGACTGGAAGTATATCATCAGCTTTCCTAGGTCAGACAGCAAATCCTAGAACTCAGCCCCCATAACCACATTAGCCAATTTCTTATAATAAACTTCTCTCCTCCTCCCTGCCCCCTTCTGTATACCTGTGTGTATATGCATGTGTGTGTGTCTAGATATATGAGAATGTGTCTAGATATATATCTGTGTGTACGTATATGCATGTATACACACACACACACATACGCACACACACACGCACCTTCTACTAATTCTCTTTTTCTAGAGAAACCAGCCTAATATGGACACTCAATGGTGGAAATTACATTGTTTAAGCATATTACAATTGTAAAATTATATCTTAATTTATAAACAGTATTCTGAGAACGTAAAAATAAATCATATTCCTCAAGTAAAGCAATAAATCATATTTGAACTATAAATATAAATAATAATAGAATGTGTTTGGCTAAATTAATCTTTTGTATATATATGCATGTATATGTGTATGTACATACACACACATACATACCTTCACATACATATACATATATATCCTAATTTTAATCATGGTTAAAAATAGTTGGTTATTTTACAGGTAGAAATGTTTAATCTTAAATTGCAGGGTTGAGAATTTGAAGAAAGCATATTTTCCTGAGACATTAGATCTAGTTCTAGTGTGACTTAACTTTATAACCTGATTAATTCACTTAACTAAAGAAACTCTAGATTTTCCACTTGCTAAAACTGAATTAATAAGATAGTCTTCAAAGTATAGTTCATATATTAATTGTATTATATTCTCAGAGGTTTTGCTTTAAAAGTTCTGAAAAAATTACGGTGTGTATTTAGTGTTGCCCTTGTATTTAGAAACAGAATCAATGTATGTAAATTTTTTAAACCACAAAGTAAGCTTTTTTAACCACCCATTTGAAAGAAGGCTTCAAAAGTGATGACAGATCATACTGCCTTTTATATTTATTGGATATAAAGTTGGAGCCTATATTAAATGCACTTAATGTCATTAATGCATGTATAGCACTTTTTTCAATATGTCACATATATTTTTTGTGTAGTGGATGATATATGTAGTGACTAAAAATATAAACCACCTGTTCAGATTTTCACTGCTGAGAGTACTGCATTGTTTAGCTTTTTCTACAGTGTGCTGTGTGTGTCAATATTGATTTCAGAAGAAGTAATAAAGGATCCTGTCAAAATAAAATTAAAACCTAAGGCAATTTACTTTGCTGAAGGGGGTCAGCTTTAATAACCATCACCATCTTACCAGAACTGCTGTGAAATTTCATTAACACTGTACTCCAGTCACATATCAGCTAGGTTTACAATTACTACTTGATTATATGTCTGTATAGATCGTTAGGCACAAGCCTCCTTTTTGTGCCCTGTATCATTTGCTGGATGAGGTTTCTTTTCAATTCAGTGAAAATTCTATTCAAAAGCAGAAAATGATAATAAGGAAAAGGTTGGTCCTTGAACTGTTTCTCAACTCTGTACAAAATTTCTAAACAAAAAGCAATTTCAGAATATTTGGTGTTTTAATCTATTAAAATTCTTAAGTTTGATATCCACTTAAGATCAAAACCAGAGTAATTTTATATATAAAGAAAAAAATATTTAATTGTTTAGGAGATTTAAGGACAATTTACCAGAAAGAAAATGTAACTGGCTTTATTCCTATCTCTAGGAGAAGGAAAATTCTTTGCTCCCTGTATTACTTATTGATACAATTGATATTAATGGATAAATGTCATTTGGCCCACCTAATGTATGAATAATGAATCTGAATGTATGTAGAAACTCCATAGGCATTAAAATATAAATATGTGAGCATTTTCATCCAGAAGGTATGTTTTTATATTAATTCTTTTCAACTATGGAGCGGAAATTTTTACCTTGAAATTTTAATGAAATTTTTTGTAACTTTTCATTTTTTTTGTTTCAGCAAATAATAATTGTTTTGCATGGTGTTCAATGCAAACCAAAATACTGAATCTTTCTCTGTAAGAAATATTGTATTGAGGTGAGATTCTGACCTACTTACCTGTATGTGTATGTGAAAGGCAAGTCATAAAAAACCTTATAGAGGATGTAATCTATGGGCCACACCAACACTGAGATTTAAATTCAAAAGTAGAGGTAAACATGTCTCTATCATCTAGGCTTATCACTCAAAGGGATTGTATACAGTCTGATGTCAAGGAAATCCTGACCATATGGGCAATATATTAGTAGGCTACATTCATTACTGCATGATTTCTAGAAAATCATGTAGCTTCAAGCCCAATTTATAGCATCCATTAGACCCAAAAAATCTCTGAGGAACATCATCTCTCATCAATTATGTCTTGAATATCTTTAGTTGCTCATTTATACTCCAATTTTTCTTCATGAGTAGGAATGTGCATTGAATGCTTAGGCTAAGGACTAAGCATGTTGTATCCCTTGTTCTGGTGAGCCTGGTTCTACCTAATCTCTTCAGCTTGAGCTTGAGATCAACTACAAGTAGTTGAATCACCTTCCTTTGTCCCTAGATCCATGTGGCTGTACCTGCTCTATAAATACTATCACTGTCACCTTGACATTGCTGTTTTAGTATATTGACTAAAACCTCTGGACTTGAAGAGAAATATATCTTGTTTCAAATCTTTTAAACTTCTCTTTTGTTAATTATAGGTGAATATCTTTCTCTGACTCTGTTTTCTTATCTATTAAAAGAGATAATAATAGGTGCTACCTCATAGAAATTTTGCAATGATTTGATCAGAAAATATTCATAAATAGTGAGAATATTTCAAAAGCAAATAACAAATGAGGGAAACATGATCTTCTATCTTTATCAGACACTTTGACTGTCAGGACTGTTCTGGACTGATATAGAAGCTGGATTTCCCATTGGATATTCTAAAGTAAATGTCCAAACTTTCTTTCTAGTTGCGAGTTCTACAGCTGGACCCAACTGTCTTTCCTTGTCCATTAGAGCTGACAGTAAACAAAAATTACGATGCTTTACTTGTCCTAAGAGTTTTGCCTGCCTTAAATATTTTCTTGGCACTACTGAGAAAATAACCATTCTCTTAACATTTATAATGAAAAAACTTTGCCTCTGTCACTGTTAGCATTTTTAATCTAAAGATATATGTACTGATGCAGGGGTAAATCCAGCCACTAATGCTGTATACAAAATAGCACAAGATGAACACAAATCTCCCAAGTACTAAAATGACTGGATTACATTCCTTAAAAGGGTAAATTTATTCTTCCAGTTTTGGAGTCAGTCTCTTCTCAAAAGACAGCAGTAGGCTGGATTATATTTGAATAGTACCACTTTGGTGTCATATGCACAGACCTCTGACACTGGTTTTCTGGCTTTCCTTCTGTAATCAGAGGCAGCCAGTGCGCAGGTCAGAGTTTGGGTACTTCCATAGTCTTATCTCACAAAAATTTCCCATATAGCAATGAAATTCTTCAGATCCTTCTGAAAAATAGGATTTTGGGTGGCCTTTCCCTATTATTATGGAAATCCTGTGGTGAGCATGAAGATTAGTAATGCCCTGGGTCTTCATAGAGTTTATATTTTACAAATTAACATCTCTATTTTTCTTATCCCTATACTCAAACTAACTGATTGCACCATATGCTTATCTCCTTCCATTCTTTCTTAGCATAAGAGGTATGTATTTTTTTCTTTTTAAGAAATGAGGAATGTGAAAATAGATTGGCTGTGGTATATTCCTGGATTTACTATTATTACTTAGGTCAATTTGGGTGAGCTACTTAGCCTCTTTAAGCCTAAATCACCTATCATCAAAATAGAGATAATGTATTTTGAATATTATATGATACAATGTTATAAATTACTTGGTCCAAAGTCTGAATATAGTAAGCAACTACGAAATATAAGCTACCATTATCATAATTGTTATTACTATTATTATTACTATTGTCACCTATGCCTTCATTTAGGATAGATCGTAGGCAACTTGATCCATTGCTAAGCAAAACCCTGTACCATAACTTATGCCCTAGACCACTTCTGGTTTATAAGAGAAGAACACAGAAAAGAGTTTGTCGACTAATTGTCTTAAATTTCTTATTAGCTGTACACTTTACAACACAAATATTCTGTGTTCCAATACAGAAATTGCTCCAAATTACCAAATAGAATAGTCGTATTGAAGCAATTTTGTTTTCATTTCATTTATTTCTGCACCCTGCACAGACTATGGATGTTGGTCATTACTTGGGTAGCCTGATAACCAAGACTCTACATATTGAAATTACTATTGAATGTTGCCTTTTTACTGTTTATCTACAGCAAATTCTTATTAACAAATGTAACCATTATTTTGAATCTGTAAGACTTACAGGATGAAATAAATACCTTTGTTATTTTCTTATGACTGTAACCTCATAAATACTTTTTGTCTGGCTTCTACACCATCCTCTTGGAGGAATCTACAGTAGACTCTGACTTTGGGTCATTTTCAGATATTAAAAGACCTTGAGTCACATTACATTTCAAATAGGTACATATCAAAATCTTCAGTCCCATAACTTATTCCTTCCTTTGACTTTGGAAGTCTACAGACAGGAAAGGATGTGACAGTTGTTGGCTTCTTCATTCTTTATTCTTCTGGCACGTTTCTCACATCTCACTAGTTGTACCACTAACACCTCCAGAATTGCAAAAGGGAGAAGCAGAAGTGTTATGTGTATTTGAAGTATGTTTCCTAACAGGAATTTTCATGAACTGTCTTCAGAGATCCCGGGGCTGGAGATCTGTGAAAGCTGACTTGTTCTCATGCTAACTTTTATGCTTTTTTGGAGACTCACTTTAATAACTATCACACACAGTTCTCTTGATTAAGAAGAATGCATCACTGCTGATGAGTTTCTCACTTGGCACCTGGGTATTTGAGACTATAACCGGATCCCTTTCTGCTGAGTGATGCTAAGTCCTGACAGGGTCCTTGAGGACAGAACTTTAAAATAACTTCTGTTTTCAATGCTTGTGTTTCATATATGACACAGAAAAAATGAAGTCTTTGACTTGCCACCTGTAGGAATGCATCAGTACTCAAATGCAGCCTTTTTGTCTAGTTGACATATTTTTCAGAAATGAGTTTTCATCCCTACAGGGGTGATATTGAGGAATCCAGAGGGGGTATTTTTGGCACAACAAAAACAATCTCAAAAACATATTTCTCTAATACCTAACTGACCTTTTCAACCTTACCACTGTATGTTTTTAACATGAGTAACAGAGTCTCATCCTTAAAATGGTAACTTGGCACCTTACTTTGAAATGTGGTTGATTCTTCCAGTTTGAAGACTCAAAATACAGTACCAATTAAACAATTCCCTTTTATCATCTCGTTAACCTAGCCAGGCTTTTGTCACAAATATGTATATCTTCTACTATCATTGAAAACTGACTGAGATACATAGTTATCTTAAAAACTATTAACTCCTTTAGTTTAAGAACAAGTGCAGAAGTTGGCTTAGCAATGTTTTTTGCCTTAGGCCCATACCCTACTCTGGTTTCTAATTGACTTTTAAAAACAAAGGCAACTTACAAGCATTTTAAGTCACCAGACTTTTAGAAAAGAATAGTTGGGCCGGGCGCTGTGGCTCACACCTGTAATCCCAGCTCTTAGGGAGGCAGAGGCAGGAGGATAGCTTAGCCTAGGAGTTTGAGACCTGCCTGGGCAATATAGTGAGACCCTGCTCTCCAAAATAAATAAATCAATAAATAACTAATTAATTAATTAATTAAAAGAATATTTAGGAGACAATGTTCAAAAGAGGTGAATCACTTGAAGGAAAGTACGGCCTATTCATTCTAATTCTACCATACCAGGCCATTCTGTTAACACAGTGAGTACTTTCAGTTATTTAAGTCTTTGTTTACATGGCTCTCTGGGAATTTTTAGCCCTACTGATTTGACTATTTGGATTAACTCTACTCATTCTTTAGGACTCTCTCTCTCTCTCTCTCTCTCTCTCTCTCTATATATATATATATATATATATACACACACACATATATATATAATTTTTTTAACACATGAACTTTCCTCCTAAAATGTAATTCAATACTTTATACATATTTCATCACAATTATTTTACTTTTGTAGTAATATGCTTAATATAATCTTTATCTCTTATGATCACTAGATTCTTGAGGATGCAGGTCATGTATAATATCTGCATTCCCATTATCCTTCCATACAAGGACATTTTTTCATTGCTATTGCTATAAAGAAATACCCGAAGCTGGGTAATTTATAAGATGAAAAGTTTAATTGACCCGTGATTCATCAGGCTGTACAGGAAGCATAGCACCAGCATCTGTTTCTGGGAAAGACTCGGGAAGCTTACAATCATGGCAGAGGACAAAAGGGGAGAATGCTCTCACATGGCAGAAGCAGTAGCAAGGGGAAGGGGAGGTGCTACATACTTTAAAACACTCACATCAATCAAAAATTCTTTCATTATCATGAAAACAGCAAGAAGCCATGAAGGATCCTCCCCCATAACCCAATCACCTCCTACCAGACCCCACCTCCAACACTGAGAATTACATTTTAACACGAGATGTGGGGGGACAAATATCCGAACCATATCCCATCACATTGTCTAACATGTCACAAATGTTTACTGAGTAATTTGAATGTTGAAATCCTTTCGTTTCTTGAAAAGGTATATAACAAGATTATGTGATTGCTACTGTTTAACTCTAAAATGTAAATATAGCTAAACATAGTGTATGTTAAGCATTCAGAAAAATCTTCAATGAAATTTAGTTATACTTGAGTAAAAGTTTCTTTTGACTTTTACTAACATTTTTATTCTTTTTATTTAAACAGATGATTACATGCCTGCCATTCACATGCTTACTCTAGTAAGTCATTGAAGTTTATTAGAAAAAAAAAAAAAAAAAAAGTATCCACTGCTTTTTATGGCTTCTGCCCCAGAAAGGCAAGTTCTTTTCCTAAAGTAGATTGACAGTAGCTAACACAGAATATCAATATTGGCAGTTCACTGTCCTCTAGAGAGCTTGAGTCAGCAGATAAATATTCCCAAATGCACTTATTCTTACTCCAGAAGAAATAAGCTGTAGGAGACTCTTGATGGTAAATAATTCTAGTTGACTAAAGAAAGACTGTGGCCATTAGCGAACATGTTTTATTGAAAACATCATTATATGGAATGAGAAATTCTGTTTTAAAAAGTTCAAGTCAGATGTTACTGTTTCCTAGAGATATTTTAGAAGTCAAAATGAATCTAAAAAAAAAAATCAATTTCTGTTCATGATTTATAAAATCATGTCTTTCTGAAGGGCCACAAAACATTAGTTTAATATTCTGTCTCAGATAGCCCCTAAAACATTTCTCTAGTTCTCAAATTCTTTATTTCAGTCTCAATTTTTTCAAAGTAGTCTTTATTAAATTCCTTTTAAATAAAAATAAAAATTCCAGTGAAACCTAGAGGCAATAGGATGAAGTATAAAATATAGTATTTACCCTTGAGAATTCTCAATGGTGAAAAAAATATATAAATGCATAAAATAATTAAAGTGAAATTAAATTGATAATTAAGTGTTTAATAAATAGGAAAGTTACAGGTATAAAGAGAGATTTGATATAAAGTAGAATAGTAAATAAAGACTTTGATAACTAAGTAAAAATTGAAGGGTGAGGGAATGTTGCGTATAGCCATAAAATAATATTTTAACCATCTGATATACACATTAAATTTAAAGGAAAATTAATTTCCAGAGAGGTGGGATAGTTTTTAATACAGGTAATTGGTAGAATTTTAACTTCTGGCAATGTAAAATTTGTTTAACTTTGTAATTTAAAAAATCTCACATGGTCCACATTACAGCACTCGTTCACGGCCTTTATTATCAGAATTCTAGCACCATCACTTTACCTGTCATTTCAACAACCTTCCTGAAAAAAACTGTTCCCCCACAGCTCTGCTGCAGCTGTAAGCCCCTAGGCTCTGAATAATATCCACTGTATGGTCTTTATCTCTCCTACCTTCTCCCTAATTACAATTTATGTGAGCATAGAAGGGCATCTGATTCAAGGGCTAGCTAATACAAATGTATGACTTGAATTGCTGTGAAAAGCTGCAACTGAAGTTTTGGTTATTACTGAAACAATATTATTTCTTCTCTTAAAAGATTTGTGAAGAGAATTGTCTAGTGTATATAAAGAAGTGAATTAAACAGAGAAGACATGGTTGAAATTGCAGAGCATCTTATTGAATCCTTGTATATTTCTGTCACTGGGTCTCTGAAACTAACTTGGGTCATGGATGATGCTTCTTCATGACCACAATTATGCATGTTTCACAGTCTATGAAATCTGCCTGTGATGATTCCTATACTTGGATTTCCTTGAATTTATACTTCACTTACTTCCAAGTGTGTACATACACTGGCTTTATAACATCTCCCTTTGTTACAGTCACAGGGTTTACTAAAGCATGTACCAGAGGGCCTTGAGGGCCTTGCTATGTGGTTCTCCTTCCACCTGAAATACTTTCTACTTTTCTAATCTTACCTTAAACCCGGTAATAGGTACTTATTTATCATTTAGAACTTAGTTCGCATACACATTCCTGGTGAAGCCTTTCTAACCACTCCAAAGGTGCTTAATATACCCTCTTCCAGATTCCCATTACACCCTAGCTCCTTTCCTTTCCATCGCATTTATCATTGTCTCTTTTATGAGCCAGTAAATGTCTTTTTCCTGTAGACAGTAAGCTTTTTGAGAACAAGTACACTATTAGAATCATGTTTATATCTTTGGGGCTTATAGAACAGTATCTGGCTCATTGTAGACACTTAAAAATTACTGGGTGAATAAAAATGGCAATTCCTTTAAGCATTTAAGTATTTGAAAGCTAGGGAGTAAGTTACAAACATGACAAATGTTTTTGTTTTTGGATTTTTGTTTGTTTATTTGTTTTTTACCACAGTTGGAGAGATTACTTACCTTGATCTAGAGGAATTTGATCAACATAATGAAAAGAGTAATTAAAACCAACATAAGCTAAAATTATTAAAATAATTCATCTTGTGAAGTTTGTCACGTGAGTATTGAGTTAAGGTGGGGAATAACATGAGTTGTTCAAGTAACTATAATAAATTCAGTAATATACAGTTAGGACGATGAAGAAGTATTTTGAATTATGGTTTGAGGAATAGAATGTGAACTAAGTTATCACCACAAGTTTACATTCTGATAGAACTTATGAAAATATAAAATAGATTTGTGACAGGAAAAGAATAGATATTAGATTCACTAGATTCTCCCAAATGTTACATATATATTTTGTTCATTTCTAAATGGTTCTAAAAATCACATATTTCTGAATCATTGTCTTAAACTATTATATTTCTAAAAATCTTATGAACTTATTAAGGCAGTTTAAACCATTTCTGTGGCTAAAGTATCCATTTCATAAAGAGAAAAAAAATTGTTTTAAACATTTTTTAAAAAATCTTCTTTAATGCCAAATGTATTCTTTATAACTACATGTAGTAGAGAATTGTGTGGTCTCTCAGGGCTTTTCTTTATTAAGCTTAAGAAATCAAAATACTGATTAGTAAGGTTAACATGTGCCTAAAATTCCTTAACTGCTCAGCCCCTTCCAATACTCTCAAAAGCCTTCTTCATATATCCCTGTCTCATATTTCATTTCCATGCTTGCCAATCAGTAACAGTCTTTGGCCCCATGTCACTTTCATCCCATTGGATGACTGTCATGGGAGCTGCCCAATGGCCCGCTGCTAATGAGTAGCTTAAAGAGCAGCTGGGGATGTGCAATTGCTGGATTAGGGTCAAGGCCAAGAGAGAAAATGGATGAGAGAGATAGAGCCTGAATGACTGCCAATAAGCAGGGGTTCTATTATCCTGCTGAAGCAGGACATTCATTACCATCTATTGTAACATAATTTGGGCTCAGTCGAGCTGTCTCTCCCTCTTTTTGGATTTACAATTCATAAACCACAAATAGTCCAAAGGGTGCATTGTCCCTTGTGGTCACGTAACCCTGGGCCAGGGGGAGGCCTGGCAGAAATGAATGAGCTGTAAAGGTCCATGAGTGAACACTATCAGGGCTGACACCTTGTTTCTTGGAGTTGTAACGTACATTGTAGGCACAATGCCGAAATAGTTTTGCATCTCTCTGGAGCCAGTTTGCTCATTAAGCAAAGATAAAATAAAAAGTCCTTGTTTATTCTTTGAAAAAATCAAATCCGAATGCTAACAGCCGGCATTTCCATGCTAATTTCCTCTAGTCACTGGTAAGATTACAGGAACAGAAGTGAAGTTTTTCCACAAGCATACAAACGCTTGCTTTTCTTAGATCAAGTTCTTCCAAGTCCTAGAAAATTATCTGTTCTCCTACTTTTCAGTAGGTTTGTGGTGTTCCAACACATGAAAAATGTACAAAATTGTCTCATGTGTCTCTTTTATCAAAAAGCTTCCTTTTGAAACAGGATAAATGTGTCTCTCATTCTTCCTCTTCCCCTCTCCTTGGGCCCCTCCTGATAATAAATAGTATAATGGAAGTGCTAAAACCCACCTGTCATCTGAACTAATGCAACCATAGTGTTATTGTCTATGTGCTTTACTCAGGAAGGCAAATGAGTCTGGTGGAAAGCTAGAGAGCACAGATGCTCTGAGAAAATGATTCAAGGCACAGAGAAAACAGTTAATCACTGTAGTAAAGTGAGGAAAATAGAACATATGCATCATCTTTGCTTCAGCCCGATTGATAAGAAACTAGGAAACTAAGTTCATGAGACAGGTGGACCTTGCAGGGCAGGCTCACACTCCTACCAAAAGGCCAGCTTTACGAGTGACAGATAAAAGTACTAGAAGTACAACTGTAGTTTTTATAGGCTTTATTAATACAACTTTAACACAGGTGAGTTTTAAATTATGCCTGCATTTTCTGAGGTTTGCATAATTCAATGTACATTGGCTTTTTTTAAATCAGGTACTAAAGTTTTCTCTTACATGTATATTACTATCTCACATTCCCCACATGCCCTCTTTGCCGATATAAATTTGTTACAATTTATCTTCTTCTTATTTCCATTTATGCTTCTCAATAGTTTTGTCTTATTATTAATTTGAGATTCTAGTGTTTTGACTTTCAATGCTCACTAGCATATTTGAAACTGTCCATACACACCATGGTAAATGATCTATTCAAAAAATCTGCCTTTAGTTCTTGCAAGAAATCACTTTATACATGTGTTTACAAAATTCAAAACACACATTACCTTGTTTAACTTTGAGAAACAGAGAGAATGGCTTCTAATGAGCTCAAGCCAATTAATATTATGGCTTAACATATTATCACAATACCTAACAGTAAAAATAATACTGGTCAACAATTTCTGTAAACTCAACAAAGTAGTCTTTACTGAGTGTATAAAGGGCTAAGCACTGAAGTTTTTTGTGTTTGAAAATGTATAAATGTTCTTGATAGTTTAAGATAATTGATTAATTGTAGCAGGGGTTTTTTTTTTTGCTTACAATGCTATGCTTGATCTGTGTATCACTGATCTAATAAAATACCTATTTTTGATGCTAATACAACTGATATTATGTTTTCATTAAAAGGTGTTTACTCAAGAATGTGTTAAGTTGATCCTTTGATGATGTGAAAACTAGTTTCTTTACTTAAATTTGTGAAATTTAACCCTGTGACATCTTGATTAATACACATGGCTATTAGTAATAATTTTTTTCTCTAATATATTTTAGAAATACAGTAGCTTGTTTCAGCATTACAAAAAATGCTTTACTGAGTTGAAGTTTTCAATTTTTAATTTATTCATGAAACAAATTCCTACTCTGATTCATGTTTAATTGTGTTTGTAAGCTATATGTGGTCTATGAATTAAAGGTTGGGGAAATAATGATATTCTTAGAAAACATTTGCTTAAAGTAATTGAATAGAAATAGGAAGGAAGGGAAGGAGAGAGAGAAGGAGGGAGGAACGGAGGGAGAGAGGCAGGGAGATTCTTACAATTTCTAAAGGATTTGGCCATTGGAGCATTCTTTTATTGAACTGCAATGACTGATAAGGAATGAGAAAATTTAAAGGTTGAATCTGGGTCTGGTCTTGATTATCCAGCATAATGATGATGGGGAGGAGATCCTGGATCTCTGGGAGTAAATTCAAAAGGAAAGACCAAGTTGCCAAAATTGCCAATCTTTCCTGGAGAAAAGGTTGAAAGATGGGGCTTTGATAAAAGGTAAGCAGATTTTTTTAATATGATTCCCCCACAGGACCCTTAAAATATTTATTAAAATTTCAAAATCTATGATATGCTTAGTCAATTTATAGACTCTGAGTGCAGTAACATGCCCTAAGACATTACCTTTGAGTTGTAATAAGACACTTAATATGTGATTGGCTGCTGTTCACAGGTTGTATGTTTGTCACAGACCATTATGTTTTGGTAATAATAATAGTAATAATAATAATGGCTCACATTACTTTTTATTATGGAACAAGTATTGTGCTGTGAGCTTTCTCACATTAATCCCCAGCACATATCTCTTCTGCAAAGAAAGTATTTTCTTTTTTTTCTTTTTCCAAAGAGAGAGCTCAACTTTAAAGAGAGTTAAAGCGACTTGCCTTAAATCACCTACCCATTAAGTTGGGCAGTTGAAATTCAAATCCAGGCAGTCTGGCTCCACAACTCTTGCTCATAACCAACCACTGAACTAGACTAGCAGGGAAGGGAATGTTAATGTGCTCCACTAAGCATTGTATTTCTGCCATGGAATGACTTTAATACCAAGAGAGAACTGGGCTTTTGGAATTATGCTGTAAGGGATAAAGAACAAATAGAAACTTTTAAATAAAAAGAACACTGGCTATAAATAAAAGTGTGAACATTATAATTCTTTCATCAAATGTGTTAACCCACGTAACTTCTGGGAGAGTGACAGAGTACTACTTTATGAATTCCTGAAAAATTAGCACACTTAGTAATTCAGCATTTGTTTAAACTAATCTAATCCCATTTTCCATCCGTTTTCCATACAGATTTCTAGTGGATTATCAGGAAATATACACATAGATAAATTATTTTTCTGTACATTCTAGAATCTTCTAGAAATTAATGGTAAGATTTTTTTCCAGCCTGTAATTGGCTATATATCAAATACTTTTTCATGTGGATCTTACATGCAGATACAGATCTGAATCAATTATTGTTCCTTAAAATTATAATTTAATGTTATGGTTTAGAAAATATTTTAAGGATCAGGAACAAAAAAGTGTGTATACACATGTACTTTTATCTCTATCACCACTCCACTTCCCTCAACTATGCATGCAATTATCATTTTTTTGTAAGTAAATGCAAAAGTTTTTTATTCTCGAGATAGTTATAAATGATTTTTAAAAAACTATTAACCCCAAATAGCTTTAAAAACATGCCTTTTATTTCTGTTACTGAAAAAAAAATTCTGTTATTTTAATAATTATTTTTCTTCTTAGCTCATTAAAATATATTACTGGAATTTTCCAAGATACATTTTATATCTGCAAGTCCCTAAAAAGCCTTCACAAATGGTGACATTAGTGGCACTGATAATCAGAGCTGAAATGGAGACTGTAACCGAGAAATGCTATGTAAATCAGCTTCGATATTGTTCTGTGGCTTTTATCTCTCCACTGTGAGCTGGGTTCATTGCTGCAAAAGCTCCTCCTGGCCAGATAAAAACTACAATCAAGTTATGGACCAAAACAAATGGCACTCACAGGAATGTCAAAATGGGAAGTATGGAGACTTCCACAGATTGCCTACTTGCACAAGTTCAAAATTTGCAGTCACATCCATGATGGTATATACATGTTTAGTTTGGTAAATCCTAGGTTTATACTGCTGTCCATCATCTTCCTGAAATAACTGGCACTCAGCAAGTTTATGCCAACATTCTCTGGTTGGCTTGATTCACCAAACTATTTCCTTCCTGGTTCACAGTGTTTGGCTCCAATGGTTTATTGTTTCTGTCTTGTCCTTTAAAAGTTTCTCAGGGGTAAGAATGTGGAAAGATTATCAGAATCCTGAATAGAAAAACATTTTGAACAATAAGCTAAAAGAATATGTAAAATACATTTCCTGAACCATCATATCACACAGCTCATGACTGTTTTTGTGATATTGTTTTTTTAAAGCAGTGGAGTGAACATATTCCTTAGGGATTAAGCTACTTGCTTTTTTGTAAAACATGTGAATAGTTATAATGTGTATATAAAATATATATAGCTGCAATTATTCTCTGTCAATAATAATTTTAACTCTGAAGAATTTAACATAGCATTTATTTCTGAATTTGTATATGAGAAAATATTTTCTATTTATACATTGAATACTAATAAAACAGCTTACTGCCCTTTATTCGACAATTATTTAGAAATAAAGATCAAAATAGATATTCCAAAAGAAGAAATACCATTATTTCTATTTTTATATGAGTGAAGCAAGAGTTAAAGAATTAGAAAAACTGCTAAGGTGTCACAATGTCCTAAAATCTAGCTGTCTGAGTCTAAAGTTTGTGTCTTCCTCACCAAGCTAAAGTGACACAGAATATATGAAAGTCTGGTTGACTGAGGAATTTTATTCAAATTAGAACCGTCAGGAAAATAGTGAATAAAAAAGCAATAATTACACCATTTGTCTTACTTAATGGATTACTTACATGGAATTAGCCAATAAATTAAAACCTGACACTGAGTCTTATAGCTCCATGTACTGACAAAGCAAATTATTATTTCTTCAGAATTTGGTTAAGCCAAAAATGAAATGCCAAGCAAAACAAAACAAAAAGTGAGAATATATCAACATTTATAATTTTCATTGTTCTTTTAGATATTGGTCTTCATCTGAGATAATTCAATAATTTGTTAATTCAAAATTCAATATTTGTTGAACACACAACCCATTAAGCAGTATTTGTTGAACACCTATTGTGTGGTCAGCATTAGACAAAGATATAGAAATATTAAGACTTGAAAACATGACAACCATTTTAATTTCTAAGTGGGTAGTATGAAGAGAGCTTTGAAAAACTGGTGAAAGAGCTTAGGAATTATAAGGTAGAAAATACCTTCTAATTACAGTCTGACTAGATTGCAACAAGCTGAATTTGATCAAATATAACAGGTAAATTTCAAGGGTGAAGCTATTGCTGTAATTTGAGTGTGATATAGTAAAAGGTACGGCATAGAATAGTGATAGTGCTATTGTTCTTGTTTGCTTCCTTATTCTGTTATTGAGTTTTATTTTATTGTGCTTTTTAAAAATTTTAGGTTTTTACTACTTTTACTCTTACTTTGTTATTTAATACAGTTGTAGAAAGCAAAACAAGACATTTGATTGTAAATTACCCAATCTAATTCTAATCAAATATTTTGTACTAATTTGTATAACTTGAAAATAAACTTATTGTATAACTTGAAAATAAACATGTAATTTCAACCCACTTTAACGAGATAAAAAAAAAAATCATGATTCTTAATGATATGAGTGTAAGATGGTAAAGGGCCTGGCATAGAATAGTGATAATGCTACTGTTCTTGTTTGATTTCTTACTCTGTTAATTTTATTTTATTGTGCTTTTGAAAACTGTTAGGCATTTTACTACTTCTACTCTAGTATATTTAATATACAATATATTTAATATACAATATATTTAATGTAATATATTTAATAGATTTTTTTCTGTTGTTGAGTTTTTGGAGGAGCATGTCTCAAACCTCTAATAAAAGTGATGCCTATTTTTCTCAGGCTTGGTTGCAATGCTATCTTCTCCCAATACATGCCTTATTTTTCACAGCTGAGAAATAATGCCACCGTCCTCTGTGCTCTGATAAGGTTTTATTTACATATATTTGCTTTATAAAACTGAACATCTGACAAGTTTTCATCTTGTTTCTGTTCATCCCTGTATTGTCTCATTTAATATGTGGCAAACAAAAGGGGCTAAATAAATCAATGTTACGTAAGTAAATTGCATCACTGGCATATTTCCATAGATCTTCCATTTTTTTCCATCAAATATGTTGACTTAATTAAAGAGCTATTCAAAAGGCCTTTGAAAGAGAATAAAAATATGTCCCACTTATTGTCACTTCATGATTAAATATAAGCATGCTAAATACCAAATGAGTCATAGGCCCTGTGTTAGAACGACACTTAGGAAGGCAATGAATTGAGAACAAAATGCTAAAAAAGCTATTGAATTTCAGATATTTTTCAAGATAAAATGATGCAAACCAATATAATTTTTATGGTAAGTGCCCTTAAACGTCAATAGGAGACAAAACGCCATTTGGAAAAAACACATTCTATAAGAATGTTTACTTAAATGTTACCTTTGTGGGGGAAGTATTTGCATGATAAAATTGCTTTATTAACAGCATACTGGACCTCAGTTCCTTGGTCTGAAACAGAGCCAAATAATCCCAATACTATTTTCCTCTTGTTTTGTTTTCTTACTAACATAAATGTAGACTACTTTAGAATTTGATGAAAACATCTATTCCTGCCATGCACACTTAAACACATTTCCTCAGATTTGGGAAACTACCTGAGTCAGCATGGATCAGCAGTTATAAAGTCATAAAATATTTGTCCTCATTCATTGTTTCCTTATGCAAGAAAATTTTGTCACTTCCAACATCATAATTTCCTTAAAAGATTCCATAAACATTTTCAATCAGCAGCCAATTGAAAACACTGATTCACTGGGCAGGAGAGCAGGTGTCACCAACTTTCCATTTGGAAGCAGCTGGCTATTTTATTTCAAATAATCTTTGTTATCTCCAATGTTAAGAAGTGTGCCAGGGGTACAATGGGCAAGGCTTTGATGTCTCCCGGTTTTGGCCTGTTACCTAACCACATATTATCCTTTACTTCCATAAGTTATGTACATTACACAGACTCCTGCTGACAAAAAAAAAAAAATAATTAAGGGAGATTCTTAGCTGGATCAGCACCAACACCCCCACACAACTGAAAAAAAAAGTTGTCTGAAATGTTACGCATATCATACAATTGTATTTTGTAATGTCACCCTTGCATGTGAAGGACAGTGGCGTTAACACTTATGATTTTCCATAAGTAACATGAATAGACCAAAAGTATCCTGTGGTTGCCTTTAGGAGAAGGGGGAGTATATTTTTTTAAATTTAGACTAAGAGTGTTGATGATATTTGATTGACGTAATTGTAGAAGAAAAGAAGCTCTAAACACCTGCTCTTTTACTGAAAAAAGCAATCTCCTAAATACTGTCCCAGATTATAAGAGTCACCGGATGTTACCTCCATGTCGTGGAATGTCATCCTGGGAAAAGTTCATGTCCCTACAACAACGCAAATCAGGAAATAATCTGTAAAAATTGCACAGAGAGAATAGTTTAGGTAATTTATATTCTGCATTGTGTTCCATAGTTTGATGCTGATAATTCCAAGTAGACTATTTAGCTTAACTATAAATATACATAAGAAATTATATGTGTGTGTATATATATATAAAATATATATATTATATATCCTTTATATATATAAATATATGAGCAATAGGAAGAAGCATTTCTATAAATTTAAAGTATCAGTACTTTATTCATTAATAGAATGTATATTATGAAAGCAATTATTATAACACTATAAAATCAGTGGTAATAGCAGTAGCTAAATTTTTGAAGACCTTTATATAAGGCACTTTGTATACATTATTACAATTAAAATTGATGCATGTAAATATGTAATGTTTCTTCCATTTTATCATTTAATTTGCAGAACTACTACACAGTAATAGATATTATTTCTTCAATTATACAACTAAGGAAATCAAGGTTCAGTGAGACTTAGTACATTTATCAAAATCCCAGAACTTGTAACTAGTGTCACCAGCACATAAACTGGACTTTCCACCTCCAGAGCTTTGATTTTTGTCCACTGCACCAAATTAAGTCTGGTAAAATATCAAGAAAGTCAAGTTAAATTATATTAAAATATTTATAAAACTATATAAATATATCCATGCATTTAAGCAATAGTCACTTTTTTCATTTAGGCACATGAAGGTTTATAACAGATTTTTTCAAAATGTGCTCCATTAAAGAGAAATTAGGCATGTTATTGATAAATGTTACAAGAAAACTTATAGTCAAATGAGTCTGATTTAGACAAATTTAAGTCTAGTTATCTTATTGGAGGATTCACTCTCAGATCTCAATGTACATTTTGATTCTCTAAAAAGAGGAAGGAAATAAAGACTCTTTACCAGTGTTTATTGCCTGGTTACCACATTTCAGGCATAAACATTACCGCATTTAAGTCTAACAAGCTTATGAATTTAGTTTATTATTTTTATTCAACAAATAAAAAAGCAGATGATTATAAATTTGAAATAAATTGTCTGTGATCAAAAACTAGATTAAAAATTAAGTCTAATCCAGACCCTAGCTATCTTAGCTACTCTGACATGCAATGTGGTTGTCTTTCCTATTGAAAGTTCTTTACAGTTTTTAAAAACCTCGAATACATTTGGAATCACCAATTAAGTTACTTAAACCATAGCCTTGCAACTCCTAACACACTATGTATAATTTTTATTTTTTCAAAATCTTCTTCCCCTCCACCCCCCAGTTTGTGGGCTTCTTGGAGATGAATTTTATCATATTTGTACTCTCAGTTCCTAGAATAGTGTCTGATACATAATAGGTATTCAATAAGTATTTGTTGAATAAATTAATTTGTTGATTGACCTTATTCTTCCTGAATTGTCAAATCTACATACATAATGTTGTTGTTAATCCTCAGAGTCAACCCCTAGCGTTGGAAATGAGAAAGCAGGTAAAAGTAAAAGAAAATCACAGTTCTCTTATATCCAGAATATTGAGGATATATTTAATGGACTTCAATGATTAGCAAATGTGTAAACAGGGACTAGAAAATCAAAAATATGCATTGCCATTCCTAACAATAACTTATTTCAAAATTATGCTTAGGGTCAAAATAAACGTTATCAATATTTATTATTTTAAAATGTAAGAAAGTGAGGAGGCCATGATTAGCATGAGGTTAATTATGGCAGGTTGGAATTTTGCCACTTCAACTTGACCTCTTTGGCAAGCGTTCACAGTCCTGGGGCTTCACTTTCTTTATTTTTAAATGATTCTGCTACCTTTACTGTGGATGCTGTAAAAATTAAATTAGATAAACCACCCAAGATAGTGTCTGGAACATAAGCATCACCAAATAAATAGTAACAATTATGTTTTCTTCTACTGACTTTAAATCAGTTCAGATTGTTGATTTTTGATGAACTAATTTACTTATAAGGGAATTGGATCCATGTAAATAGATGCAGTCATAATCTGCTACACAGAGTTCACTTCTGAACCTTCCCATTCCTAAGAGATTCATTTCTCATTTTTAAAACCTGCTGATGTTAGAAAAGTGGATGCATTTTGAGACAGTACTATGGTACACTGACCATTCATCAAGACACTCACTAACTTCTCTAACAATCTAAAAATTGACTTCAGAAGTTTCCTTCATCTAGATATAAATTTAAGCATGTTGAGATGTATTAGATTGTCATATATGGGACAAAAGAGACTAGCAATTCTGCATAAGCCAGATAAATGCTGGAATAAATCTGCTGTTATTTCTAATAGAGCATAGGCCTTTCTGACATGTCATTGCTAAATGTTCTACTTTACAAGATTGAAATTGTCCAAAGTCACTCACTATTCTAAACAGGATCAATACTAAAAGGGATTTACTACTCAGCTCAGTGCATAAATCTGCTGTGATTAAATCTAGTTCTAGAGAATACTAACACTGGAAATTTTCCTTTTGTTCTTCAGAGGAAATAATGAAATACATTCATTTTAAGGGTGACATAGAAAATAATTTGTTTTTTCATCATGACTATCGATGTTATTCACTCATTTATTTATTCATTGATTCATTTCTCAAATATGCACTGAGTGTTCACTACGTACAAGTCACTGTGGGAGCTGCAAGTTTAGCTTATACATGAATTCTTCCCTTGGGGAACTTACAATCCATCAGAAAAAGATAAATATGAACATAAATTAATTTTAGTGTTGAAATTATTAGGTGTAATAAGTATTTTAAGGCAGAGTTTTAGAGATAACTTACATTTGGCTTAAAAATCATAAAAAAACATTATAGAAGTTTTCTGCAATTGAATGGGGTCTTGAAGAATGCATAGAATTTGAATGTGTAGATATGGAATAGAATCTACATATTTTACATTTCTCACAATAGAACTTAAACTTTCACAATAGAATAAGCAATAGTAGACAGTCATCAAATATCAGCATTAAATCATTTAGCTAGACTTTGCTAGCAAAGCACAATACAAATGTCAACTGCAAGACTGGTATGCATTTCCCAAACATCTCAATCACTTCCTACTGTAAATATTTTGAGAGATGAGAATTTTCCCTGGTCTACAGGGAAATATTTTATGCGTCTTCTGTCAAAGAGTAGCTTGCATACTCAGATTGCAGCATTGCAACTATTTTATTCTTGAGTTTGTCTCTTGCTTATTAATACGGATGAATATTAAAATTTTAACAACTTCCATATGGCATCTGTTTAGAGTATAAAAACATAATTATATGAGAAAGTATAATTAATATTTGTATATTTAGAAATAAGCATGTAAATAACCCTTACAGCCAGGAAATGGTATTTAAAGCACTTAAAACATTTCCTATTAGTAAATAGTGTCTATGATGAAACTATGAGAAATACTCTCACCTTGATAATTTTAACACTTTATATTCTGGAAAACTTTACTTCTGTAGGATACTAAGAAGTTTTTCTGCCTTTCTACCAAGATTATATGGTCAAGTAAGTGCAGGTTAAAACAAAGTTAACTAAGCTTCTTTATTGCTGGGATTTGCTCTAGAGTCTTACATACATTAAAGTGTAACATGAATTCCTCACATGATACCTAGAAAATAGTATCTCACAAACTAAATCATAATGAAACTGCTCTTTTTAAAAAGGTCTTAGGTCATCATTTCCCCATATTTGATTTCAATACTTGAAATAAGTTATTCAACTAAAGATGAAAATTTAATGAATGTTGGACATATTAATTTGTACATTTACTCAATTCAATAAAAAAAAAGAGTGACTGAGTCCCTAGAAATAGGGCCTATGCTAGAGAAGCAACAAAGATGGTGCTAAGAACACAAGGTTTTGAAACAGACTGTGTATATATTCTGAGCCAATTGCTGATTAACAAGTTTCTTAACCACTCTGTGCCTTCTTGTTTTCTCATCAGTAATGGAGATGAGAATATAACAGAATCTACTTCACAAAGTTGTTATGGGGACAAAACAATTGAATAAACAAATTCTTAAAGTAGCTCCAGCCACACAGTATTACATATGTATTAGCTAATATAATAATCACAATTATAAATATAAAATAATAATTTTAAAATATTATCTTTGGCTTCTCATAAGCTAAATATTGATTAAACATATCTGAGGTTGTAATCATGGTTTGATTATTTGACAGCTGTATCTCTTTGAGTAAGTCATTTGAATTCTCGGTATCTTAATTTCCTAATCAGTTATTGGCTGGCGGGGAGGGTGATAATGACTGCATCATGTTGGTAATACTATCTCTGCTTTTCTCCTATCTCCATTTAAAACATAAACAAATTTCTCAATGAAAGTGACACTTCAGTCTTTCCTATTACACACAGCCTTCAGAGGAATTTATGACAGCCTTGTCAAATCAGACAAATCCTTAAGATTTTTTGACACTAAGTGTCAGAATCAAGATCATATGAACCCACATTAGAAGAACAAATATTTGCAATCTTTTTTTCATGTGTTTTTCTAAATGAAAAAATTAAACCAAGTCAAAAAATTTTGACTGCTGGACTATTTTTAAAATAACTTTATTGAGCTATAATTGTCCCGCAACTGACTCCTTTGAAGTATAAAAGTCAAAGGATTTTAGTATACTCACAGAGCTGTGTAACCATCCCCACTATGTAATTTAGGACATTTTCATCACTTCAAAAAGAAACCCCATGCCCACTGGCAGTCACGTTATTTCACCCTATCCCAGCCGCCGGCAACCACTCATCTATTAGAGACAGACATCTCTATGGATTTGCCTGTTCTGGAAATATCATATGTTCTTTGTGACTGGCTGTTACGTAGCACAGCATTTTCAGGCATTAATCACGTTGTATATATCAACAATTCATACATTTTTACTGTCAGACAATATTCCATTGTATGGATATATTATATTGAGTTTATCTATCCATGGACATTTGAGTTGTTTCCACTTTTTAGCTACTACGAATAATTATGATATATATATAGCATAATCGTGTATATATAGGTATATATGTGTGTGTATATATATATGTATATATACATACATACACACAAAAAAATGTTTGTGTGAGCATATATTTTCAGATCTCTTGAGTATATATATATTTTCAGATCTCTTGGATATATACCTGAGAGTGAGATGGCTGGTTATATGATAACTCTATGTTTAATACCTTTAGAAACTATCAAATTATTTTCCAAAGTGGCTGTGCCATTTGACAATTTCACTGGCAATGCATGAAGTTTCTATCTGCTTTTATTGTCTATTTTCTATGTTTTAGTCATACTAGTGGGTGTGAAGTGGTCTTTTATTGTACTTTTAGAACATTTTTATAGGGTTGAAAATATAATTGGAATTTTTGGGGGGAACAGTGACAGCATCAAATAATATAATTATAATATAGAATGAGAAGACAAACGAAACATCTTGTCACTCACAAGTCATAAATACATTGCTCTTTTGAAGCATGTTCAAGAATATATTCAGTTCCATGAAGACATATTTAAGTCACAGACAACTAAAGAAAGCTCTGAAATTGTGTCATTTTCTTTTTACTTTAAAAACTCTAGAAAAACTAGAAGGTCAAAATACATTTTTCAATACATTTGAAAATATGAATTTTTTAACGGACTTACAATTTTACCTTGGCAATAGATTTAAAAGCAATTTCTTCAAATGTGTCTCCAAAAAAACTCTCACATTTACAGTTAGAAAAATTGAATTAAAAGAAAAAGTTTATATCAGATCCAGCTTTAATTTACCATTTCCTAACCAAAATACTGTAATTCTTGCATGTTAAAAATATATTTTCTTTGACAGGTTGTATACTGTACAGAATTTTATTTATTCATACTTGTATTGCTTTCTTGTGGTTGCTGTAACAAATTATCACAAACTTGGTAACTTAAAAAAAACATTATTCTCTTCAAATTCTGAAGCTCAGAAGGTGAAATCAGTTTCATTAAATTGGTAATCGAGATGTCATAAGGGACATATTCCCTCCAGAGACTTTAGAGAAGAATCTGTTCCTTACCTCCCTCAGCATCTGGTGGCTGCCAGTGTTTCTTGGCTTGGGGCTGCATCCCTCTAATCTCTACTTCTGTGGCTACATTTAACTATCTACATAGCTGCTGATTCAGACACATTGTTTTATAGCTAGAGATACAAACGTTGTTTTTTAAACATAAGTGATAATGATAAACCATTTCACATTTCTATGATATGGTTTTCTGTCTAAACAAATCTTCTCCTAGATCTTCAATAAATGTCTACGGAAGTTATTATAAACCTTTGTGAGTGTATACAAAACTAGTCATTATGTTATTTCAGGAAACCTTTATCACTCACCTACTGTTTGCCAAATATTGGAGTTAGTGCTGATGACTTAAGCTCACTTGTAAATTAGTGCCCAATAGAGAGCCAGACATAGAAATAGATAAGTAGACTACAATGTAACAAGCATTATAAGGAACACCTGGGTAAATCTGAAAGTGGCTAAGATAAGCTTGAGTGGAAATTTTAGCAACTGGGACCTGGCCTAACACACTATAGACAAGTATCAAATACTTATTGAGTGAATAAATGGAAAATTCACACTTCAAGAAAGATTCTTGAAAATTTGTCTAAAAGGAATATTATTTTGCATCACTAACAAACTGCAGGCAGAATTCTAAAAAAAAAAGAAAAGAAAAAGTTTTGGCAAGTTGACAATAGTTCGATTCAAACAGATGAAAGTAGATTTTTTACTTCTGTCAATTAGAGCTTTATATAACTAAGACACCTGAAGAGCCTTAAGAATTAGAGCCCAGAACAACTTTTATTTTTGTAGATTATAACTACACATATTTAGAAACTAAAACTAAGATCTTTAAAAAATAGTTATTCAATTTTAAAAAAGTAAACAATAAACCTGGTGCATGTTAACATAAATAACATTTTGATTTTAAAAAGAATTATATTTTCCAGAAGAAAGTAAGTTAATGAGAAGAGTGTCACTGTTTTACTTTGGCAAATCTCTTTTATATATGAGTTAAGATGGCTGAATTCTTATTTTTGTTTCTGCATTCACTCTGCTGTGATTTTTTTTTTTTAAATTGAAGTATGTGAAGGAAATCTAGCCTCATCCAAATACTTAGTTGGAAAATAATTCTAAGGTATTATTTCAGATGGTTGTGGGATCATTGATAGTCCACTAAAATGTAACATGTAGTATTTTCTTAAAGATTAATTGTGATACTAGTGGCTAGTGGAGCTGGCAAATTAAACAATTACACAAGCGGTTTTCTACCAGACAAGCCTTACACTTGATTAGTCAGCTAAAGCACTTTGTTGTGTCCTTCCCATTTTCTTATGGAGAATATTAGAAAAAGGCATATTTGGCTGGGCACTGTGGCTCACACCTGTAATGCCAGCACATTGGGAGTTCGAGGCAGGCAGATCACTTGAGGTCAGAGGTTCAAGACCAGCCTGGCAAACATGGTAAAACCCTGTCTCTGTTAAAAATACAAAAATTAGCCCAGCATAGTGGTGCATGCCTGTAATCCCAGCTACTCAGGAGGGTGACGTAGGAGAATTGCTTTAACTCGGGAGGTGGATGTTGCAGTGGGCCAAGACTGTGCCGCTACACTCCAGCATGGGCAACAGAGTGAGAGTCTGTCTAAAAAAAAAGAAGTGTATTTAAGAGTTGAGATTCAATAAAATGAATCCCTTTCAGTACTTCATTCATTTTGTAGTGAACTAGCTTTTTATTTTCTTCGAGTGCACAGCAGTGAAGAATACAATAACTGTTAGTACAGTATGGTGCCACATGTCTTTTACGTAAAAGGTAGTTGTAGTGGCTTCTCTTCTACCAAGAAAAGACTTTTTTATCATTCCCAAAAATCTATGTTGCTAGAGTAATGCCTATACGCATAGAAGAAGCCACAGAAACTTGCAATCAATGCCACATAAAAAAAATCTCCCACATACTAATAATTCAATAAATACAGTTGAATTCATGAAAATATTAAATTAACAAAAATGTCAAATTAGAATTGAGAAATGAATTACTACACAAGGCAACTTACAAAATTGTGAAATGGCAGCTGATTAAAAACAGGAACAAAAAAGAAAAGCTACTTCGGAAATAGCCAAATAATTTTACAAGTATGGCTTATAGTATTTTAGATTTGTTTAGATAGAAACTTTGTAGGACAAGTTTTATCATAGCAGAAAAATCCTTTCTATTATTCTGAATACCTTGTTGTCAAAAATTACTAAACATTACGCTTTATACTGAAAAAAATTTTATTTAAAATGGTTTAAATTGAAGGAAATATACATATTAGTGTTCAAAAAAATGTGTTCAAAAAATGGGAAAACTCATTTTGAGGATTCAAGGTAATTGAAGTATAACTTGATATCTCATTTCTCACTCTATTAATTTCCTACATAACCCATAACTCTGCAAGGAATCCCTCCGAAATCTGAACGTTTAGCTGTCAGTGCTATTTTACTTCTCCAGGGTAGTTTTCAGGAAAAAAAAATCTTCATAAGTTAGTGTTTTGCTTGGTATGTATTCACATATTTGGAGCACAAAATTGTTGAACAGGTGCAGGAAAAGGAAATTAAATTTTTTCTTTATTAGAGAGTTGTTTCAGTACATTGAAATGAATTATAACTGCATATCAAGATGTAAAATACAAAAACATGTTCAAAACCTATTATAAATGTTTTATGATAACTTGCCATTTTAAAGTACCATGCCCATTCTCAAATAAACTTAATAAACACAGTTAAAAGCTGATCTTAATAATCTGAAAGTTGATATAAAAAAGACCATTATAATCGCCTACTATTAAATCAGTATTAGAGACCATATTGAATTTTACAGCTGAGACCCAGATCTAAGTGCAAATTATTAAACTACAAAAAGTGTCTCTGTTTGGCTTAGAGCTCAGTGATCTTTCTCATATTATCTTGATTGAATCTACCTTCTCTGAATTATCAATAGATTTTTATATTTCCTCCCTCAATTTCTACAAGGAAAATTATTAACATGCCAATTATGGTATAAATTAATATAATTTAAATTCAAATGTAATAAAAAGTATTAAGCATTAAGATTTAGAGTGTCGGCTAGCCATGGTGGCTCACACCTGTAATTCCAGCACTTCGGGAGGCTGAGGCTGGCAGATCACCTGAGGTCAGGAATTCGAGACCAGCCTGGCCAATATGGTGAAATCCTATCTCTACTACAAATACAAAAATTAGCTGAGTGTGGTCATGGGCGCTTGTAATTTCAGCTACTCGGGAGGCTAAGGCAGGAGAATTGCTTGAACCCAGACAGTGGAGATTGCAGTGAGCCAAAATCGTGCCATTGCACTCCAGTCTGGGCAACAAGAGCAAAACTCTGCCTCAAAAAAAAAAAAAAAAAAGTGTAAATACAAATTATGTTGAAATTGGAAATTTAAGATGGAATGATAGCTCAAATATCAAAATTACTAAATTAATATCTTCCGGTAAAGAAACATACTTTTTATCATTGTTTAGTCAATATTATGAACAGGATCAATTTGGGATGATTGAAAATGCAAGAAGTATAAGTCTGGGAAAATTTTTTTTCTTTTTGATAGAGGGGAGAGTGCTCCAAATATGATACATCAGAAAATAGAAAACTAGGGTTCTTTGCAAAAGTTGTTATTTGAATGTTTTCTCTGCTATTTCACATTTCTATATCTCTTCTTCCAGTTAAATTTAATTTAGTGAATGTTTTCCACAAATATTTCTTAGAAATGGAACTTTTACCATTATAAATCTTCATCTCATAAAATGTGAAAGTGATAATAACAACATGACATTTCTTTCTTTCTCATGTGATGTAGATTGAATATTTTGTATGTTTACAACTAGCAGAATCAGATATTCCAAAAATTGAAAATTAATTCCAAGTTAACATTAAAATTTAACCTACTAAATAACCCTGTGTAAAATATGCTCAAACATTCTTTTTGGAGGACATTGAAGATAGTGCTTAGTTTTACTTTAACCTCATTGGTCATAAAGAGTGTCTCATCAGCAAAATCTGGTTCAAAGGCCTTCTGTACAATTTTCTGCAAACAGCAATTTGCAGTTTATCAGTAAGAACACTCAAGGTGACTTTCCCTGAAGAGCTTTTTGGAACATGAGAAAAGGCATGAGAATCTCAGCAAGAGTGTTTCAGCCTGAAGTAGCCAATCCCTGGAAGCACACTGGAAACAATAGATACAAATATTCATTCTGGCTATTGTGTTTTCACTCCGTTTTCCCTGTGACAACATGCCATTTTATGCCCTATTCTCTGACCCTCCAGCCTATTTGTGAGACAAGATGATCATATAAAAATGTGTTCTGGGATGGGCACAGTGGCTCATGCTTGTAATCTATGCACTTTGGGAGGCAAAGGATGGTGGATCATGTGAGGTCCAGAGTTCAAGACCAGCCTACCCAACATGGTGAAACCCAGTCTCTACTAAAAACACAAAAATTTGCCTGGTGTGGTGGCACAGGCCTGTAATCCCAGCTACTCCAGAAGCTGAGGCAGGAGAATCATTTGAACCCAGGAGGTAGAGGTTGCAGTGAGTTAAGATCCCACCACTGCATTCCAGCCTGGGTAACAGAGTGAGACTTTGTCTCAAAAATAAATAAATAAATAAATAAATAAATTAATTAATTTAAAAATGTGTTCTGTAGCCAACAGAAACTCAATAATAACAAATTTTAAGACCAGTTTAAAGTACCATAATCTTAAGAATCTTAAAATACTTAAAAAAAATAGGCTTTAATTGTATCATAAAGTATTATTGTTGCTGCTGCTGATGATGCCTGGCACCCACTGAGAGTTTAAAATGTACCAGAGGCTTGGATACTTTAATAAAATTTCCTTATCTAATCCCTAACATAGACAATAACAAAAGTAAAATGCTCACCTTAACAATAAAATAAAAATCTGAGGCTGAGAGTTTAAACTATGTGTGCGTGTTCTCACAATTGACAAAATATTCCAGTGCTTAAGAATTCATGCTAAGCAAGCACAGTCTGTAAAGAGCCAGCATAAATTCAGTAATCTAGGTCATCATGAAGAATGAAAATGATGACATATTACAAAAGTGACACAGCTGTCTATGTTGTGATGTTAAATGAGTTATAGTAATCTTCTGGTAGATAATTAACAAAGCTACGGTTACAAATTGGGGTTTATTAGTTAAATAGAAAAGATTGGCTGGGCACAATGGCTCACACCAGTAATCCCAAAACTGGGAGGCTGAGGTGAGTAGATCAGTTAAGTTCAGGAGATCAAGACCAGCCTTGCCAACATGGTAAAATCCCATCTCTACTAAAAATACAAAATTAGCTGGACAAGGTGGCACATGCCTTTAATCCCAGCTACTCCAGATGCTGAGACAGGAGAATCTCTTGAACCCAAGAGGTGGAACTTACAGCTTGCAGTGAGTGGAGGTGATGCCACTGCACTCCAGCCTGGGCAACAGAGTAGATTCCACCTAAATTAAAAATAAAAAAAATAAAAAAGATTTTCTTTCTGCCAGACACAGTTACTTGTTTTGAATACATTGCTCAGCAAAATATGGACAGTTATTGCATTTATGGAATTTTCTGTATGGAAAAGTCCTCAGTCTGGTATAAACTGTAGTTAAAAAGAATTTAAAAAAAGGTTTCTGTGGATTAGTAGAAAAGGCAAGTTTAAATATTCTCTAATGTGCTGCTTTCTTGGAGCCATGTGAATTTGTATGCATGGCTATTATTGATCACTAACTGCCCAACTTTCAGTGAAGTCCTTGTGACTGAAGGGACAGTTTTTCAATTTGTATATCATGAGTGCAAATTGATTCCATACTCTCAATGACCTGCCTTTAGGCCATTTTCATGATAATGTTTACCTTCAGCAGAAATGATTGAAAGTCAATTGTCTTATCTTTTGACAGTCCCCATGACACACTGATGGAAAAGAGAACTAAGTATATTACTTGAAAGAGTTTGAGAATTTTTAACTTTTCATGCATTGTACTTGTCCACATTGTCCTCATTTTTCTTACCACCTTTAAGAAAGTATTGGATAAGGGGCATCCCCTATCCAAGATAAAAGGCAGCCTGTCCAATTCTGTGTACCCAAAAGGTCGTCAAATGAAAATTAGGATCTAATTCTTAGCTCTATAAGCTACTCGGAAAGAAAGGAGTGCTCAGAAGGATGTCGATTGGTATAACCCAACAATTTTCTATCACCACCACCCCTCAAAACAACCTTGTGTATTACGCTCATTCAACAAAATCACGTTCACAGAGACTAACTAATAGGTAGTTAGTAGGTACCCAGAAGGCTGTGGTAAAACCAAATTCGTGTTTGCATGGAATATGACCATTATAATTATGATATAATTATAAAAAGTGGAAAAAAACAAAGGAGACACAGGTGTCAGAGTTTCTGTGACTCTTGCTGATTGTGTCACATTGGCATGGGTAGTGCTTAGCACTGTGCTGGTGATAAACGTAGTTTATACACTTTCCTATATTTAACTTGCAATTTCTTCTGTAATAGCTATAATTTTGAGTACACTGAGTGCTATTCAAGTGACAAGAGGATTGTGAGTAGAAGCCTGCACTTTTCTAAAATGATGCCAGAATCTTTTTTAACCAATACAGTTTTCAAGTGTTTAGGACCACAGAGTGTTTATAAACCCACTGAAATAAGTTAAATGTTTTAATTACATCTGACAACACTGCTAATCTGAAGCACCCACCAAGCCTTTTACAGGTATGCTTTCTACCATAGTTTCCTCAGCAACAATACAAAATTCTACAAAGTTCTGAGGATTAGAATGTGATAGAATCTTTGAAAAAAAAAAAAAAGAGTCTGAAACCAATAAAACCTAAAAGTTTTCCAGAATAAATCGTTATGGATATATTTAGGGACGAAGAGAAGACTCTCCTGAATCTTTTCAACAGAAGGATAGTATTCTCTTTCAACTTCTAAAGCAACAACCTACATATCAAAGTAGATGTTCCACTGGTATCGGCAAAATTTTGGCATTTATCAGGATATTCATAATGCCTATTCAATTTCACAAGATAACCAAATTTCTGTTTGTACATTTAATTCTACCAACATTATACAGTAAAATTATAGCTAATGGACATTTGTTTTGCTCCTAGAAGGCATTCTTGATTCCTCCATTTCTCACATACCCCACAATTTGTCAAGTCCTGTCAATTCTACCTTTAAATGATATCTCTAATTTACCTACTTCCACCATTAACCCCAAACCCCTAGTCTAAGCCATCGTTATTATACCTAGATACCTGCGTAAATTCATTGCCATCTTTTCATTCTTGTCCTGCTCTCTTGTAATCAGGGGGATGATTTTATAAAGAAAATCATATTATGCCCACCTGCTTAAAGTCTTTAATTTTTATCCATATACCTATAATAAATACAAACTTTTAAGACACAAAAAATACCTTGATGGCATCACTCTAGCATTAAAAACAAAACAAAACAAAAACTAAAACTAAACTAAACTTCTATTAATTGATAGTTATTGAACTCATATTCTAAACAAATAGCCTTCTGAAATGTCTTAGAACAATAAGTCAATCCCAGTTACCTCCTCTTATAGAACTGATCTATTTATCATTATATAATGGCCTTCCTTGTATTTTTTTTTTTACAGTTTTTAATTTGTAGTGCATTTTGTCTCAAATGCATATATCTACTCCATGCCCTTTTTGGATTTTGGTTTCTAGTTGAATGGACTATCCATTCCCACCGCTTCACTTTCAATCTATGTGGGTCTTTATAGGTGAAGTAAATTTCTTGAAGGTAGTGTACAGTTTATTCTGGTTTATCCATTCAGCCACTGTATGTCCTTTCAAGGTATAAAACTCACTGGTAAAATAAAGAACCTCCATTCTTGATCCTTTGAATACCCCAACAAACAGGTTAACTCCCAAATATCCAGAACACTTTTATCATTAACAATTTTGAACAAATGAGGCTAAAGATTTATCATTTACAATTATGTAAAGAAAGTCAATGGTAGCTTGATCGAGATAACATTGAATCTATAAATTACTTTGGGCAGTATGGCCATTTTCATGATATTGATTCTTCCTAACCATGAGCATGGAATATTTTTCCATCTGTTTGTGTCCTCTCTTATTTCCTTGAGCAGTGGTTTGTTGTTCTCCTTGAAGAGGTCCTTCATATCCCTTGTTAGTTGTATTTCTATGTATCTTGTTCTCTTTGTAGCAATTGTGAATGGGAGTTCACTAATGATTTGGCCCTCTATTTCTCTGTTATTGGTATATAGGAATGCTTGTGATTAACTTCATATAGAACCAAAAGAAATCCCACATAGCCAAGATAATACTAAGCAAAAAAAAAAAAAAAAAAAAAAAAAAAAAAAAAAAAAAAAAAAAAAAAGCTGGAGGCATCACGCTACCTGACTTCAAAATATACTACAAAGCTACAGTAATCAAAACAGCATGGTACTGGTACCAAAACGGAGATATAGACCAATGAAACAGAGCAGAGTCCTCAGAAGTAACACCACACATCTACAACCATCTGATCTTTGACAAACTTGACAAAAACAAACAATGGGGAAAGGATTCCCTATTTAATAAATGATGTCGGGAAAACTGGCTAGCTATGTGCAGAAAGCTGAAACTAGATGCTTCCCTTATACCTTATACAAAAATTAACCCCAGATGGATTAAAGATTTAAACATGGGGCCTAACAACATAAAGACTAGAGAAGAAAACCTAGGCAATACCATTCAGGTCATAGGCATGGGCAAGGACTTCACGACTAAAACACCCAAAGTAATGGCAACAAAAACCAAAATAGACAAATTGGATCTAGTTAAACTTAAGAGATTCTGCACAGCAAAAGAAACTATCAATAGAGTGAACCAGCAACCAACAGAATGGGAAAAATTTTTTGTGATCTACTCATCTGACAAAGGACTAATAACCAGAATCTACAAAGAACTAAAACAAATTTACACAGAACAAACAAAACAACTCCATCAAACAGTGGACAAAGTACATAAACAGACACTTTTCAACAGAAGACATGGATGCAGCCAACAAACATATGAAGAAAAGCTCATCACTGGTCATCAGAGAAATGCAAATCAAAACCACATTGAGACACCATCTCACGCCAGTTAGAATGGCAATCATTAAAAAATCAGAAGACAGATGCTGGAGATGGTGTAGAGAAATAGGAACACTTTTACATTGTTGATGGGAGTGTAAATTAATTCAACCATTGTAGAAGACACTGTCGTGATTTCTCAAGGATATAGAACTAGAAATATCATTTGACCCAGCAATCCCATGACTGGGTATATACCCAAAGGATTATAAATTGTTCTATTATAGAGACACATGCACACATATGTTTATTGCAACACTGTTTACAAAAGCAAAGACTTGGAACAAACCCAAATGCCCATCAATGATAGACTGGATAAAGAAAATGTGGCACATATGTACTATGGAATACTATGCAACCATGAAAAAGGATGAGTTCCTGTCCTTTGCAGGGGCATGGATGAAGCTTGAAATCATCATTCTCAGCAAACTGACACAAGAACATAAAACCAAACACCACATGTTCTCACTCACAAGTAGATGTTGAACAATGAGAACATAGGGACACAGGGAAAGGAATGTCACACACTGGGGCCTGTTGGGTGGGTCAGGGGGCTAGGGAAGGGATAGCAGGAGGTAGGGGGGATTGAGGAGAGCTAACATTAGGTGAAATATCTACTGTAGATGATGGGGGGATGGATGCAGCGAACCACCATGGCACATGTATATCTATGTAACAAACCTGCATGATCTGCACATGTGCCCCAGAACTTAATGTATAATTCTTAAAAAATTAAAAAATAAATAAAATGCACAAAACAATACAAAAAAGAATATCATTTGCAGAGTTTTCATAAAAAGTGCATATCTTATATTGGCAGTTCTGTGACATCTGATCACCTGCTGTAGAGAACCGCTGATCACTTAAAAGTTAATAATGTCCACTGATATATATAAATTATATTTTATTTCACAAGAAGTCTCAATTTTCATTTTTACCTATCTGGTTAATTAAACTCTTCACTAATTAACATTAGAAATGCAAGAGCAGATCTGTATTTCTAACAAAATATTAAATATCTTTCTTGATACATGTACATATTAGACATCAAATTATGAGTTTTCAATTTTTTTCTTTTGTGTATAGTACTCTGCATATTTATCATTCACACTAATAATTTTAAATTTATAGAATAGAAGAACAAATTACTGATTTTATCATGAAACATTCTGTTTATAGTTTTACACATTATGAATAACTGAACTATATCCAGAGAAATAATGTCAAGTACTTCATAAAAGTGTAAGTCCAGGTTAAAAAAAAAAAAACTTTCTAAAAAAGTATAACATATATTTCTGTGCATGATATATTGTATCGATATAAGTTTTTTTTCTGGAAGACACTTTTAAAATATTGTTTTATAGTTTGAATCTAATGCCCACAATACAATTTACAAGCAGATCATTAAAAATTATACATCCTAAATGACAATACAAGGATGTTTCCCCATGTTATATATGTCTACTTTATAAATGAGAAGTCTTTGGGGAAATTTATTGTCAGATTTTTTTTATGAAAGACTCCTCTGGGCTATTTCACTCTCTGCAATAAAGTAAATTAGGATACTAATTAGCTGTGCTAGCCCAGTGATGATGTGACTGCACAGAGGTAACAGACTACAGCCTTTTGACGTTCGTTCAGTTTTTGAATGAATAAACCAATAATCATTTCTCCTCATTTAAATGCAGCTTCAAAATTAGGTACGTTTGTTCTTTAAATAAAAATATTGACAAAGTCAAATTAGTTTAATACTAAACCCAAGACTTCAGCAAGTGAGCTGAAGCAATCACTTGTATCCTTGATCAGTGAGCAATCAACATGCCAGCCAGTGGTGAGGAGGTCAGCAGCAAAGAGTATTTCTGGGAAATGTCTGTCTGCCATTATTGTGAAAGCAACTTTGCTTTTGCCAATAAATAAAATCAATTTTCTACCATGTCTCCCACTGGTATGGATGGAGTCACTGCATCCATTTAGTCCATCAACTGCTTATCTCACAGGAGTACAGAGCTTAATGCTTTTGTTCAAAAGAAAACAAGAAATGAAAGCACAGCTACTGCTTAAGAAGCCTGAAGTTAAAAAATCCTGAATCTAGCCCTAAGCAGAACTGATAAGGAGATTCTTCAATTAGAAATATTTCTTAATGATTTAATTATTGATACTTAAGTCTTTATGAAAGTTTTGAAAGTCCAGCTTCTCCGTCCGATAGGGTAGATCAGAATTCACCAAAGAATTTGTTTTCAAAATTCTTGGAATATATGTTACTTAATTTCGGGTTACTTTAATAATTGCTTTGTTATATCAACTCAATGCTTATTCAAGTTGGAATAAAAGCAAATTCATTTTATTTCTGTTTTTTTTTTTTTTTTTTTTTTATGTTTTCAGGACATGATGCCACACAAAATAAACAATAATGATATTTTCAATCTAATTGACTTTAAACAAAAGTCAAAACCAGAGTTAATCTGTTTTACTCAATTGTTTAGCCATATGTTCTTATTTTATCTTTTTATTAGTTGAGTGAGAATGTAAGTAAATCTAAAGAGATCTGGCCTGAAGAACTCTCACCTGTATTTCCTGAGTTGCTTCACTTTACTTACATTTTAGTAGCCTTACAATAAACAAAAATCCCATCATAATATATTGAGGAAATAGGGAATTCACTAGAAAGCTCAGGAAGAATAAGAAGGAATGAAGCATCATTGAAAATCAGAATAAACTTGCCTTTTATTATTCTCATTTGTGTGCTGATAATTTTTTTTAGTTTCTTTCTATTTTCCTATTTTCCTTTTCTAATTGAGCTAAAATTTCCCCAAAATTTCCCCTAAATACTCTTAATACCTAAGTCTTCTTGTTAAAAGTTCAGTTACCACATGGAACTAATGTCCTACTTAGAAATTTCCAGAAAGAGTATCTAATTGTCTTAGTCAAAACTCAGGATCCTCCAGGGGACAAAGGAATCCCCTTGTCAATTGTCGCCTCTCATTCAATTAGCTGTGACTATGGTGTGGACTTGAGGTATTAAAAGCATTGATTAGAATTTTCAACCCAAATATTAATTAAATATTCCATATGGTGCTGCACAATATGTTACAGGAGATATAAAGTATAAAAAGCGAACCCATCCAATAAGGTGGGTGTAAAAATATAGGTATCACATATAAAAATTGTAATATACAATAGTATTTATGACAAGGTTTTGTCAGTATTCCACTTTATAATACATGTTTGGCTATGATATTAAAATCACTTTTGGGGGAAGCAAATGATGAAAGAACTTTTATTAGAAACATAAGATTCCGTCTCACATACTAGATTAAATTTTTTGTTGATTTGCCTTTTTGACATGGTATAAACACTGGATTTCCTTAAAATTCCAAGTCTGTTACTTTAGCAAAAGAATCCATTCCTACCAAAATTTAATGAATGCTGCTGATATGTATGCTTAGATAAAAATATTATGTTAGACCTGCAAAAAGAATTTAATTCTCAAATTAATCAGATAGATGTGTGAAAGTAAAATAATTCCTGGGGCCCCCAAATCACTAAGCTACAAGGAAAAGTCAAGCTGGGAACTGCTTAGGGCCAACCTGCCTCTCTTTCTATTCAAAGTTACCCCTCTGCCCACTGAAATAGATGCACATCTGATTGCCTCCTCTAAAAAGACTGATCAGAAACTCCAAAGAATGCCACCAATCCACTCACCTATCTGTAAACCAGGAAGCCAGCTTCAAGTCTTCTTGCATTTGCTTCAGGTTGCCCCACCTTTACAAAGCCAATCAACGTATTTCTTACATATATTGATTGATGTCTCATTTCCCCCTAAAACTAAACTGTGCCACATGTCATCAGTATATCCTGAGGTTGTGTCATGGGGGAGTGTCCTTAACCTTAGCAAAATAAACTCTCTTAAATTAACTGAGACCTGTCTCATATTTTCGGGGTTCACAGCTATAACAAGAAAATTTCCTCAAGTAGAACAGTTACAGCAAATGTATTAAAATATAAACCAAGTTCATGCCTAAAATCCCAGCACCTTGGGAGGCTGAGGTAGGAGGATTGCTTCAGGCCAAGAGTTCGAGACCAGACTGGGCACTATGGCAAAACACTGTCTCTACAAAATAATAGGAAAATTACCCAGACATGGTGGCATACACCTATAGTCCCAGCTACTTGGGAGGCTGTGAGGGGGAGGATCACCTCAATCTGAGAGGTGAAGGCTGTGGTGAGCCATAAAGCACTGCACTGCACTCCAGCCTGGAGTGAGACCCTTTATTAAAATAAGTAAATAAATAAAATGTTTTATATCATAATATGTAATTATAGACAAAATGTATTCTTCATAATTCTTCAAAAAGATAAAAAAGTGTCTCCTCTTTTTTAATTGATATAAAAGATATATAGTTTATTGATTTAAACTATACATAAAATTATAGATACACTACCTACTCAGGTGAAGCATGGCGATTCCCATGCCCTGGGTCCTAAGAAATAACTTCCTTGTATCCTCAGAAAACCTAAAAGTAATGAACATGAGTGTTATGAATATCCTCAAAAAGATGCTCACAGTGAGTACAGTAAGGAGAAACACAGGGCAGCTTCTTTTTTCACATTTCAGTGCAGGATGATGCATTATGCCAAAACACAATTTATTAAAAGCAATTGAATCTGGGGGGAAGGCAGAGAAATAAAAGGTCCCAAGGACAAAATATTTTGGTTTTGTTTTACCGTCATATGATTTTAAAATTCAATCCAAGAACAGATATATTATAGGGTAGTAAAGAACTATTTACCAATATGATATAACTCATTGTTTATTAGCTTTTATCATACATAAGTCTGGTATACAAGCATCTTAGTCCATTTTGTGCTGTTATAACAAACTACCTAAGATCAGGTACTTTATAAAGAACAGATTTATTTTCTCACAGTTCTGTAGAGTGAGAATTCGAACATCAAGGTGCCAGCAGGCTCAGTTGTCAGATGAGGGCTGCATCCTCTGAAGGGGAGGAACACTGTGGTCTCATATGTTGGAAGACAAAAAGGCAAAATAGCCTAGCACTGCATGAAGTCACTACCATAAGGATCTTAATCCCATTCACAAGAGAGGAGCCCTGATGGTCTAATAACTTGTAGAGGCCCCACTGCTTAATAATACTGTCACATTGGCAACACCTGTATTTTAAAGGGGACACATTCTAAGCATAGCAAGTATAATTTAGTACACATAAGTAAATTTGAGAGTTTTTCTTAGGAAAAAATACCTCTTGAGTAGGCATTTTCATATTGATTGTCAAATACAGGGCTATATTCTTCTATTGTCATGTCAACAAGGAATAGGGTTGACATCCTTTGATGAAAGACTAGGAACCTGATGGTTATGCACGCCTGGAAAGGATATCACCACATGGAGACTGGTCCATGTTAAAAACATTAAGTTCTTCACTAATGTACTTAAATGATAAATCATCAACAACCTTCTTTTCCCAAGGAAGAATACCTTTCTGTAACTTGTCCTACTATCATAAAATATTAATACATAGAATATAATTTTATTTTTTACTATTAATAGATTTTCCACCAATGTTTTGTTAATATAAAAACTCATGTTACCTATGATGTTCTGTTTACTCAGTCAACTTTCTTTCAATTCAATCTGTTTATTCAATTCAATTCGATTCAATTTTATAAAGTATATACAACATATATACTTATATAAAAAGTAGATATACTTTATATAAAGTATAAACATGTATGTCTTATATACTTTATATAAAGCATAAACATTTTATGTGAGGGCACATAGTGTAGAAGGCTTCTTTTTATGAGGACGCATAATGTAGAAGGCTTCCTATAAGCCCCAAAGTTTGCTTATGATACAATAGAAGATAGAGAATAATTAAATACAATTACAACTATGAAATAATAAGTTTCATTTATTGTGTGGCTGCTCTATGTTAGAAACTATTATATGTACCTATGGGCATTATCTTATATAATATTCCATTTTACAGATGAAAGCACATATGATATGCTATATGATTTGCTGATGATCTGTTAATTCTGTTTGAGAGTCTTGGTGATATTTGAAATGATTGTGAATGCTAAAGGTGTTTGCATATAAGGCAGAAAGTAAGATAAATCCAGGCAGAGGGAATAACAGCAGCAGAGTTATGGAGCATTAACTTCCATGGTGAGTTTATCCAACAGAATAGACACATGTTGTAGGGGCATAAGGTAATTGTCAGTAACATGGTCCAAAGATGAAAGGTTTTGCAAGTTATAGCAAGAGATTTGAGATCTTGTAGGTAAAGCAAAAAATCAAAATTTTAGCTGGGAAGTGTCTTGATGAGATGCAAGAGAATGGATAATAATTCTTACAGTTTTCTTCCATGTAGTTTTTTAAAAATAATAAAATCCTTGGTCCTAAACCTAAAAATATATATAATACATTATGTACTTTGTATATATCAATTGCACATGCTACTATATATTTCACAAAAAAATGGAATAATTATTGACGTATTTGCCATTTCTTTTTAACATCTCCCATCCACTTAAATATATATTATAGAGCTTTAAATATGTAGAAGCTTCTGCCAAAGTGTTTTGTGGTGAATGTGGTATCATTTTGCATTTTCCAGTGTTTGTCCTCTTATTAACAGTGTATTTTGACATACAAAAGATTCAGCTTTAATACACTATTACTATAAAATATATTATTTTATATTTTATTCTTGCTCACTCATAATTTTAAATCTTATATTTAGACTGAACATACATATGAAATGTATTAAGATTAATAAAATATATGAATATTTTACGACATTTTCCATATGGATACCAAATTGCATTAAAGCGATTTATTGAAGAACTAATTATATTTCTACAGCTCTGAAACACAAGTTTTATGATATATCAAACATTCATATATGCACAATCTATATTCAGATCTAATTTGTTTATCAGTCTGTTTATTTGAGATCAGTCTATTTCTATACTAAATAATATCTCCTTTCAGTCACTGTAGTTTCCAAGTACAAATTCATATCTAGTAAAACAGGTGGTATCTAGAATTGTATTAGCTGCTTTCCATAATTTGCTCTACCATGTGAGGTATATAAATGATTTGTCAAATGTTTCTAGTATTCTATAGAACTACTAATCAAATTTTTTAGCTGGGAAATACGACATGTTAATTTCATTCAAGATTTGTATTCCCCAGTGACACCCTATAATATTTTATATAATTTGTTATTCTTTTATATGTCTTATAGTTTTGTTAACATTGTGAATAACTATTATATTTTAATTAGTTATTACTAAAATTTAGGAAATATGTATCACTATTTATCGATAAGTGAACATATCTCTGAAACATAAGTACTATTCCAGTTTATTCTGATTTTCTGGGTCAAAAATAAGTTGCCTTGAAGCACATCTATATCTGTGATTGCATTTCTAGCATCACTTCCTGTATTTTCCTTGATTTATCTCAAGAGCTGGACCATTAGGACAGTGTTGGATAACATATAAAAGCTTTGCTTCTACCCTAGTAATGCTTATAGTATTTTATTCTAAAATATGTTTGGTATATTTTCTAATATATTATTAGTTAAGGAAGCTATTGTCATTATTGTTTTATTTTTTAAGTCAAGAGTATATTTCAAAATTTTTTAGAACTGAGTAACACCCTCTATGCCACATCTTTTTGTAGAAAATAACTTGACCATGTTTCTATTTTATTCTACAGTTAGCTTATGGCATATATTATTATATAGGTCAATAACTTAACGTTATCATTTATCAAAATTTTATAATTTTGATATTTTAGGTTATTATCACATAATTTAACATACTGTTATTAGAACAGAATATCATGATATAGTTTTTTAAAAATGTCTGGCACTCTTGTTTTTTATAAACTTGTTTATCTTATCCAACCCCCTACCTATTTCTTGTGCGGCAAACACAACTATCATCAGACTTTATTTGGCAGGGTAAAAAGACAGTTTTTGATTGAAACACTGCCATTTATTAACCTGCCAACTAATATAATTTTATAATAGCAAATAAAATCTCTTCTTGACCAGTCACTGGAATTAGAACTCAAGCATCAATTTTCAAATTTTTATTACTTGCTTTTCCTAATGGCCCATTTATATCAAAAATATTTTCAGACCAAATTAAAGTAGAGCTACGTAGAAGACTCATCAGTCAGTGGAGGATGGGTGCAGCCTTTGAGGAGGATGAGAAGATTACAATCCACAGTGTGATGAGAATGCAGTTGGTTATGTTCATACCAATTGTCATTACAATCTTTGTCACAAAATGAATTCATGGTGTATCACTTTTCCATCCTCGTTATATTCCTTGTCAGGAAAATGAGACATCATTCATGCTATCTGCCTCTCTTCCTCACATGCCTCCCCTTACGCTTTATTGTATTTTTTACAGATTGAATTAGAGGAATAAATTGTGTAGCTCATACAAAGTCCGTGGAAGGGTCTTGATAAATATCAGAAAAAGTCTGAAATCATAAATCCACAGGCCATATAATGGAAGTATAAAACAAAATAAGATAATTATAGATAAATATACTGCTCTGAAATTAAAGTATATGCAAATGTATTTCTTGTGTAAATGACATAAGTAAGCAAATTTCTATCAGATACTGGAGGAGATTGGAATATAAATAATGTGAATATAGTTAGTAATTCACCCAGTTTGTATCCTTATTTCACAACTGCCTCTTTTCCAATAGGGCACACATATAGTGGGCTAATGGAGTATGCCTATATACGTATGTATTTGATTTGGTTTTGCTTTTCTGTTTACATTTACATGGTTTTTGTTGTGATCATGCTTAAAGACTATTTAAGGACAGTTAGAAGTTCACAGCAGAATTTAGAATAAAGCTCAGAGAGTTCCCATGTCCTCCCTACCACCACACATGTATAGTGTCTCCCATTATCATTATCCCCTACCAGAGTGGTACATTTGTTATAATTGATGAACCTACATTGATACAACATAGTCACTAAAGTCCATGATTTGCATTAGGGTGCACTCGATGTTGTACATTCTATGGGTTTGGACAAATGTATACAGGCATATAGCCATAATCACAGTAATATATATAGTATTCTCACTACCCTAAAAATTCTATATGATTTGTCTTTTCATTTCTCTCTCCTAATCCCTGGCAACCACAGATCTTTTCACTGTCTCCATAGTGTCGTCTTTTCCAGAATGGCATGTAGTTGGAATAATATATGATGTAGCCTTTCAAAATTGGCTTATTTTACTTAATGGTGGATGCATTTATATTTCCTTCACATAATGACTTAGTAACCACAAAAGTGCTGAAAATTTTCAGCATTTGGTGCTGAATAACATCCCATTGTCTGGATTTAGCATAGTGTATTTATACATCTACTGAATAACATCTTGGTACTTCCAAGCTTTGGTCGTTATGAATAAAGCTTCTACAAACAACTATGTGCAGGTATTTGTAAGGATATAATTTTTTCACTCTTTCGGCTAAAAACAAAGGAGCTTGGCTACTGTATCATATAGAAAGAGTGTATTTACTTTTGTGAAATAATCACCAAACTCGCTGCCAAAGTGGCTATACCACACTGCATTCCCGCCAGCGATGAATGAAAGGTACTGTTGTTCCACATTCTCACCAATATTTGGTGGCGTCAGTGTTCTGGATTTTGGTCACTCTAATAGGTGTATAGTGACATCTCATTGTTTTAATTTGCATATTTCTGATGATATAGGATGTGTCCATCTATGCCTTTTTTCTGTCTGTAGATTTTTTTTTTTCTGGTAAGGTTTTTGGTCTGTTTGTTGAGTTGTTCCTTTTCCACTCTTGAGTTTTAATAATTTTACGTTTTGGGAAACAGGCCCTTATTAGGTGTGTCTTTTATAAATATTTCTTCCAGTCTGTAAAGTTTCAATTCTAATGAAGTCCAGCTATCGATTATTTCTCTCATGCATTGTGCTTTTTATTTAAAGTTATTGCCATTCCCAAGGTCATCTTCATTTTTTTTTCTTCAATCAAAATTGAAGAAAATTTTGATTGAAGAAAAAATCGACAATTCTGAGGAGTTTTAGGGGGGGAAGTTTTACTTCTACTCTCTTCTGTTCTACAGATGAACCTGAGAATTAATTTGGCATAAAATAGACAAAGTGGTGAAAAGCACATGGATTTTTACATCTACCCGGTGCTTCCAATGGAAAATAAATACCCTCAAATCTGGACAAACTGAAAAGCTTTTATACTAAGTTGAACCAAGAAAGGCAATTGTGGAAGCTAAAATATATCGGGTGACTAAAGGATGATAAAAATGATCCTTTTTTAAATCAATGTTTTAACCATGTTTCTTTATACAGAATTATCATGGTCTCAACTCACTGACCTTGGTAAGTATGCTTCTTTTCTCCTTGTATGGAAAGGGAAGCTCTCACATGGGAACTTCATCCCTTTCTTTTAAGAAGAACAGGGGAATCAGAATGATCTTCTTATACCTTTAATTTTTACAATAGTTAATATGCCAGAACATCATACTTTGGGGTGACACATTCTGAACACTTTCCAACCTTACAGTTACCTCTGAAATCTTGATATGCTAAACACAGCTCTTACTGAAGCCATGTTTTCTCTGAATTTTCCAACAACAAAATCAATTAAAATTTACAACATTGTTATATTCTGATTTTCTTCTAAAGTTTCCTTTTGAAACCTATTTCCAAGGAAATCCCCAAGTTTGCAAGAAGTTTCATTTTTGCCTGTTACCTTGACATAATTGTTTTTTATCTGCTGTCTTAGCACTTTACAAAAGAAGACATACGTGAGGCCAACAAACATATGAAAAAATGCTCATCATCACTGGTCATCAGAGAAATGCAAATCAAAACTACATTGAGATACCATCTCACTCCAGTTAGAATGGCAATCATTAAAAAATCTGGAGACAACAGATGCTGGAGAGGATGTGGAGAAATAGGAACACTTTTACACTGTTGGTGGGAGTGTAAATTAGTTCAACAATTGTGGAAGACAGTGTGGTGATTCCTCAAGGACCTAAAAATAGAAATACCGTTTGACCCAGCAATCCCATTACTGGGTATATATCCAAAGGATTACAAATCGTTCTACTATAAGGACACGTGTACACGAATGTTCATTGCAGCACTGTTTACAATAGCAAAGACCTGGAACCAACCCAAATACCCATCGATGATAGACTGGATAGGGAAAATGTGGCACATATACACCATGGAATATTATGCAGCCATCAAAAACGAGGAGTTTGGGTCCTTTGTAGGGACATGGATGAACCTGGAAACCATTATTCTCAGCAAACTGACAGAAAAGCAGAAGATCAAACACCGCATGTTCTCACTCATAGGCGGGTGTTGAACAATGAGAACACATGGACACAGGGAGGGGAGCACTGCACACTGGGGTCAGTTGGGGGGAAATAGGGGAGGGACGGTGGGGGGCGGGAAGCTGGGGAGAGATAGCAGGGGGAGAAATACCAGATGTAGGTGATGGGGAGGAAGGCAGCAAATCACACTGCCACGTGTGTTCCTATGCAACAATTTTACATGTTCTTCACATGTACCCAAAAACCTAAAATGCAATAAAATAAATAAATGGGAAAAATAAATAAATAAATAAATAAATATTGTTATTAAGTATAGACATTATAATATCCAATAAATCTCTTGAACTTATTTCTCTGTAAAACTAAAATTTTGTATCCTTGACATCTCCCCATCTCTACTCTTCCCAAGCCTCTGGTAACTACCATTCTATACTCAGTTTTTCTGAGTTTAACTTTTTCAGATTCCACATATAAGTCAGATCACGCAGTATTTTTCTTTTTGTGTCTGGCTTATTTTATTTATCATAATGTTCTCCAGATTCACCTATGTTATCACAAATAACATAATTTCCTTCTTTTTTAAGGCTGAATAAGATTCTGCTGCTTATATATGCCATTTTTTTAATCCACTTACTTGGCGATGAACATTTAGGTTGTTTCCACTTTTTGGCTACTGTGCATACTACTGCAATGAATGTGGGAGTACAGATATTTTATCATTATACCAATGTTATTTATTTGGATGCATACCCATTAGCTGAATCATATGGCAGTTATCAGGCTTTCAAGACTAGCCTGGCCAACGTGGTGAAACCTCATCTCTACTAAAACTACAAAAACATTATCCAGGCATGGTTGGTGGGCACTTGTAGTCCCAGTTACTTCGGAGGCTGAGGAAAGAGAATCACTTTAACCCAGGAGGCAGAGGTTGCAGTGAGCTGAGATAGCACCACTGCACTACAACCTGGGTGACAGAATGAAACTCCGTCTCAAACAAAAACAAAAACACATAAAATATCACCTCATGCCTGTTAGAACAGCTTTTATCAAAACGACTGACATCGTTATTAATAGCTGTCCTTTCATGTTCATAAATATCCTTGTTTGCACTATCAATTAGACAGTTACACAGTCACTTTATTTTTAGGCCCTAATGAGCCACCTCCCCCCATTTAAAAATATCTCCTACCCTATTCAAAACATCTTTCATATTCACACTCACAGTGTCTTTCATTGGCTATCTTATTGTTACAATGTAGTTGCTCCTGGTCAGTGTCTCAGGCTCATAGAAATCCAGCACTTCAGGTTTCTATTCAGTCAATCCAGACATGGCAATCCTTAATACTAGTTTGCAATAATAGGACCCACTATGAAAATTATTTTGATTATGACTATTATTTATATTCTTTTTATCTGTATTTGATTAAATGTTTTTAAAAACTATTTATACTTATTGCTTTTGCTATTTGTAATTGTTTTTATATTTCTACCCCCCTCCTCCCCTTCAACCTACAAGTTGGGAATCTTACTAGTAAACTAGAAACCATATAATGTTTTGTTACTTTGAGATATAAGTATGTTACTCTAAGGTAAAAGTAAGTGTCTTTGATCAAATAAGCTCAAATGTGCTCCTTCTTAAAATTTTAGAGCGTGTATTAAAATATTAAAGCATAAGTGAAGTCTTGTAGTAAAGTGACCTGTTTAATTTTGCTTAATCCAGTAGTTCCCAAAATTACTTTATCATGAAGAACTATGTTACATAACACCTTTTAACAACGCACAGATCAGGATATTGAAGCATAGTTTTAAAAATGCCATTAAATTGTACTTACTCTGATACACATATTTAAAAAAAACTGAAGATGCTATTAAAGGAAATAAAATTCATAAACTAAATTATCCTTATATTTCCCCTTCATTTGATGCTTTTTATTAAAAAACAAACTAAAAGGCAATAGGTACCCTTTACATCATAGAGAACATTTTCAACTCAAAGAAGTCTACACGATGTAAAAATTTTTTACACCAGTCTCAGATAGGAATATGCATTAGAACTAGGTCAGTTATAAAATTTTTCCAAAGATTTGGGACAACCAAGGAAAAATCCTCTTTGGGAATGAACTTTTGTGTTGTTTGAGGCAGAACAAAGAACCCTCATAGGCCCTGAAACCAAAACAAAATTTTTTAAAGTAAATGAATATGAACTATACAGGTTGACCATATATAGAGAGAGAGACAGAGAGTATTAAGAGAGCAGTAACTCCAATGCTTTATTTTGCAAGTCACATTTTTGTTGTTTGTTTTGAGACAGGGTGTCACTCTGTTGCCCAGGTTGGAGTGTAGTGGTGCGATCTCTGCTCATTGCAGCCAACCTCCCTGTCTTAGGGATCCTCTCACCTCGGTCCTCCACATAGCCGAGACTACGGGCACACAACACTATGTCGGGCTAATTTTTGTATACTTTGTAGAGATGGGATTTTGCCATGTTGCCTAGGCTGGTCTCGGACTCCTGAGTTCCATTGATCTGATCACCTTGGCCTCCCAAGGTGCTGGGATCACAGGCATGAGCCCCCACACCTGGTCTGAATCTATAATTCCAAAGTTAAAAGTTTGGAATTATATTATTTTTAAGTCAAAACTATATAAAAAGTTATGCTTAGAAAAGTCCACCTTCCTCAGCTCTCTCTCTTCCACCTATTCCTTCCTCTGTCCCCCGGAGATAACCCATTTCATTATTTTTGGTACATCTCTGTTTCTTTTTGCAAAAATAAATACATCTATTTGTTTTTGGTCTAATATGGACATACTGTTAACTAAAATAGTAAATATACTGTATTGTTAAAGATAATCTATTAGATTTCTATAAAAACAAATGAAATTTCATTGTTAGCAAGGAGTTCATCCAGAATAGAAGTCCATTCTGCATAAATGTAGTTATCAAATTGAGGGCATACTTTTTTCCCAACAATCTAAAGTTGGTTTTTAAAGAAGCCACTACATTTAAGGAAAATAAGCAGGTTTTACTGGACCTGACTGCCATGAGATGATGTACAATTTCTTACCTTACACATATTTCTAATAAAAAGCTTTAAGGTATGTTTTATGTTTGTTATAAATACTGATAACATATTAATAAATCTAATTTTGTTTAGAGTCATCTTTTAGCAATATGGCAAACTCAATAACCAGCACAATTGTAGAACATTTTAAAATAATATACACTCCTAATGTAGAACAACACAAAAAAATCTGCAGAGAATGAAATGAGAAGAAAAAAAAAAAAAAAAAAAAAAAAAAAACACTCCAGAGAAATAGGAAGGCACAAAAGCAAGCTTTCATCCTAAAGGCTTGAGCCAAATTGTAAAGTAACAAAATATCTTCTGGGATAGCTACACAGGATTTGAGAACAAGAGAGAACACAGGACCTTCCCAGGGTGAGAAGCCTAATTAGAAACTCCTGCATAAACTTGGGATACGCAAAGGAGAAAGTAAAGAAAGGTACTGGTCTTATTCTTGGCTTTGATAGACTGGGAAAACATTTCTTCCAAATATCTTCAAACAACATAATATAAAATACGGGTTTAATTAAAAAACATAATTCTATACTAAACATCAATATAAAAAGCAATTATAATAAGAATTTAACAATAGAAATAAATAAAAATGAAATACACAAATTGAAATGTGTGGATGTTTCTAAAGTGGGAGAAGGGAATTTCTAGACATAAATTCAATAAAAAAAAGGCTTAAAATGCATCCAAATCTAAAGGATGAAGTATGATGAATGAGAAAAGAAGAAAAAGAAAAGATATAATATTTAATCACAAATCAATCTAATTATAAAATCAATAATTATACAATAAAGTTAAAATATCAAAAAGTTAACAGTGGGTTCCCTTAAGAAACTAAACAGTTGAAGCTCTAAGAAAAAATTTAAAAATGAGGAAAACATAAATAAATTAAGATGTAAAGAAAAAAACAGTTCCATATGTTGAGGAAAATAAGTTGAAAATAACAACTTTAAGCTATTTAAAAAATTAAAAGAATTACATAGTATCTAGTACAATACAATTTCTCAAATGGACATAAAAATAGAAAACTTCAATAGTCATAAAATTATTAAACTGATTAAATCAGTTTTCAAAATCTTTCTGCAGAGAAAACAGTAGGTCAAGGTGGCTCCATAAAAAAATGTATCAAATACTTAGAAAACAAATAAGTTTGAATTTTTATTTGGCAATTTTCCAAGGAATAGTAAAAATTAAAATGCCCTCAATTATATTTTATTCATAAAAATTAGTATAATCTCATATGAGCATAAAAACAGAAAATTAGAGACTAATCTCATGCATGAACAGATATTTTTTAAATTATATATAATTATTAGCAAACTTAATCCAACAATGTTTTAAAATGATTATAACCATATAACATTTATTTCAGGAATACCTGAATGATTAAATATTAGAAAATTTATTAATGTAACTCACATATTTTTAAAAGTATGTCATTATCTCTATATATGCAGAAAAGACACTTGATAAGTTTCAATATGCAGAGAAAAAAAAACTTGCTAAATTCATAGAGGATAACTCTGTCTTAACAAATCATATCTATAAAAACTTACAGCATGGTGGGGCATTATGGCTAATGCCTGTAATCCCAGTGCTTTGGGTGGCCAAGGTGGGAGGAATAATTGATGTCAGAATTTCAAGGGCAGCCTGGACAACATGGCAAGACACTGCCTCCATTTAAAAAAAAATTAGTTTTGTGTTGTGGCACACATCTGTAGTCCTAGTTTACTCAGGAGGCTAACATGAGAGGATTGCTTGAGCCCAGGAGTTCAAGGTTACAGTGATCTATGATTGCACCACTGCACTCCAGCCTGGATAACATAGCAAGATCCTGTCTCAAAACAAAATTATAGCAGGTATAATACCAAAAATTTCCCTTTAGGATAAAGCACAAGTGGAAGCATTGTCACATAGTGGACTTACAGGTCAGATGTCCTGAATCTTAATCCTTCCATTTATTAATGAAGTGACCTTGAGACCATTTGGTAAAGTTTATATGTTTCATTTTCCTCATCTATTAAATATCAACATGACAATAATGCCCAACGCAAGGAATTTATGACAATAAAATTAGCTAAAACTGTAAGGATTAGAACACTTCATAGTTTATAGTAAGCATGATAAAAATGTATGTTATATGAACAGGAAAATTCCCCAAGCACCACTCTTACTCAATATTGTATTGAAGGACCAGTACAGTCTTGCAGTAAGACAAAAATACTACAGACAGTCACATACTCACACACACAAAAATTCACCTACATAAATTTCAAGAAGCAAGATTCTCATTATTTGCAGATAGTATGATTATCTGCATAGAAAAACCATTTTCAATAGCAAAATAGAATATAAAGTATCAAGGGATGCATCTAAAATAATGATGCACAAGTATTTTATGAGGCAACTCATATAACTTCACTGGCTGACTATAAAGAACACATAGTGACACTAGGGTCTTAAACAGAAAGTCTCAATATCATGAAGATAAAATTTCTCCCAACAGCAATTTATGTAGTCAATGTATTCTCAGTAAAAACTCCAATATGTTTTATGTCTTCTGTGGAAGTCAATTAATAAATTGATCACAAGATGTATATATAACATCAGTAATCACTATATATAGATATAGATATAGATATATATTTGTCCTGTTCTAATATATATATGTATATAATATGCATTATATATATGTTAGAACAGAAGGACAAAGTTGGAATACGTTTTTTGCTAAAATGTATCTACCCTTCTTATTTTAGCTATGGTAATGAAAACAATATGGTAGTGTAAAAAGTTAGACACACCAACTAGCAAAAGGAAATAGAGAACAGAAATGTACCTTCCAATGTAGAAATGATTTACGACAAGCCTAGCATTACAAATCAGTAGAAAAAGGAAACCATGTGATAAAGATACTGGGCTAATTGGTGATTTATATGGAAAACATTTAAAAATCATACCAAACATCATACCAAAAAGAGATTCTAAGTGGAATCAAAACTTAATTCAGGTACGACCTTAAATATTTATGAGATAATATAGGTTATTTTTATAACGTTGGGTTTATATTGACCATAAAATACCAATTGATAAATTTGAATCTTTAGATTAAAAAATATATTTATCAAAGCAGTGCTAATTAATCGTTTTATCATTATCACTATCCTAAGGATAAAATTTACTTTAGCAAGATAAATTAAACAACAAAGAATAAGATTTTGGCATGCAGTACTGAATTTTGATATTCAGAAACCACTATATTATCTATGATTTTTTGTACCTCAAGAGTAGAAAGACATTGAGAAGGAGAGAAACCTCCCTAACTCTCTACAAAGCCAGTATCATCCTGATACCAAAACCAGGAAAAGACACACACACACACACACACACACACACACACACAAACTATAGGCCAATATTCCCAATGAACATAGATTCCAAAATCCTCAACAAAATACTAGCAAACGAAACTGAATCCAACAACACCTCAAAAAGATAATACACTACAATCAAGTGGGTTTTATTTAAGGAATGTAAGAATGATTCAACATATGCAAATCAATACATGTGATTCACCACATAAAGAGAATTAAATACAAAATTATATAATCATCTAAATAAATTCAGAGAAAGGACTCAATAAAATCCAGTCTCACTTCATGAAAAAAAAATCCCTCAAACTAAGCATGGAAGAGACACACTTCAGAATAAAAAAGGCAATGACAAACTCACAACCAACATCCTATTGTTCAGGGAAAAGTTGAAAGCATTTCCCTTAAGAACTGGAACATGACAAATACGTCCATTTTCACTACTCCTATTCAACACAGAACTGCAAGTTCTAGATAGATCAGATAAGAGAAAGAAAAAAAACACCTGTGAATTGGAAAAGATAACTTAAATTATCTCAGATTGCTGATGATATAATCTTGTACCTAGAAAAAGCTAAGGACATTTCCATAAGACTCCTAGACTTGATAAATAGCTTTAACAAAGTTTCAGAGTACGAAAGAGCTCTACAAGGAGAATCACAAAATACTGGTGAAAGAAATCATAGATGGCACAAACAAATAGAAAACCATCTCATGTTCATTTACTGGAAGAATCAATATTCTTAAAATGATCACACTACTCAAAGCAAGCTCCAGATTCAATGCAATATCTAACAAATTACCAATATTGTTTTTCACAGAATTAGAAAATACAATTCTAAAATTCATACAGGATGAAAGAAAAAATAAAATCCAGAGTAGAAAATGCAATACTATGCAAAAGGAAGGAGGTGGGAAACATTACATTACCAAACTTCAATATATATTACAAGGCTACAGTAACCAAAACAACATGGTATTGGTATTAAAAAAAATACACATAAATCAATGGAACACAATAGAGGACCCAAATATAAAGTTACCTACCTACACCAACTGATCATTGATAAACTTGACAAAAATATATAGTGGAAAGGACACACTGTTCAATAAATGGTGCTGGGAAAACTGTATAGCCACATTCAGAAGACTAAAACTGGACTTCTAGTTCTCACCATTACAAAAGTTAACTCAACATGAATTAAAGACAACTATAAGTTCTAAATCTATAAAACTCCTGAAAGAAAACCTAGGAAAACTCCTGTGGGCATTGGCATAAGCAAAAAAAAATGTCTAGCTAAGACATCACAAGCAAACGTAAAACAAACCAAAAATAGACAAAAAGAAAGTTAATTAAACTAAACATCTGCACAGCAACAGAATTAATCAACAGAGTAAACAGAAAACCTACAGAATGGGAGAAAATATTTGCAAACAATGCATCCATCAGAGAATTAATATCCAGAATCTACAAGGAACCAAAAAACTCAAGATAAAATATAACCCCATCAAAAACAGGGCAAAGGACATAAACAGACATTTTTCAAAAGAAGATATGGAAGCAGCCAATAAATATGAAAAAGTTATCGACATTGCTAATCAAAGAAATGCAAATTAAATACTAATGAGACACTGTCTTACACCAGTCAGAATAGCTATTATTAAAAAGTAAAAAACAACAGATGTTAAAGAGAAAAAGGAACACTTTTATCCTGTTGGTGGGAATGTAAAATTAGTACAAATTCTATGGAAAGAGTATGGAGATTTCTGAAAGAGATAAAAATAGAACTACTATTGTATCTAGCAATTCTGCTGCTATATAACCATCCAAAGGGAAACAAATTATTATGTTTAAACAAAAAAGCCAGCTTCCCCTATATGTTTATAGCATCGCAATTTACAATAGCAAAGTCATGTAATCAATCTAAGTGTCCAAGAGATGATTGGATAAATAAAATATAGTATTATATATACATTTATATAATATATATGTATACCATGGAATACTACTCAGTCATAAAAATGAAAGAAATCATGCATTTTGCAGCAACATGGATGGAACTAGGGCCATTATTCTAAGTGAAATAATTCAAACAGAAAGCCAAATACCACATTTTTCTCACAAATAGGAACTAAATAATAGGTACACATGAATGTGAAAAATAGAATAATTGACCAGGGATACTTCAAAAGTTAGGAAGCCGAGGGTGATGAGTGATGAAAAGTTACCTGTTGAGTATAGTGTACACTATCTGAGTGATGGGTACAGTAAAATCCCAGATTTCACCACTACACAATATATCCATGTAACAAAACTGTACTTGAAACATGACATTTACCATGCAGACAAAATAAGTTGTTCAACATGCCCCATTTTTCCTACCAGTAAATATCCTTTAAGGACCAAATGTATATTGCATACCAATCCATATAATTGTACACATACCCTGCTTTTTATGTTGTGTATGATCCTACAGCAACAGACTACAGAATATCAACTAAAAATAAGCAACTTGTAAATCATTAATTAGACAACATTCAAAATGATCATACATTAAAAAATATATATTACACAGCTGCATGCTCAGTGATTTGATTTCATTATTTTCCCTTTGTGTCAGAATTTGTATTAGTCCATTATCACACTCCTATACAAAACTACCTGAGCCTGGGTAATTTATGAATAAAGAGGTTTAATTGACTCACAGTACCTAAGGCTTAACAGAAGGTATGACTGAGAGGCCTCAGGAAACTTACAATCATGGCAGAAAGTGAAGGGGAAGCAGGTACCATCTTGACATGGTGGAAGAGAAAAGAGAGAAAGCAAAGGGGAAACTGCCACACACTTATAAATCATGAGAACTCACTCACTATGAAGAGATCAGCATGGGGGAAACTGTCCCGAGGATCCAATTACCTTCCACCAGGTCCCTCCCCAACACATAAGAATTGCAATTTGACCTGAGATTTGGGTGGGGACATAGAGACAAACCATATCATTCTTCCCCTAGCCTCTTCCAAATCTCGTGTCCTCAGTTTCAAAGCACAATCATGCTTTCTCAGCTTTACTCCAAAGTCTTAGCTCATTCCATGTTAACACAAAATTTAAGTCCAAGTCTCATCTGAGACATGGCACAACTTTTGCAACTATGAGCCTGTAAAATAAACAAGTTAGTTATTTCCAACATGCAATGGGAGTACAGGCATTGGGTAAATGCTTCCATTCTAAAAGGGAGAAATTGGCCAAAGCAAAGGGGCTACAGGCCCCAGGCAAGTCCAAAACTCAGCAGGGCAGTCATTAAATATTAAAGCTCCAAAATAATCTTCTTTGACTCTATGTCTCATGTCCAGTTCATGCTGATGCAAAAATTGGGCTCCCAAGGCCTTGAGCAGCTATGTCCCTGTGGCTCTGCAGGGCACATGCTAATGCAAAAGGTGGGCTCCCAAGGCCTTGGGTAAGTATGCTCCTGTGGCTCTGTGACTGCTTTCAAGGGCTGACATTGAGTGCCTGCAGCTTTTCCATGTGCATAGCACAAGCTGTTGGTGGATCTATCATTCTGGGGTTTGGAAATGGTGGCCCTCTTTTCACAAGTCCACTAGGCAGTGCCCTAGAGTAGACTCTGTGTGGGGCCTACAACTCCACATTTCCCCTCCACATGACCCTAGATGTTCTCCATGAGTCCTCCACCCCTGAAGAAGACTTCTGTCTGGACATCCAGGCATTTCTGTACATCCTCTGAAATCTAGGTGGAAGTTCCCAAACCTCAACTCTTGTCTTCTGTACAACTGCAGACCCAACACCATGTGGAATTCATGAAGACTTGGGCTTTGCTCCCCCTGAAGCAATGGGCATAGCTGTACCTTGGTCCCTTTTAGCCGTGGCTGGAGGTGGTGTGGCTGGGATGCAGGGCACCATATCCTGAGGCCACATAGAACATCAGGGCCCTGGGCCTGGCCAACAAAATCATTTTTCCTCCGAGGCTTTGGGGTCTGTGATGAGAGGGGCTGCTGCAAATGTCTCTAACATACCCTGAAGACATGTTTCCCATTGTCTTAGCAATTAGCCTTTGGTTTTCCTTAATTATGAAAATTTCTGCAGCAGGCTTGAATTTCTGCCCAGAAAATGGGTTTTTCCTTTCTACCACACAGTCAGGCTGAAAATTATCCAATCCTTTATGCTTCCCTTTTAAACATAAGTTCCAATTTCAGATCATCTATTTGGGAACACACGTAAGTTTATGCTGTTAGAAGCAGCCAGGTTACTTCTCAAATACTTTGCTGGTTTGAAATATAGTCCATTAGATACGCTAAATCATTGGTCCCCAACAATTGTGGCACCAGGGACCATACTGGTTTCATGGAAGACAATTTTTCCATGAACCAGGGCTCATGGGGAGGTTGGGGGGTAGTAACCATTCCACCTCAGACCATGAGGCTTTAGATTCTCATAAGGAATATGCAACCTATATCCCTCTCATGTGCAGTTCACAGTAGGGTTCATAATCTTATGATAATCTAATCTAACATGAGGTGGTGTTCAGGCAATAATATGAGCAATGAGGAGTGCATGAATCTTCACTCACTCACCTTTGATCACCTTCTGCTGTGTGGATTACTTCCTAAAAGGCCATGAACCATTACCACTCCATGGCCTAAGAAGTTGGAGACCTCTGTCCTAAATCATCTCTCTCAAGCTCAAAGTTCCACAGAACCCCAGAGCAGGAGCACAATGCCACCAGTCTCTTTGCTAAAGTATAGCAAGAATGCCCTTTACTTCAGTTCCCAATAAGTTTCTCTTCTCCATCTGAGACCACCTCAGCCTGGACTTCATTGACAAAATAGCTATCGGCATTTTGGTCAAAACCATTCAACAAGTTTTTAGGAAGTTCCAAACTTCCCCACATCTTCCTGTCTTCTTCTGAGCCCTCCAAATTGTTCCAAAATATGCCCTTTATCGGGTTTCAAAATTACATCCACATTTTCAGGTATCTTTATAGTGGTACCCCACTCTCCCTGGCACCAATTTTCTGTATTAATCCATTCACACACTGCTATAAATAGCTACCAGAGACTAGGTAATTTATGAAAAAAAGTGAATTAATTGACTCACAGTTTCACAGGCTTAACAGGAAGCATGACTGGGAGGACTTAGGAAGCTTACAATCATGACAAAAGGTGAAGGGGAAGCAGGAACAGTCTTCACACTGTGGCAAGAGAGAGAGTGAGAGGGAAGTGCCACATGCTTTTAAACCATCAGATCTCATGAGCACTCACTCACAATCACAAGAATATCATGAAGGCGACTGACCCCTGATCCAGTCACCTCCCACCAAGTCTCTCCTCTGACATGTGAGAATAACAATCCAACATGGCCCTTCTGCCATGTGAGAACACAGAGCCAAACAATATCAGAATTATTACACAACAGGCTCAATATTTGCATCTATTTTTCTTCTCTTAGAAATATTGAGAGAATGTTCCTCCAACGTAGAATATTTTGAAATAGAATATTCTAACCAAACATTATAATATTTAGTATCTCCCCAATAAAAGTAAAGACAATAGCAAAAAGCATCTTCTATATTCTAATTGGTATACAGAAATTGTTGCAATAACTTATGTCATTACCTAATCATTTCTACCAGCTAATGAGTTCTTGTTGGGAAATCATTTGACTATTACGCTTTTTATTACTGATAAATGATTGCACAGAGTATACTAGACAGTCAGATAATGTGTTCTCAGAAATACTAAACTTTGGTTTTAAAAATGATCATGAATACACTGCATATAAGATCACACATATTTTTACTATGCACCATAATCTTAAACAAAAACTCAAACTAATCTTACCATGGTGGTTAATTTTAATGTGTAACATTTCTGGGGTACTATATATGTGTCAAGTGCCATGTCATAAACTTCACATATGTAAGAACTATTACATATATTTATTATTTAATTAACCATCAACACTAGGCTTAGAAATAGATAAGCCATTTGTGAAGATAAGAGAAGATAATACTGTACCCAAAGTCATATGCTAATAAAGACAGTAAATTGAATCAGAACCTAATTTAGCCTGCTTACCAAACCAAAGCTTCTATTTTATGTATTAGCATTTTTCCCAAATAAGAGACAAATATTTTCCTCATATATGTAAAATCTTGGGGATCTATACAATAAGAGATTGCCCATGTATTAACATACAACTAAAATGAATATTTGAGATGGTTAAAGTTAAATGGTTGTCTGGATTTCTTTATTGTTTTCATGGAACAATTTAACTCTTAGACCTATAATCCCAATATGACATAAAATTTATTGAAAATTTTGAAATAAGGCAAAATAAGATTGGAAGCATGTCCATTAAAAGAAATGTAGGTGCAATGGCCTTTCAAAAGTTATGTAAGGAATATATGAAGTTCTTAAATTTCACTCATTGTTAAATGTCCTAAACTTGGTAAAATTACTTGTTAACTTATAGACTTTTTATGATAAAGATATACATGATTTCTGTATGAAACATACAAACCCAAAGGCTTATGGCTCTTTTAATTGGTTTTGATTCTAACTTAGCAAGTTTCTCCTTTTAAAATATGCTAGTTTCTCAGATACTTTTTGAACCAGTTATAAATTTCTACTGGTTTCCTTATCTATTAATAAATTGAATAAAATATTTACCATGTCTATATTCCTGTGAGAGTTATAATTTTACTCTTTTGAAAATTATATTTTTACAAACACCAAGATTATCAAGGACTATGGTCTTCTACTTGAGTCTGTTATGTTAGGTAGCTTTCTCCTACCACTAAGTTATCAAGATGTTTGTATAAACTGTTAACCCTTGATATGGGTTTATTTTGAGTAGGTAGACTTAATCTCAAGTATTTTAAAGCATCTATGTATAAGGCATTGGGAAAAGCATAATAGGCCACATGTCATATCCAGAGGGAACTTAAAGTCTTAAAACAAGCAAAGACATTTAAGGCATAACTTATTTTTAGATGACTCAACTTGTTGATAGTACAAATTTTAAAATATACTAATTTAGAACTATAAAGATATACCACTATGATATTCTGCTCTGGGAGAAAGCATTGATTGACTGTCCTACCTGATGCACCACTATGTTTTCAATAATGCCTCACTTCCCTCCAGCTTTCTCCCAGTTCATAATTGGGCATGGTTCAGGATATTAGTGTAGGGCCATTACTGCTGTATATGGAAATCCTGTAACAGGAAACCTTGGCTAAAGGACTTTCCAGCGGGCCTACAACATTTTCTTTAGAATGAGGCCAGAATCTAAGACTTCGTACCCATTTCTTCTTTTCTACTGCCACCTTGCTCTCATATGTATCATGCCTGAAATATGGTCAGAAGCTCACACTGCTTATTCATCTTTATCACAAAAAGTCCTCCCAGTAAGTTGTTTGCACATATAATCCTTTCCTGACTCTGCTTCTTGAAATACCCAAATTGACAGGAAACTGAGCTGAAATTTTTCTGACTTTGAAGGTTTTGTTTCTTCAAGGAGAACTACAAACCACTGCTCAAGGAAATGGTAGAGGACGCAAACAGATGGAGAAACATTCCATGCTCATTGCTAGGAAGAATCCGTACAGTGAAAATAGCCATACTGCTCAAAGTAATTTATAGATTCAATGCTATCCCCATCAAGCTGTCATTGACCTTCTTCACAGAACTGAAAAAAAACACTTTAAACTTCATATGGAACCAAAAGACAGCCTGCATAGCCAAGACAATCCTAAGCAAAAGGAGCAAAGCTGGAGGCATCATGCTATCTGACTTTATACTAAAAGGCTACTGTAATCAAAGCAGCATGGTACCAAAGCAGAGATATAGACCAATGGAACAGAACAGAGGCTTTGGAAGTAATGCCACACGTCTACAACCATCTGATCTTTGACAAACCTGACAAAAACAAGCAATGGGGAAATGATTTCCTGTTTAATAAATGGTATTGGGAAAACTGGCTAGCCATGTGCAGAAATCTAAAACTGGACCAATTCCTTAAACCTTACACAAAAATAAACTCCAGGTGGATTAAAGATTTAAACATAAAACCTAATACCATAGAAACCATAGACGAAAACCTAGGCAATACCATTCAGGACATAGGCATAGGCAAGTACTTCATGACTAAAACACCAAAAGCAATGGCAACAAAAGCAAAATAGACAAATGGGATCTAACTAAACTTAAGAGCTTCTACACAGCAAAAGAAACAATCATTAGAGTGAACTGGCAACCAACAGATACTTTTCAAAAGAAGACATTTATGAGGCCAAAAAACTTGAAAAAATGCTCATTATCACTGGTAATTAGAGAAATGCAAATCAAAACCACATTGAGATACCATCTCACCCCAGTGAGAATGGTGATCATTAAAAAAGCAGGAGACAACAGACGCTGGAGAGGATGTGGAGACATAGGAACACTTTTATACTGTTGGTGGTAGTGTAAATTAGTTCAGCCATTGTAGAAGAAATTGTGGCAATTCCTTGAGGACCTAGGAATAGAAACTCCATTTGACTCAGCAATCCCGTTACTGGGTATATCCCCAAAGGATTATAAATCATTCTATTATAAAGACACAGGCACATGTATGTTCATCACGGCACTGTTTACAATAGCAAAGTCTTGGAACCAACCCAAATACCCATCAATGATAGACTGAATAAAGAAAATGTGGCACATATAAAGCATGGAAGACTATGTAGCCATAGAAAAGGATGAGTTCATGTCCTTTGCAGGGACATGGATGAAACCGGAGACCATCATTCTCAGCAAACTGACCCAAGAGCAGAAAACCAAACACCACTTGTTCTCACTCATAATTGGGTGTTGAACAATGAGAACACATGGACACAGGGAGGGGAACATCACACACTGGGACCTGTTGGGGGGTAGGGGGTGCTGGAGGAGGGATAACATTAGGAGAAATATCTAATGTAGGAGATGGGGGGATGTATGCAGCAAATCACCATGGCATGTGTATACCTTTTATAACAATCATGCACGGTCTGCACATGTACCCCAGAACTTAAAGTATAAATTTAAAAAATGAAAAAAAAAAATAAAAGAAAGTAGAGAATACCACCACCTTTCTTTCTATTAATTGTAGAAAGAGAAAAGGCAATATTGACAAGGAATTGCAGAGACCAAGTCAAGTCACAGAGAGGAGAAGCAGTGCAGAAAACTTCAGTATTTCTGGCACCATCAATCACTGAAAATATGTGATCAGAGCAAGGTCATCTGTAACTGGCAATGCTATAACCATAATAGATTGTTTAGGGAAGGGAACCAGTGTATCACCTAATACAGCACTTACCACTGATTTTCAGGTTTCAAGGGAAAAATATCAGGAAACCAGAGTACAAATTTATTTTGCAATCAGTTTTTCTTCCTGAGTGTAATTGTATTCTCCTAATTTAACCTGTCGAAATTCCTTTCTGCTATTAGCAAATTTAAGATAGTTTGTTAAATGTGAAATCTATATTCTGTTTAACTATGGGAAATTTCTCTAAATAAGGTTTTTCCTTTAGAGTAAAATCTGTATTGCTATTACTATTATTTAGATCAACAAGATGAGTGGTATGAAAACTGAGTAGACTGGAAACGAGAAATACATAACTTGACTTCTAGACTACTGGTATAATTATAGCAAGGAACCCTACAGAAACTGTATTGTACCATTTTAAAAGATGAAATGGAGCCAGCATACTGAAACATACTTTCAAGCTGGCAGTCTAGAAATCACCCTTAGTTATCTGTCAAGCACCTATACATAATTCTGTGGAAACAAGTAATAGTAGTTTGGATTTAATGAGTACTTAAGGTTAGATGTTAAAGTGTAGAGCTAAGCTTTACTCTCTGAGACATTTGTTTACATACAAGAATTTCAGCAGGGGCTTAGTTATTACCTGGTTGAAATGAGATAGGAATTCTGCATTCTGGTATCTGAAGTTCAAGAAATGTCAAACAGGTTGGTGACACTCAAGGTCCTGACAGCTGGGAAGAATAACCGGAGACTCCAAGAAGTGAAAAAATAGAAAGCCAGAGATAATTGACTGGACATGCAAATGCGAACACTGAAACACTTCAGAGAAATAACATTAGATAATTTTGCTTTAAAATACTGACCTTGGTATAAAGTGAAGTTGTATCAGCAGGAGTCAGGGCATTAGAGTCAGCAGAAAAAGGTGGCCCAGTAAGGCCTTAAGAGGCCAAGACATCCCAGGATTCAGCACAGCTTTCAATAACATCACTGCTTCCACAGTGAAATCCTGTGACTGACTAAAGGCTCATGCCCTCAATGACTTGCCTATGTGTGTTCTGTCTTGCCAGGCAGAGAACAGCAAAAAAGCAACAGAAAAGACTGAGTCATTAAAAAGTGTAAAATCCCTGAAATTATTCATAAAGTTGCAGGAAATAAACATATTTAGAAAGTGAGAAAATATGAAAGAAAATTTAAAGTAGAAACATGAAAGATAATTCTGCAAAACAAACTTTTTCAAAATCATAAATTCCTTTTGTTCCCTTCATCTGTCATATGTTTTCTTTCAGGATTAATATCACCTTGCTGAAAAAAAATGTGAATCTTTGTTTAATTCATCCACTCATTTTTTATTGTAATATGCTAGTGTCTCATTTTATTCATTTGCAATTTCTTTCATTTGTTCATTACTAACAATAACAAAAATGTCATTATAAATTGAAAAAAGATTATTGAAATCATAATTTTTTACAACACCTAGTATATGCTTTGCAAACATAGGCATGCAGATAGCTAAATTTTATATTTCTTATTAAGTAGATGAAACATTAGATTTTATATTGGGAGCTCTGTAATTTGGAATATTGATAATTCTGATGTTCTACGTTCAGTGTCTCAATCATTCAACCTCTAAAATCAAAGAGATATTTCCCATTTCCATTTTCACCCTCATAGGTATGTTTTTAGAGCTAATGAGATAACATTTATAATCTGAGGGAGTAGATGACTTTCTTTCTCAAGACATTAGTGTGCAATTTAGTGCTTATGAAGAAGCAATTTACTGAATGGCACCCTAGTGGTATAAGAAATATTTCAAGGACTATTCCATTTTGAGAAAGTGAAAAATTGTTGGATTCTGCCTAGCAGAGCTTGACAATATGTGTAAGTTAAAAAGTTTTCAATGATTAAAAAAAAAAAAAAAACTAATCAGAGCGGCACTCACTGGCTTATACCTGTAATCTCAGCACTTCGGGAGGCTGAGGCAGGTAGACCACCTGAGGTCAGGAGTTTGAGACCAACCTGGTCAACATGATAAAACCTTGTCTCTACAAAAATACAAAAATTAGCCAGGAGTGGTGGTGTGCTCCTGTACTCTCAGCTATTCAAGAAGCTGAGGCAGGAGAATGTCGTGAACACAGGAGGCAGAGGTTGCAGTGAGCCGAGATCATGCCACTGCACTCCAGCCTGAGTGACAGTGCGATTTTGTGTCCAAAAAAAAAAAAAAAACACTAATTAGTATGTCTTCTCATAGTTTTTTTTTTTTTTTTGACTTTATACTTTCCTAATGAGTTTTCGTTTCTCCCGGAGACAAGTATTTTCTTTTGCTTAACTCATAATTTTTCCTGTACTCTTCACCTTTCTCAAATGTTTTCTTTTATTCTTAATATATTCTTGTGAAAAATGTCAGTTTTTAAGTTTTATATTTAACTCATTCTTGTTTTTATATCTTACTGCTTCATCTCATCCATTTGCCATTCTTCTCAAATGCTCACTATTTCTGTAAAATGCAGACATATGCATAATCATTTTTTAAAATATTTAATATGAGAAAAGATTTTAAATCAGCTGCATGGTGGCAAAAGAATAGGCTGAATGAAATAATACAACTCTGAAATAATTTGTAATGACTAACATGTACCATTTAATTATTAGAAGAGATACTATCAGCTGTCACATAAAATTTGGAGGCAAGAAGTTCTTTGAAAACCAGAAAGAGAAAAATGAAAACTTCATATCTAAGAGCAAAAAATTATTGACAATGCCAATCTACTTAAGCTGATTAATGTAATAAGTTTTTAAATAAAGTTCAATAAATACAAAATTCCTAGAAGTCACGATTAATTACACACACCTCAGAAGGTCTACCAGCACCTCAAATATTTTGGTGTTTGTATTTTTTACTCAATAGTGTTTCACTGCCTAGCGTGTTAACTCTAAAACAAGGTAAATGTAATTCCAGAATAGTAAAACAAAGGTAAAGAGGAGAACAATTATTTAATTGTTCTAGGACTGGAATAATGCTTTATGTTTCCTCTAGCCTTCGTAAATGCCGGCAAAAAGAGGTGTTTACAAAACTACCAAATGAATGGATAAATACATAGCTCTATCACTAACTTTGTGAAAAAGTAACAACTTTCTTTAAAGGCCCCCAGTGTTTACCTAAACACTGTAGAATAGATTTATTTCAGCATATATTACCTAACTCTAAATTGTGCTCATATGCTTCTTATATTGAAATTGGACCCTGGTTTACTGTTTTTAAGATAAGCCAAATTAATTTTACACATATAAATGTTTCAACTCTTCCACAAATTTTACAAGCAATGTGGACCTGCATAATGTTCCTATGAAGACTTTTAGACCAATGAAACAAGAGAGAGAATTAGCAACTTTGAATAAATGTGAAATTTATATGCCTATATTTGGGTAGAATGCCTAATTGTTTTACTATTCTCCTACTGAGATAGCCTCTTTCCACAGGAGGCAGTAAAGCATAGTAGTTAAGATTGCATCCTCTGGACTCAATGCTTGGTGGATTTGTGCCTTAGATTCTCAACAAACTACAACCTATAAAGCCTCAGTTTACACATGGATGAAATGTATGTGATGATAGTTCCCATTCTATAAATGACTTATGAGCATTAAATGAGATAATAAAGATAAAGCATTTTACCTAGCACATAGTAAGTGCTTAAAAATTGACTAATAATTATAACTATCCATCTGCTGTATTTGAAACAGCAGAATTAGAATATATAATGAAATATAAAGTTTGCTTTTTTAGAATAAAATGCTGCAGTTGAAAACATACAGTTCTTTTTTTACTATGTTCAGTTTCTCTGCCTCCATGTCTTGTATCTTTCCCCCATTTTAGTTTGAGATTTTTGGTTGTTGCATTTTTTAATTTTGGGAGGACAGAAAATTGATTAATTAAATTCACTCAGTTTTAAATTCATTCACTCATTATTATAACCAACTTTCTTTCCAAATTGATTTATAGCATTTAAACCATTTATAATTAGAACAAAAACAGTGTTGTATAAATAAAACAAAAAGTGTCTAGATACAAAAGCATTTTTAAAATTTTACTGTTAAGTATGACAATCAGAATTGCAATTACTAAAAAGTGTTGCTTTCTTTTTCCTTAATTCTAGTAGAAGAGGTGGTCAATTACTGACTCTCTCACTTGAAACTTTCTCCTTTAATTTTAATTTTAATTTTTTTTTTTTTTTTTTTTTTTTTTTTTTTTTTTTTTTTTTTTTTTTGTAGAGATGATGGGAAGGTCTCACTTTGCTGCATAGGATGGTCTTGGACTTCTTGCTTCAAGTAATCCTCTCACTGTGGCCTTCCAAAGTGTTAAGATTACAGGCATGTGCCACCATGCTCACACCTTTTTTAAACTTAAGCAGTGATGAGATAAGCCCATATAATACAATGTAAAGGGGTAAAAAAACAAAAAACAAAAAACAAAAAAAACACAGGTTTTATTGGTGGGGAACTCAGTGCAGAAAAAAAGTGATTGTGCTACCCTCCAGTAATTCACACATATGTTTGAGAGATTAAAAAAAAAAAAGATGACTCAATTTTTTAATTACTTTCTACATTTATATTCTTCATGATTGTGTGCGTGACTTTCAGGGCACAATGATCCTGTCTACTTGATTTTTACAAAAATTAAAGAGAAAAAAACCTTAAGACTTCACTAGATAGGTTTTCTTACTAAAATAACTGGCTAATGATGGTTTCATGCAGTTAAACAAATTAGCTAATGATTTTAGCAGTAATTATAGTTGCAGCTTTTATGTTTTCTTCCTGTTTTTGTCTCTGCTTTCACTCTTCGGTATCTACAAACAATTCTGTGATATGTAATTGTCAAAAGGTATAGCATATGTTGCCCTCTAGTGATTCATACGAACGCAGGAAAAGTCACGTAGACTGTCTCAGCTATCCAGATCTGTATATGGACTTCTTTTGTCATCATGCAAAATCTGTATACTATTTTCCATTATTTCAATATTTAGATTCTTTAATAGCTTCAGTATTTACATTTTAGTTTATTATTACACAAATCCAACACAAACTCTGTTCTCCATTCTTTATAAAAACAAGCAAGTAAGCAAAAACAAACTTTAAGAAAACATAATAATACATGAAATTCTCAAATGAGAAAAAAATCTATTTTAGTTAGTTCTTTTTTTGTGAAGTGATTTTAACCAAATAACTCATTGATCTAAATGTATGTCTATTAAAAGTTAATCAACTTTTCTTAAGTTAGTATTTCCTGAATATAAGAAGTGACAAGTGGAATTGAATACATCATGAAAAGGTCTAAAATAATATATATTGGTGATATATAGTTACTATGTTTAGCAGAATTGCCAGAAATGTTTGCTTAAAAGCATCTTTGTCCTCAAATCTGACTCAGGATATCTGGGAATGCTGCCAAGCAACCTATGTTTTTATTTGGTTCCTAAGTGATTCTTGATTATTTCAAAAGCTGCCCTGCTCTGAGTCTTTCCAATGTCTTTTCATATCATTTCACATTTCCCTTTGCTAGATTAATATTCCTATTTTTAGGCTTCACAGATTTTCACATATGGCATTTAAGTAAAAATACTTTGAATATATAATTTTATAACCTTTTATGATTTTTCTTAGGCAACATTGTCTCATAATTTTATCTTAATTTTATGTAACAATTTAGGCTCTACATTAATGAGATTTCATTCAAAGTAATTAGATTTCTAAAAAAATAGGAGGGTTTCATAACTTATAGTATATCACAAGGAAAATGTTCTACTATATCAAGCTATTGAAGATAATATTTAAAAAGATTTAAAAATTATAACTATTTCTTGGTTGGTACGAGAGAAATAAGAGAGGCAAAATATTTCAGGGTAAAATTTCATTTAAAATTATTTGAATAGTATCTACTTTTATTTTTGATAAATTATTTTGAAAATATGATTGATAAAGTTGCTGACCTATAAAAATCAAATCTTTACAAAGATTTACTTGCCATTTAAATTAGGAACAAACCCTGTAAGAAACCTGTAAAACCTTAGTTTTAGCTAAGAGCTTACTAAAATCAGAACCAGAATTAAATACTGTATTTGGAAATTGTTAAGGTAAAAGGATAAAGAAAAATGAATCATATTTCCCATGGCATTTTTGCTAGTTTTTCTATGATGGTCTTAAAATATCTTCTATTTTAAAATAACATAGTAAGAGGAAACATTTAAAAATCAAGTTTAAAATTGAACTTGAAGGTCCTATTCTATACATGGGAAATTATAAACTACTGAAGACATCTTGTGACTAAGTCTGGCAATTTTGTCTCAAAGTGAAGCTCCATCTACTGATGCTAAAACAAGCCATTTATGACATTTATAAGCAATTAATTCGATGAAAACCTAATCATTTATGTTAGAAGCTTGTAAAACAATAAACCATAGCTAATCTTACTAAAATGTTTTCTCACACTGCTCATGCAAAAATCAACACAACTAGCAAAAGCAGTCCTCATTACAAACTCCAATAGAACAGTTTTGTTAGCACCACCCAACTTTCTATTGCCCACCCTCAGGTTCTCTGAAAGATCAGTTTACTCTCTTTCACTTACATCATAACTACAACATACCAAACACCTGCTAAGTATGGGAGAACTCTGCAAGATTCTGCATTAGACATCAAGGTAATACCTATATTGGCCTCAGGTCCTCAAAAAGCTTCTCAGATGAGAAGTGACAAAATAAAAGAGCTAAATATGATAAAAAATTATAAAATAAAGAGTACTGAGAAAGTGAAAATAATATTTTTGATAGTTTGAAAGAGGTATATCACCATTTGGTTAAAATGATTAGAGATGATTCCATAGAAAGATAATATTTGAATGAATTGAGAAGTAATAATTGCATATTGACAAGCAAAGCTATAGAGAAGGCTTTCAGGATATCCCTGAGAAACATCAGTAGAGTTGTGGAGTCAGGAATGTGACAGCAGGGTCCAGGAAATGTATTCTAGTTTGTTCCTTTAAGTCTTAGTGTTGTGGGTTTTTTCCCTTCTCTCTACCTAATGCCTTTGTTTGTTTATACTGCTATAATGAAAAAAAAAAAAAAATCCAAGACTGGGTAATGTAAAAGAACTGAGATTTATTTTCTCACAGTTCTAAAGGCTGGGAAGTCAAAGACCAAGGTGCTGACAAGTTCAGTGTCTGGCCAGAGCTGCTCTGCTATCAAGATAGCAATTTCAAAGCTGTGTCCTCTGTGGGGAGTTATGCTGTATCTTCACATGGCCAAGCTCTCATGACCCAAACACCTCCTAAAAGGTGTGCAAATGTATGTCCCCCAAAAACGTGGTTGAATTGGCTATTAAGTTTGCAACACATGAATTTTGAGGGACATATTCGGACCATAGCACTTGGCATCTGGTACCTGTACAACCTCTTGAGTTTTCCCACTTCTTTGGTTCATTCTCTGTATTTGTTACTCTTCTGCTCCTTTAATGTTGGAGCTCCCCAGAGCTCTTTCCTCCTTATGTGTTCAATGTATATTATCTCCATCTATAATTTCAGTTTATGGTTTCACCTACTGTCTATATGATCCTATTTACCAAATATAGCACTTTAAACCTCAAAAACGTATCCAGAATACATGCTGGTCTGTGCCTTTAAGATCTCTCTTTGAGGACTGAGAAACTAATTCACCAAGCTGCTTGGAGTGTTGTAGTTCTCATATGAATTATTTCCAAAAATTACATTCATTAGAAAAAGCTGCTTTGTCCCAGATCATTCTTTGTCCCTGGCGAAGCCTGCCTCCAATACCTTCTTAATATAGAAATACAAAGGTCTATCTTATTATAGGCAATATTGGAAAATTCTGAAGGGTCATTCCAAATCCAGAGCTTTCCTGAGATGGGATAAGGTCTCTTTTGAAAATGTATGCTTCATCTCAGAGTCTACTTTGGAGTGGACTTTTTTTGCAATGTCTAGTTGTACTAGACCCTCTTCTACTTTGATAACATGGGCTTTTTAAAATTAAGATACTAAAAATTAAGCTCATTATCTATTTCCCTAAAATATTCTTACTCATTTGTTTCATTTGGGAATATTGTATACTATACATGCCAGTGGTGCCATCCTCATGTATATCCTTGTTTGTAAAACATCTACTTTATCTACAGTCTGAAAGGGGCTGCCCTATGTACTCCATGGACTGACATCAGTTCAACCAGGAGTAGTCACCTAATTCAATCAGGAATTTGGGATAGAACATAAGACAGACACTGAGTTAGTCAAATACTGTTTGACTTTAGAGCGTAAGTAACATTGGAGCCACATTTTATTTCATGCCAAGCCCAAATCAAGAAACATCTAACTTTATAGAAGAGACAATACTATAAACCTTGCTGAAGAAGCCAGACTACAAAGGGAACAATAAAGTAAATTGGTGGAGGAAACATAAATGGGAACTCACTTACCCTAAGAAATAGTGATGGGTAAGATATAAGCCTGATTACTTTAAAGTTCCCCTGTATGAAGACTTGCTTTTTAAAAATTTGTTTTCTAAAATAACCCTGAAACCTTACAATAAATACAGTTCCCATCGAATAAAACATTATACAACATATTCCCTGCTTGGTAAACAGCACCACAATCTAACCTTTTGTTTCAATCAGAAACCTGAGAGGGATTGAGGCCCTTTACTTATAACCCAGAGAAGAATAGCCGAAAAAAAAAAGTCTTCCATTTTTGTTGACATTGTTCTCTCTCTCAAATCATATTGCAATTACCTAAGCTCCGAATTTTTTTATTCTTTGTCCTGACCTTCTCCAATCTGCCCTTCATATTTATGAGTGTTTTCATTTACATATTAATCTGATGGTATCATTCCCTTGTTATAATACAAATTATTTCAACTTCATCTCTGAGATAAAACATAATCTGCTGTAATAGTATACAATGCACTTTCTTATATGGTTCTATCCTGCCTTCCTAGAGACATCTCCCATCACAAAGATTACTTGAATTTCTAATCCATCATTAGTCATTCCATGGTTTCAAAAGCTTCATACTTTCTCAAGTTTTCCTTCCTTTGTATATTCTTCCTATTGCTCAGAACATTCTCCATCATGCTTGTGGAAAACTTCTATTTATCCTTAATCTGTCCAATTTGAAGTTATTTCATTCTTTTAGCCAACTAGGAATCATGCTGACCATTTAGTCACTGCTGCCTCTGCACATAGCACAGTACCTTAAATAAAGCAGATCTATATCCTGACTTATGAATTAACTGAAGCATCTTTTGCATCATGTAGCCAGATTAGAATATTGATTTTTATTTTGCAGCTTTGTGCATAATTCTATTATTAAAATTAATTTATTGCATTGTCATTTTTATGTGCATAACTCTCTTCAACAAGAATGAAAATGTTTTGAGGTCATAGTCCATAAACTTTCATATTGGCAAATGTTCCCTAGAAACTAACAAAGTCCTTGGCAGCTTTAACTCAGAAATATTTGCCACATGAATGAATAAATGCTCATAGGGTAGCAATAGATGATAAGGCTCCACATTTTGAGAAAGCTTTTACCTCTCGGTAGGAAGGCAAAACTTCTGAGGAGCAAAATCCCAAAATTCCTTCTTTAGAAGAACAGAAACAATGTGCATAGGCTAAGGGTGAGAATTTACCTGAAACTAGATTGTATGAAGAGGTGTGTAACACCACAGGTAAGCTATGTTTACAGAGAGCGGTTTGTTGACGCAGGAGGAGGGAGTGAGAGAGACTCTGCATTATCAGCAGCTGTGCTGCTAAACGGGACCAGGAGTAAGGAAACGCTAAAGGGAGGTATTCTCACAGACAATGCTGCTTCATGAGAATGATTTCTGCAAGCTGAAATATATATATATATATATATATATATATATATATATATATATATATGGAAAAGGCAAGGAATCTATGCAAAACAATGCATAATGAATAAAAGAAGCAGGTAAAACAAAAGGCAGATGAAGGCAACATAGAAAAAAAGTTCAAAGACATTGCGATGACGTCAAACTTAATGAAACAACCAATTTCATGAGAGCTCAAAAGGGAAATATAGCAACTCAGTATAATAAGAAAAAAAATCAGACAGAATGTGAGCTGGAGAGAATCAGAAAAATACTAGATAAAGAAAATTATCACAGAAAGACCATATTAGTTGCAGCAGAAAGACACAGTTTGAAACAATATGTTTCAAAAATAGTTTTAAATGTAATTTAAAAATACGTTTTTAATAGGAACAAAATAAGGAGACAATATTGTGGATTCCACATTAAAGATTTCTCAGAAAGTCAAATGAAGAAAGTGAAATTGGTAAAATGCATTTTGGAAATCAGATTACAAAATAAACAAAAGTGAATGGTAAAATAAGAAATCTAATTTGAATAAAAGCGGTACTTATGTCTTAGTTGTAGGCTGAGATGTTCAGAAACAATATTTTCTTTATTCTGATGGATATAAAGCATGGTTCCTCCCTGAGGATTCTTACCAGGTAGGAGTGACAGTAAAGTAATTTTACTATACAATTATTTGTAAGCCTAAAGAAGGCAGGATGGAAAGGTAGCCAGCAGACTTATTCCACAAGGCTATGAGAATGTATTGTTATAATACCCAGTGGACCTGGTAGAGTGTCTGAAATTACACAGGTAAACAATAAATGTTAACTTTCAACTATGCTGAGGAAGTGCAGTTAATTTTGCTAGTACATATGTAATATGCATACATATAAATACATGTAACTATATAACACCCATGTGTCCATTATTGCATTTTGATACACAGAGTATTGGTTAATGACGTTGATTGCAAGCAACAGAATCATTATAATTAATTTAAGCAGAATAAGAATTTATTAAATGATTTAGCTGACTCAGAATCACTGAGGTCTGGAAAAAGAGTCTGGAGGCAAGCCTTCGAGAGACATAACCACACCCCAGAATTTATGTGGTAAAGAAACCATCACCCCTGCAGTTGTGATCACCAAGTACCAAATGTCAGGAATTCAACTTTTCTGTTACAGATATTACAGAATTGGGGGCACATCTGCATCAAAAACTTGGCCAGGCACTCACTGCCAGCCCAAAATAATAAACTTCATCTAAATTGAGACTTACATAGACACATCTTCATCTTTACTGAAAGACATACGGTTTACTAGAGGTTTGCATTCTATGTTAGAGATGCTGATTTTATTTTGTTTGCTTGTTTTGATACAGGGTCTTTCTCTGTCACCCAGGCTGCAGTGCAGTGGTGCAATCTTGGCTCACTGGGTCCTTGAGACCTCCTGGGTTCAAGCAATCCCCTGCCTCAGCCTCGTGAATAGCTAGAACCACAGGCATGTGCCACCATGCCTGGCTTATTTAAAAAAAAATCATTTGTAGTAATTAAGGTCTCCCTGTCTTTCCCAGGCTCGTCTCCTGGCTCAAGCAATCCTCCCACCTCAGCCTCCCAAAGTGCAGGGATTACTGGCATGAGCCACTGCACCCAGCCAAGATGCTAATTTTATAATGTCGAGAATTCACCAAATATAGAAAGGCAAAAAAAAAAAAGAGAGTAGCCAGTGTTTGATAAATGTTCACTGTATGCATCTATACTCATCCTCCAGTTTTCTCCTAATGTTATATTAATAACTAACTCACAGGGTTGCTGTAAATATTACAGTATATTTTATACGTGGTCTTTAGAAATGTGCCCTGTACATAAATACTACCTAAGTGTTTACTGTTTTTCCTTCTTTCTGCTTCCTTTTTGCCTGGACCATCAAAGTAAATGGGTAAATGTTAATGTTATTAAGAAAAATATTGAATGAGAATCATAATTGAGGTTTTCTAACCTGCAGCATCTTATCATCTTCAGCTTTGTGTTCATTTTGGTGTTGGTTCCTCTTTGAATTGTTGACATCAAAAATCCAACAATGAGCCAACTAGTGTTTCAGAAGGAGGCAAATTTAACTTTCTTTTTCTTACCAGATGCTTAGAGAAACTCTAGACAAATGTTTTATTATAGTTTCTTGGAAAATAAAACTCTATACTGAGAGTATAAAAGTTATCTCACTTCTACCAACAATCAACAACAAAACTCACAATACATAAAAAAAAGGGCCAGCTCAATTAGGATTTTCATCAACCATTACCCTGGGTACAGTGTAATAAACGTGTGCGTTGGAACTTGAGAGTATCTGTTAACCTGCTCTCATAATTACTAGCAGTGCTCTGATCAGTTATCTAACTCTCTCTGTCAGTTTGTTTGAAGGTAAAATTGGATTCATAAAACCTTGCAGATAAATAAAAATGCAGTCAATATATGATGTGCATAGTGTGGCTGGCTTTGTGACCTCTTGTATCAGAGGCATAACGGCATTGGTTTCATAATTGCCATTCTATAACACTCATAATTTGCTCCATGAAGTTCATTATAATTTTTTCAGATGTTACTGCAGAAAAATATCTAGAAAAGTCAACAGTATTTAAAGAAATGGTTAGAGGGCCCACAGGTAAGGATCAATAGCAAATTGTCTTAAGTGGCAATGGGAAACCATAAGTTCATAGAGTGAGGGAGGACCTTCAAATATCTCACAAATCCTCCACTTTTCACAGATGGTGACTCAGAAGATACAAAGTTTATACAAGTATAAATCTTTGACTAAACTCCAGATCCAAAATTTTCACAGTACTTTTATTTCCATTCTTACTCTCCAGATTTTCATTATAAAACAGGGAGGATCTCAGATAGAATGGGTTTTTTTTCCCTTACTTTATATTAGGCACACCTCAGAGATACTGTCGGTTGATTCCAGACCACAATAACAAAGCAAATTTGCAATTGAGTCACACAAACTTTTTGGTTTTCTAACACACATAAAAGCTTTGTTTACATTATATTATAGCCTATTAAGTATGCAATAGAATTATGTCTACAAAATTTATATGGCTTAATTTAAAAAACAGTTTATTGCTAAAAAATGCTATCATCTGGGCCTTCAGTGAGTTAATCTTTTTGCTGGTGGAATATGTTGCCTCAGCATTGATGGCTACTGACTGATCAGGGTAGTAGTTGCTAGAGGGTGGGGTGACTGTAGCAATTTTTTTTTTTTTTTTAAGACAGAGTCTTGCTCTGTCGCCAGGTGCCAGGCTGGAGTGCAGTGGCACGATCTCAACTCACTGCAACCTCCGCCTTCTGGGTTCAAGCAATTCTCTTGCCTCAGCCTGCCGGGTAGCTGGGACTACAGGCGCACACCACCATGCCCAGCTAATTTTTTTTGTATTTTTAGTAGAGACGGGGTTTCACCATGTTGGCCAGGATGGTCTCGATCTCTTGACCTCGTGATCCACCCGCCCCAGCCTCCCAAAGTGCTCCCATTACAGGCTTGAGCCATTGTGCCCAACCACAATTTTTTAACATAAAACAAAAATGACGTTTGCCATATCAATTGACTTTTCCTTTCATGAACGATTTCTCAGTAGCATACAATGCTGTTTTATGGCATTGTGCCCACAGTGGAACTTCTTTTGAAATTAGAGTCAGTCCCCTCAAATCCAGCTACTGCTTCATCAACTAAATTTTTGTAACACTCTACGTTCTTTATTGTCATTTCAAAAAGGTTTACAACATCTTTACCAGGAATAGATTTTATCTCAAGACATCACTTTTTCGGCTTATCCTCAAGAGGCAACTCCTCAACTGTTCATTTTATTATGAAATTGCATCAATTCAGTCACATCTTCAGGCTACACTTTAGTTTTCATTGTCTTGCTATTTCCACATCTGCAGTTACTTCACTGAGGTCTTGAATCCCTCAAAGTCATCCGTGAGGTCTAGAACTTCTTCCAAACTGCTATTAATGTTGATATTTTGACTTTCTTTCATGAATCATGAATGTTCCTAATAGCATCTAGAATACTGAATATTTCCAGAAGATTTTTCTTTGCTCAGATTCATGAGGAGAATCACTATCTACATCACCTATAGTCTTCCAAAATGTGTTTCCTGAATAAGGCTTGAAAGTTTAAATGACTCTTGGCTCTATGGGCTGCAGAATGAGTACTGTCTTAGCAGGCATGAAAGCAATATTTATCTCCTTGCACATCTCCATCAAAGCTCTTGTGTGATCAGGTGCATTGCCAATGGAAAGTAATGTTTTAAAAGGAATCTTTTTTTTTTTTTTTTTTTCTGAGAAGTAGGTCTCAAACATGAACTTAAAATACACAATAAACTATGCTGTAAACAGATGTGCTGTCATCCAGGTTGTATTGTTCCATTTATACAGCACAGGCAGAGAATATTTACCATAATTACTAAAAGCTTCAAGATTTGCAGAATGGTAAATGAACATTGGTTTCAACTTAAAGTCACTACCTGTGCCAGTCCTTATCAAGAGGGTCAGCCTGTCCTTTGAAGCTTTGAAGCCAAGCATTGACTTCTTCTTTCCAGCTATGAAATTCCTAGATAAATCTTCTTCCAGCGTAAGCCTATTTTGTCTACGTTGACAAAGTTGTTAGGGTCACCACCTTCAACTCTCTCTTAGCTAGATCTGGATAAGTTGCTGCAGCTTCTACATCAGTAATTGCTGCTTCACCATAAACTTTTCTGTTCTGGAAACCGCTTCTTTCCTTAAACCTCATAAACTAGCCTCCGCTAGCTTCCAACTTTTCTTGTACAGCTTCCTCACCTATCTCTGACTTCATGGAATTGAAGAGTTAGGACCTTGCTCTGGATTAGGCTTTGGCCTAAGGAGATGTTGTGGCTGGTTTGATCTATCTATATCATTCAAACTTTCTTCGTATCAGCATAATTCATGTGTTCACTGAAATGGCACTTTTGATTTCTTTAAAAACTTTTCCTTTGTATTTACAACTTAGCTAACTATTGGTGCAAGAGACCCATAGTCTCACCCATTTCTTGTTGTGGCATGCCTTTCTTACTAAGTTTAATCATTTCCAGCTTTTAATGTAATGTGAGATATGGGTGACTCTTCCTTTCAATTGAACACTTGGCTATTGTTAGGTTATTGGACTGACTTCAATATTGTTGTGTCTCAGGGAATAAGGAAGTCCTGGAAAAGGGAGAGATATGGGGAGGTTGGTCAATGGAGAAGTCAGAACACACACACAATATTTATTGATTAACTTTGCCATCTTGAATAGGCATGGTCTGAAATTTCCCAAATACTATGATGACAATCACAAAGACCACTGATCCCAGGTCACCCTAACAGATGAAATGATGAAAATGTTTTAAACATTGTGAGAATTGGCAAAATGTGACATAGAGACAGAAAGTGAACACATGTTTCTGGGAGAATTGTGCTGATAAACTTACTTTCAAATAAATGTTCACAAACCTTATTTGAAAAAGTACAGTCTATGCTGCACAGTAAAGCAAAGCACAACAAAATGACACAGGGCAGTAGTCTATGCACGCCTTTTCCAAGCTTTATTGAAATTCTACACATGCATACAGGTAGAAAGAAACAAAGCAGTGTGATTCTTAACCTTACCATCCAGTAGTTAATATAACACAGCTAAATAAAAATAATAATGCAAACTGATTTTCATAAACTACAACACGGAGGGAAGACATAAGATAACCTTTTATAAATTATCTTCTAAAAATTCTAATAATTAATTTTATTGTAAAGAAGTATGTTATATAAAATACAGGTTATTAACTAGCATTATTAAATATGATTGTGAATGTGTTAACAGTAAGTATATTTTCAAATATGTTTTGAACTTTAATTACATCTTTAGAAGTTGTGACATTTTAATTCTAGACCTTTTAATCTTACTTACACATTTCACTATTGTAAAGTTTCACAACATTCACATTAATTATATTGTTTCTCCCTCCACATAAGCTGCTGTATGTGCTAGAAGAGCACAGGCTTCAGAGACTTGCAGTAACTTTATTTTGAATGAGTAGTACCAACTAAAAAATGCCTTGATGGAGAAGAGTGATAAATGTATATACAAAAATTAGATATTTGTTTTTCTTTCAAGGCAGAAATATATCCACAGGTGTTTGTTCCTTCACTTTAATTTTGAATGAAAAACAGAAAATGCACTAAATGTTTTCTCTAAGCAAAAATTAAATTCAATAAGATAAAGCTACATGGCTTAGAAAATGATAATAGATATGCAACCAAAATTATTGATAAGAATAATGATCTTTTACCCTTCAAAACTGGATGTAAAATTTAAAAAATGTCTATTTCATAAATAAAAATACTCTATAAGAATATCTGTTTAGTTAGGTACATACTGACCGTAAATAAGTATTACAGTGAAAAACTAAAGTCAGTTCAATCTTACCCTTATTTACCACAATGTTAGGGCCATTTAGGAATTCCTTTGCAATTTTGGAGAAAAGTATTTTTTGCTTATATATCCTAACATGCATAGAATTATGGTATAATATTGATACAATATTTATATTTACTTAATCCATAAAAGATCTTTTGATGTATAGCTATGTTATATGTAACTAGTAGGCATCTTTCATATATATAAAGAACTTAGAATTCTAAGCTAGCACTTAATATTTACAAGTACCCATTGCTCCTTTGTGTTGGAGGAAAAAAGTTTTGTATTTATTTTGACAAGAAGGCCCATTATTTTCATTTATTCAAAAGAAAAGCCATCATAATCTGACACTGAAATCAAGGGCACTTCCATCAGGAGAGATTTGAAAATTTACTTCTTCTTTTTTTTTTTTTTTTGAAAATTTACTTCTAAGTTGCCTCATCAGTACATAATTTCTGTTTATTTTCAATTTGGCATATACTGCGCTAACATGTTGACCTCTCCCTCTTTCGATCCCATGAAATATTTCTCTGATTTCATTGTCTCCGTGCCATTTGCTTTATAGCCCCATTTTAAGACAATTGTCTTCCTTCTCCTTAAAATTTGGTCTTTTCAGTCTTTCTTTCTTTCCTTATTCCTCTTCCTTCTTACATCCTCATTTGTTTATTCATTCCCAAATTATCATACATTTTTTGTACTCCAGCACCAAAACTATGCTAGATGCTCAGAATGAGTGAGGTTAGCAGGAGAAATAAGAACTTAGCCTTAGTCTTCTCAGGGTACAGAAAGGTAAGCACATATCCCATGATATGGTTGGAATACTACTGTGTGCAGTGGGAGCTAATAGGCCTTCTTAACTCAGATGCATGTGTGTTTTTGGAACATGGTGTCATGCAATACATATCAGCTGAAATAATGTTTAAATGAAGACTTGAAGCATGAGTAAGGGTTAAGAAAAGGAATGAACAAACAATATCCAGAAGAGTTAAATTATTATGTATGAATACTCAAAGGTGAGAGAGAACACAGTGTATTGGATTAACAAACAGAAAATAAATATTTCTGAAAGGCTAAAGAGGCTCATATGATTATGGATCAAGAATGGGGATGGTGCTGGAGTTGCTGCTTGGAGTGAATATTGGTGTGAAATAAGACAGGAGGCATAGCAGGGTCAGATCAATATGGGATCCTGTAAAATACATTAAGAGACATCCTTTCATACAAAGAAAACTGAGCATCCATTTTGCCCTTTATGCAGGAGCCATAAAATGCGGAGGTTCATGTGTACAACCCTGAGCACAGTTCCTTTAGCCTATGTCTCATCACACTCTATTTAACTCTGCATCTTTACATCTCCTGTCCTAAGAATACATCTTACTGGAAAGACCCACACACATCTCTATATTAACATGTCCATACGTGTCTTCATCTTTCTAATACCACGAAACCCACTAGAGAAGATAATAATCTTTCACTTGTGAACCAAAGTCAGAAAAATAAAAGTGCTCTTCAAGTTTTGTGTTTCTGTTAGCCTCACACTTAATCACTTGTTAAGTGCTATTAATTTTGTTTCCTTAAAGTATTAAAAACTTCTCTCCTCTTTATTATCTCAACAGCAACTATTTTTAGGTAAGAACATGAGTATTTTTCACATTGGTTATCCCAATAGCTTCTAACTGATGTCCATATCTTTTTATTTTTCCTGCATTAGGACATCATTCACATTTTCACAAAGTAATCCTTCAAACATATAGCAAGTGTTTTATAAATGTTCATGAAAGAAAGGCAGGAAGGAAGTAGAGACTGCATCTTTCATCATATAAGTAATTCATCATTTAAGGAGTTGTTTCTGCTGATCATCTACCAGCTCTCCCTGCCCACAAATGCTTTATCATTATAACTCAGTAATTAAAAGTCCTATAAAACGTTTAGTTTCAGGGATCATATTTTAAAATTTTGTTAAATGCACTCGTGACTCATATCCCATGTTCTCATCATTCTGATGTACTGAAATTCTCTGAACATACCCTGTTAATTACTCCTCATCTTTACATATATCCTTCCCTATGCTGAACAATATCATTCACCCAAAACATAACCTCTCTCTCTCCCTCTGCTTTCTCATCACCTGCACCCCTCCCGCCCCCCACACACCAACTTCCACAGAGATCATTTTCTATATTTCAGATAGGCTCTAACTGTGTTCTCTTATAGTACCCTGTACTTTCTTTATCACTTAAGTTATTCCCTTGTCTGTCTGTGTCTCAAGCCTGCTGGTAACCATGTTCTTGCTCCTTCATCATAGGCCATAAGAAATTCTCTGGGTGGATGAAGAGTTTCTCTTTGACTGTAACAAAGCACAGGAGAGATGCTAAAGAAAGCTGATTGTACATTCCAGAATACCTCAATATTCTTTTCATACATTTATATGTATTCCTTCTACTTATTAAGAAAACGTAACTGTAAAACAGCCTCAGGCAGGTGCTTCAGGAGATATTCTAGAAGAAAGCATTCATATCATAGGAGATGACAACTCTAAATATGTTATTGTCCCAAAGACCTTTCAGTGGCACAAGATGTGGAGGTGAAAGACAGTGATATTGATGATCCTGACCCATCATAGGCTTAGTCTAACATGTGTGTTCATATCTTCATTTTTAATTAAAAAGTTTAAAAAGTAAAAAGGAAATTAAAAATAGAAAAAAGCCTATAGGATAATTTAAGTATTTATATACAGCTCTATGCATTTGTATTTTAAGGTAAGTTATTTCAAAAGTAAAAAAAATTGAAATTATAAAGTAAAAGTTACTGTAGGCTAAGATTATTATTGAAGAAAAAATATTAATTTTTTGTAGCCTAAGTGTACAGTATGTAAAAGCCGATATTAGCATTTGGTAATGTCCTAGGCCTTCCTATTGACTCACCACTCACTCAGTGACTCATCCAGACCAACTTTCAGTCCTGCAACCTCCATGCATGGTGTTATTTAGAGGTGTGTCTTTAAAAAAAAGTTTTAGACCATATTTTTACTATAGTTTTTAATGTGTTTAGATATGTTTAGATATACAAATACTTACCATCATGTTACAGTTTCCTACAGAATTCAGTATAGAAATATCCCATAGAGGTTTACAGCCTAGGAGTAATAGCTAATAACATATACTCTAAATGTGTAGTATGCTATATATCTAGGTCTATGTAAGTACATTTTGCAATATTCACACAACAATGAAATCACCTAAGAATGCATTTCCCAGAATGCATTCGTATTATTAAGCAACACATGATCATATGAAATATATTCTAGATTTCAGGCTTTATAGAGACACATATTTATTTCATTGCTACTATTCCCTCAGTGCCAAATAAGGATATTCACAGAAAATAAATGCCTGGTATATGTATTGACTCGGGGAATAAATAAATATCTTATTTAGAATCAATTATAATATGTATATCAATTATTCCTTAGTTGAAAGTAAGACAATACATTGAAGAAATATCTAGAGGAAAGAAACTTTTTCTTGCTTTACAATATTACTTAGATACTTCTCTGTGGCCCTATAGAAAACTCATGTTTCTACTTGAGCTTATGTTGTGCATATCTTCCATGTGCCCCATTCAGAGCCACTGTTCACTCTTCTTTATCAGTTCTGTGCCTGAGGAGGCTCATCACATGAACTTCATGAACAGATACTTTTGCCCTCTGGCTTCTGGTTGAGATCAGCTGTGAGACTCATGGCAGGAAATATAGAGGATGGATTAGGTTGAAGTCAAGGTAAATATTCCCCAAGGTCCCTCTGTGCCAAATTCTATAGGCTGGTTGGCTTTTTCACCAACACCACCACACTGGTGGTCCTGGTAATAAATTATTTATTTTGTCTCATTATTGTTCTTTTCATATTATCCCTATGGGTGATAAAAGCTTCCTGATGTTACTAGCCATGAGGGTACAGTACTGTCACACCTTGATAATCATGTATTAACTCTGGAAGTACTAAATTTGAGTGTGTTATTGAATTTCTACCAAGCATCTGAATGCGAACGGTACTATTCCCATCATACTATGAGCTTGAACTTCTCTCCCCATACCTTGGCTCTAAATAACTTAGGGAAGGACTCTAAGAAACATATCTAATCCTTGCTCATCTATTCTTCCTGGCAATTAAATGTGGCTTTGTTCTTAAGTTCCAACCCAATAAAATGTGAGCAAAAGTGATGCATGCCTCTTCGGGATCTGAGCCATTGAAACCTCCCACAGACATGTCTTCATTCTATTTTCCACTTCCACAGACTAATGGAGATGAGTCCCAGAGAGATCTTCAATATATATATATATTAAAAATGGCAATGCACCAAGGATTGCTTAGCAAATTAGAAAATTCTATTGTATTCAAGCCATTATGCATTTAATTCCTTTTAATAATACAGAAATCATGCTGGATTAGACTGGAATAGTGTTCAAAACATAGGACTTTTCTATGGTCAAATTGAATATGAATTGTGTATGATTGTCATATTCACCTATATGTTCATTTACTTTAAAATTTTTGTTATGTTTCTATTGCATGCCAACTATTGTTGTGTATATTGGAAATAAATCACTGAACAAAAGACAAATCCCTTGTCCTCATGGAGCATACATTCTAGCAGAGGATGAGTTCGTGTCCTTTGTAGGGAATTGGATGAATCTGGAAACCATCATTCCCAGCAAACTGACACAAGAACAGAAAATCAAACACCACATGTTCTCACGCATAGGCAGGTGTTGAACAATGAGAACACATGGACACAGAGAGGGAAGCATCACACACTAGAGTCTGTTGTGGAAAAATAGGGGAGGTACAGCAGGGAGTAGGGAGGTTGGGTAGGGATAACATGGGGAGAAATGTCAGATATAGGTGACCGGGGGATGGAGGCAGCAAACCACATTGCCGTGTATGTACCTATGCAATAATCCTACGTGATCAGCAGATGTACCCCAGAACTTAAAGTACAATAATATATATAATGAATAAATAAAATTTTAAAAAAACAAAAACAAAAAAATGTAAAATTAGATACATGAGATAATGCTGCACAGTAAATATTATGAAAAAAAATAGAAGAAATAAAAAGTGCCAGATGGTCAGAAAATGGCTCACAAGAAAGAAAAAAATTGAGCTCAGTGAATGCTCGCTCGTGAGGGATCACACTGTCTGGATTTTTTGGTCTAATTTGCAAAATTTGCCAAAAGTGTATTTAACCTTAGACAGGTAACCTCTTGTGGTCTTAGTTTTCTCATGGTAGGAAGATTATAACAATGCCTACAATATTTTGCTAATGTGAAGATTACATTAAATAAATTTGTTACTTAGCATATTAGTGTAGTGTAAACAGTCATTTTTTTAGAAAAAGGTAGTTCTTTTTGTGCTATAATTAAAGGCTCGGAAGCCAGAAACAAGCAGGAAGACCCTACAAACTTGAAAATTCTTCAAAATGAGAAAAAGAGGTAGCTATTGATGAGGTAAAAAATAACAAAGAAAAATTTCCCATAAGTTTCCCTCAGGGTAGGCAAGATCTTTCTTAAGCTGTTTTCTTTAGAGTTTCTAAATCAATAGAAGAACAATTTTCTGTTGATAATTTTGGAATGGATGGGCTCCACAAGAGCCATTTCTCACTTTAAAACAATAACAACAACAAACAAACAAATAAGCAAACAAGCCCAGATCAACAGTTTAGATTATTTACAGGAAGGGAAGCAAATAATGTGGACCTTCCCAAGAGTATAGCTTGGAAACGGACATAGTGTAAGAATGAACACTCATTAGCTCACAAGTAACTGATACCACTGGTTCTTTCATTTACTATTAGTCTATTACTTTTCTGTTGCTGCCACAACAAATGACTACAAGTTTAACAGCTTAAAACAATGTAAGTTTATTATCTTACAGTCCTGTAGGTCAGAAGGCTAACATGGGTCTTACTAAGCTCAAATTAAGTTGTCAACGAGGCTAGATTTTTTTTTGGAGACTCTTGGGGAGAATCCATTTGCTTACTCATTCAGGTTGTTGACAATTTAATTATTTGAAGTGCTGGAATCCTTTTTTTCTCTCTGGCAGTCAGCTAAGACCTGCTCCTAGATTGTAGGAGTTGCTTTCATTTCCAGCTCAGGTCCCCTCATCTTCCATATTCAAAACTAGAAACAGTGCGTTGAATCTCTACTTTCTTCTTCTATTCTCCCACTGGATTGACTCTCTTGTCTATATCTTTCACTTTGAAGAGTCTATGTGGTTACATTAGTTCACCTGGATAATCTAGGGTAATCTCCCAATTGTATAATCCTTGATCTTAATTCCATCTGCAAAATTTCTTTTGCCATTAAGGTAATATATTCACAGATTACAAAGATTAGGGTGTAGCTATTTTTGGAACTATTGTTTTACCTACCACAAATTACATTTTTAGCTGATTTTGAAAATTAATGAGTCAGTTTAATTAATATATTGTGACTTTAATAACTAAAGAATTTACCTTTTAACAAGAGATGTTTTTATATGTTTACTTGTAAATTCTGAACTTTACTCAGCTAAATTTTGAACCTTAATTAATGTGTAATGGTAATTAAATTATAAAATTTAATTGCTTAATAAATAAATATTATACATTACCCAATGAATTTGTGTTTAATTCATTATTAAATTCTAACTAAGAAAGTTTTAGACTAAGGAAAATTATAATGCCCACTGATTTAATCTATATATGGATTTTAAAATAATATACATAAAACATAACTTTTAGTATTTGTTTTATATTTGACGTACATACATTTTATATTCTATAGACCTAGTATTTGAACGTAAGAAATAAGCATAATATAATTTTTATTTATAAGAAAGTGTGATATTAGCTGCTGTAAAATAAATTAGATCAGTCTCTTGGGAGGGTGTTTCAGTTCCACTAAAACTTACCCTTTCACTGTCAAGATATTGAGCTAATAGTAATTATTAAAATTCTAAGTAGAATTGTTGAGCACAGGAATAGGCATCAGGAAAAAATGATTTCATGTCACCCATATAGCCATTAGCCTTCAAGGTTCTTAGTACCTTTACTCATAGAAAATCAGGAGGTTACCTTGTATAAACACTTAAATTTCTATGACTATGATTGCTTTCAAGTCAGTTCTTTAATAAATATCTATCGACAGGTGAAATGAAGAGATAAAGATATTAACAAAATTGTTTCCATCACAGAAAGAAAAAAAAAACACAAGAAAAAAATCTCATAAGTTTAATAAATTATGACAATTTATTTCACCTAAATATGTTGTTTATAGTGAAGTTAACTCTTAGAGACCAACTCTAAATCTTACACTCTGCAGAAGCTGTTCAGTTTTACGGTTTGTCTGGATCAATTTGATGCTTGCTTTTCCTATTATTTTTTTCCACATGGGCTATTTTATTGATAAATCAAAAGAAAAAAGGGATCAAATAGATAAGGCAACAAGGCAGTAAAGTGCTCACTTCAGGGTTGTAGCCAATCTAATTAATTTTTCATTTGGTTCTCATGTATTGGACACTAATCAATTTGGGATTATGTTTACAGAGTTATAAAAGGAGAGGAGATCAGTCCCATAATTTGTTGTCTAGGCTGTCCAAATTAGTCAGTTAAATGACCCTCGGGGACGTTATAAACCGTATGAATAGTTTCTTGTAAGTACCTTTCCTTTTAATTACAGACCAAGTCATCAACACTTCCTGCAGACCTTGACTCTGATAGAAGGGAAAAAGTCTAAAATCAAACAATGGGGATTTAGTTTTCAGAATATTTTTCTTTCCTTTTCCCTGACATATTTTAGTTGAAATGTCTTAGAGAAGAACCCTTTTGGCATATGAGGAGATTTAGAGTGCAGGAATTGACTATCACTCAATGAAGAGTTTTCTGTCAGATAAAAAGTGATATTAAGATTAATGACCTTAATTCTATAAGCATTTGTCACTGATAGGAACATAATGAATCACTGAAAAAAATTGAATTGTATGAAATAGAAGGGGCACTGTATTTCATGTAAATAATCCCTACTCCAAAATGGTGCCTTCTGGAATAGAATGCTAAGGTGGAATAAAAATAAAATTATGTGTTAATAAAAGTTTGGTGGCACACCTGTGCAAAGTTTAGGGCACATTGATAAGCTCTGAAACTATTGTTTAAAAAATTCACTGCTCTAGCATCTGGCAGTTTAAGGTAATTGACTTGAGAATACCTAGGAACTTTTGGAATCCTTTCTACATTCTACCTCTTTGTATATTCAAGTGATCACCAGGTCCCTACAGATCTGCCTTCCAAGTCTATTTACACTGATTCTGTATCATTGCTCACCTGGCCAATTGCAACATTCTAACTATTTTAGCTTACTCCAGTTAGAACTATTTTCATACCTCCTGTCTTGTGTTGACACATCCACTATACAACTGTTAAGGTTACTTTCAACAATAGAATCATACTCTTATGTCTATAAGTTCTTACATTTTTATAACTCAACAAATGTGACTATCTGTGAAAGGTTTTGGAAACTTCATTCCATCCTACTCAAGAAATTAGAAAATAACATATAAGTAGTCACTTCACACCATAAGCTGACAGTAAATATCAATAACTATTCAGACTCCTTCTGAAATCCCTGACACCATTCTCAGTCTTTGGCTTAGAAGAACCTCATGGATTTTAGTGCAACGCCCGATTGGTGCTGCTTGGTTTTATGGTTTTGGTGGCTTGAAACATAAAATTGTATTTAAGATATCTATAGGTAAAAGTCCAACACAGGTTCCCTAGGCTAAAAGTAAGGTGTTGACAGGTTTTTCATCCTTCCTAGATGCTCCGACTCTGTTTCCTTACCTTTTCCAGCTTCTAGAAGTGCCTGCATTTCTTGGATCGTAACTCTCTTCCCCAACTTTTGGACTACTGTGAACCAGAACATTTGATAAAAATAAATAGATACTGGAGGAGAGAATGAGAATCCAAATTATATATAAGCATGTTTTGTGCAGCACCTCAGACTTTTGTAAAACCTAAAGGCCACTAAGAAGAAGCCCTAGCCATTTATGTGATATAAGACAAATTTTAATAACTTAATAAGTGACAATTTTACTTAAAACTCAGTCAATGCATAGTTTTTACTGCAGACAAGAAATGTCTACATTCTAACAAAAACTTTTTTAATTGTAAGAACTCTGGGCAAAGGAAATGAATTGTCTCATACTACAAAACCAGATAGAGTCACTGCAGGAAAACATAATTTCTGAGGTTCCTTTACAATATTCTGGGATTTCAGCTCATTTTGGGGATTAGTTGGGGCAGTATACTCTTTATCTCTAAGCACAAGATGACCTGATATTCATGACTCCCTTAGGATGCATTTTGAAAACTAGATCAGCATTGAATCCTTTCAGAGCCTCATGAGAATTCCTATTATGTTATTCTCACTGGGATTTTATGGTTTAATCAGTACTCCATTAAAAGTCAAGTGAAAGAATTTGGTTTCCATATCTTACTCTAAAATTCTTTCGCTGAGTGTTTCCTAACCTGTGTGAGATGGTTGTAGTTATTTGACTAAAATTTTATTCCAGTTTTAAGTTTGTCAAAAACTAAGACAAAAAGATTTCTGTTTTAAACTAGGCTTACTAGGTATCATTTATATATAATAAAGTTCGCAATCGGGGGAAGATGGCCAACTAGGAACAGCTCAGGATTTCAGCTCCCAGTGAAAGTGCAGAGGGTGAGTGGACTCCGCTTTCCAGAAGGATTTTTATTGCCCACAGACCAGGAGATTCCCAGGCGGAGGAGTTCCACAGGTCGCCAGCGTGGCCGTTTTGGCCCGCACGGCTGCTTTGCCTATGCCCTGGCACGGCGGTTCTCCATACAAAAGACGCTGGTCCGGGTGCCCTCTTAGCTGGCAATTGGAGCCCCGAGATGGCAGAGTTGCCCATTCATCTGAAATAGTGAGCCAGGCCAGGAGATTCCTAGGCCAAAAAACCGCCAGGAATCTCAGAGCCGCTGTTTCAGCCCGCTCAGTGACTTGGGGCACGGGAGATCCCGGCACTTTTTCAACAGGTGACTGGAACACCTGGAAGAGTCAATTGTTCAACTGAAAAAAAAAAAAAAAGACTCTGAGTCAGGGAGCCAGGTGATCAGGCTTGGCTGTTTCCACCCCTACCCCCTCACCAAAAAAAAAAAAAAAAAAAAAAAAAAAAAAAATCAGTAATTGAAAAGCTCTGGGTTAAGAGTTTCATAGCAAGCACAGCTGAACCTGGGACGGTCCGCCCCTGTGGGGGAGGGGCGTCTGCCATTCCTGAGACACTCCACCACTACGGAGGAAGTCTGCCATCACTGAGGCAGCCCACCTTTGCTGAGGCAACCAGCCGTTGCTGAGGCAAACTGCCACTACAGAGAGAGTCTGCCATGACAGGCAGGCCACTATTGCTGAGGCAGTTCTAACTGCACCCATATAAACAGGACTGCAGGGAAGATCACACGGTGGCTGGGCGGAGCCCACAGCAGCTCAGCAAAGCCTCTGCAGGCAGACAGTGACTAGGCTGCCTCCTTGCCGGGCAGGGCAGCCCTGAAAGAAAAAAAAAAAGGCAGCCAGCACAAAGGAAACTCATAAATAAAGCCCTAACTCCCGGGACAGAGCACCTGGGAAAAAAAAAAAAAAGAAAAAGGGAATTTATGAGTTCTGCTGCAGCAGACCTAAATGCACCTGCCCAGCAACTCTGAATGAACAATGGACCTCACAGCTCAGGACTTGAGCTCCAATAAAATATAGACTGTCTCCTCAAGCAGCTCCCTGACCTCCGTATATCCAAAAAGTCACCTCATAAAGGAGAGAACAGACTGACATTTGGTGAGTATCCTTCTGGGACAAAGAAAACAGAAGAAGAAACTGGTAGCAACCCTTACTGTTCTGCAGCTGCTACAAGTGATCCCCAGCAAGCAGGGCCTGGAATGGACCTCAGCAGTCCTACAGCAGAGGGGCCAGTCTGTTAGAAGGAAAGCTAATAAAAAGAAGTAACTTCAGCATCCACAAAAAACTGGAAGTTCACTCAGAGACCCAATCTGAAAGTCAGTAACTACAAACACAACAGGTGGATAAACCCACAAAGATGGGAAGAAACCAGTGCAAAAAGGATGAAAACACCCAAAACCAGAACACCTGTCCTCCTAAAAGGGATCACAACTCCTCACGAGCAAGGGATCAAGGCTGGATGGAGAAGGAGTGTGATGAAATGACAGAATCAGACTTCAGAAGGTGGGTAATAAGAAACTACAGTGAGCTAAAAGAACATGTTCCAACCCAATACAAAGAAACTAAGAACCTTGAAAAAAGATTTGACGAAATGCTAACAAGAATGGACGACATAGAGAGGAATATAAGTGAACTGATAGAGCTGAAAAACACAACACGAGAACTTCGCGAAGCATGCACAAGTTTCAACAGCTGAATTGACCAAGCAGAAGCAGGATATCAGAGGTCGAAGATCAACTCAATGAAATAAAACGAGAAGGAAAGAATAGAGAAAAAAGGGCAAAAAGGAATGAACAAAGTCTCCAAGAAATGTGGGACTATGTGAAAAGACCTAATCTATGTCTGATAGGTGTACCTGAATATGACGAAGACAATGAATCCAAGCTGGAAAATACTCTTCAGGGTATTATCCAGGAAAACTTCCCCAACCTAGCAAGGCAGGCCAATATTCAAGTCCAGGAAATACAGAGAACACCTCAAAGCTAAACCTCAAGGCACATAATCATCAGATTCACCAGGGTTGAAATGAAGGAGAAAATGCTAAGGGCAGTCAGAGAGAAATGTCGGGTTACCCACAAAGGGAAGCCCATCAGACTCACAGCAGATCTCTCAGCAGAAACCCTACAAGCCAGAAGAGAGTGGGGGCCAATATTGAACATCCTTAAAGAAAAGAACTTTCAACCCAGAATCTCCTATCCAGTCAAACTAAGCTTCATAAGGGAAGGAAAAATAAAATCCTTTGCAAACAAGCAAGTACTCAGCGATTTCATCACCACCAGACCTGCTTTACAAGAGCTCCTGAAAGAGGCTCTACACAAATAAAGGAACAACCAGTACCAGCCACTCCAAAAACATACCAAATGGTAAAGAGCATCAACACAATCAAGAATCTGCATCAACTAACGAATAAAACAGCCAGCTAGCATCAAAATGGCAGGATCAAATCCAAACCTAACAATATTATCCCTAAATATAAATGGACTAAATGCCCCAATCAAAAGACACATACTGGCAAATTGGATAAAAAGCCAAAACCCATCAGTGTGCTGTATCCAGGAAACCCATCTCACATGCAAGAATACACAAAAGCTCAAAATAAAGGGATGGAGGAAGATTTACCAAGCAAATGGAGAGCAAAAAAAAGAGGAGTTGCAATTTTCGTCTCTGATGAAATAGACTTTAAAGCAACAAAGATCAAAAGAGACAAAGAAGGACATTATATAATGGTAAAAGGATCAATGCAAGAAGAAGAGCTAACGATCCTAAATATATACGCACCCAATACAGGAGCACCCAGATACATGAGGCAAGTTCTTAATGACTTACAAAGAGAATTAGACTTCCACACAATAATAGTGGGAGACTTTAACACCCCATTGTCAATATTAAACAGATCAACCAGACAGAAAACTAACAAGCATATCCAGGACCTGAACTCCGACCTGGAACAAGCAAACCTAATAGACATTTACAGAACTCTCCACCCCAAATCCACAGAATATACCTTCTTCTCAGCACCACATCAAACCTACTCTAAAATTGACCACATATTTGGAAATAAATCACTCCTCAGCAAATGCAAAAGAACTGAAATCATAACAAACAGTCTCTCAGACCACAGTGCAATCGAGTTAGAACTCAGAATGCAGAAACTAACTCAGAACCAAACAGCTTCATGGAAACTGAACAACTGGCTCTTGAATGTTGACTGGATAAACAATGAAATGAAGGCAGAAATAAAGGTGTTCTTTGAAACCAACGAGAACGAAGACACAACATACCAGAATCTCTGGGACACATTTAAAGCAGTCTCTAGAGGAAAATATATAGCAATAAGTGCCCACATTAGAAGCAAGGAGAGATCTAAAATCAACAACCTATCATCAAAATTGAAAGAGCTAAAGGAGCAAGACCAAAAAAACACAAAACCTAGCAGAAGACAGGAAATAACTAAGATCAGAGCAGAACTGAACGAGATAGAGACACAAAAAAACCCTTCAAAAAAATCAATAAATCCAGGAGCTGGTTTTTTGAAAAGATCAACAAAATAGACAGACCACTAGCCAGATTAATAAAAAAGAAAAGAGAGAATAACCAAATTGATGCAATAAAACACGATAAAGGGGATATCACCACAGATTCCAAAGAAATTCAAACCATCATCAGAGATTATTACAAACAACTCTATGCACAGAAACTCTTAAACCTAGAAGAAATGGATAAATTCCTGGACACTTGCCTCCTCTCAAGCCTAAACCAGGAAGAAGCTGAAACCCTGAATAGACCAATAACAAGATCTGAAGTTGAGGCAGCAATTAAGAGCCTACCACCCAAAAAAATCCCAGGTCCAGATGGGTTCACAGCCGAATTCTACCAGACATAAAAAGAGGAGCTGGTACCATTCCTTCTGAAACTATTCCAAATAATCCAAAAAGAGGAAATCCTTACCAAATCATTTTATGAGACAAACATCATCCTGATACCAAAACCTGGCAGAGACTCAACAAGAAAAGAAAACTTCAGGCCAATATCCATGATGAACATAGATGCAAAAATCTTCACTAAAATCATGGCAAACTGATAGCAACAGCACATCAAAAAGCTTATCCACCATGATCAAGTAGGCTTCATCCCGGGGATGCAAGGCTGGTTCAACATATGCAAGTCTATAAACGTAATTCACCACATAAACAGAACCAAAGACAAAAACCACATGATTATCTCAATTGATGCAGAGAAGGCCTTTGACAAAATTCAACAGCCCTTTATGCTAAAAACACTCAATAAGCTAGGTATCAAATGGAACGTATCTCAAAATAATAAAAGCTATTTATGACAAACCAACAGCCAATATCATACTGAATGGGCAAAAACTGGAAGCATTCCCTTTGAAATTGGGCACTAGACAAGGATGCCCTCCCTCACCACTCCTATTCAATATAGTACTGGAAGTTCTAGCCAGAGCAATCAGGCAAGAAAAAGAAATAAAGGGTATTCAAATAGGAAAGGAGGAAATCAAATTGTCTCTATTTGCAGACAACATGATTGTATATCTAGAAGACCCCATTGTCTCAGCCCAAAATCTCCTGAAACTGATAAGCAACTTCAGCCAAGTCTCAGGATACAAAATCAATGTGCAAAAATCACATGCATTCCTATACACCAATAACAGACTTAAAGAGAGCCAGATCAAGAAAGAACTGCCATTCACAATTGCTACAAAGAGAATAAAATACCTAGGTATACAACTAACAAGGAACGTAAAGGACCTCTTGAAGGAGAACTACAAGCCACTGCTCACCTAAATAAGAGAGGAGACAAACAGATGGAGGAACATTCCATGTTCATTGTTAGGAAGAATCAATATCGTGAAAATGGCCATACTGCCAAAAGTAATTTACAGATTCAACGCTATTCCCATCAAGCTACCAATGACCTTCTCTACAGAACTAGAAAAAAAAACAAAAAACCTTATACTTCATATGGAACCAAAAGAGAGCCCACATAGCCAAGTCAATTCTAAGCAAAAAGAACAAAGCAGGAGGCATCACACTCCCAGACTTCAAAGTATACTACAAGTCTACAGTAATCAAAACAGCATGGTACTAGTACCAAAACAGAGATATAGGCCAATGGAACAGAACAGAGGCATCAGAGGCAACACAACATATCTACAACCATCCGATCTTTGACAAATCTGAAAAAAACAAGCAATGGGGAAAGGATTCCCTGTTAAATAAATGGTGTTGGGAAAACTGGCCAGCCATGTGCAGAAAGCAGAAACTGGACCCCTTCCTGACACCTTACACTAAAATTAACTCCAGATGGATTAAAGACTTAAACATAAGACCTAACACCATAAAAACCCTAGAAGAAAATCTAGGCAAAACCATTCAGGACATAGGCGTAGGCAAGGACTTCATGACCAAAACACCAAAAGCATTGGCAACAAAAGCCAAAATAGACAAATGGGACCTAATCAAACTCCACAGCTTCTGCATGGCAAAAGAAACAGTCATTAGAGTGAATTGGCAACCAACAGAATGGGAAAAAATTTTTGCAGTCTACTCATCTGACAAAGGGCTGATATCCAGAATTTACAAAGAACTAAAACAGATCTACAAGAAAAAAACAAGCCCATTCAAAAGTGGGCGAAGGATATGAACAGACACTTTACAAAAGAAGATATATATGAGGCCAACAAACATATGAAAAAATGCTCATCATCACTGGTCATTAAAGAAATGCAAATCAAAACAACATTGAGATACCATCTCACGCCAGTTAGAATGGCGATCATTAAAAAATCTGGAGACAGCAGATGCTGGAGAGGATGTGGAGAAATAGGAACACTTTTACACTGTTGATGGGAGTGTAAATTAATTCAACCATTGTGGAAGACAGTGTGGCAATTCCTCAAGGACCTAGAAATAGAAATTCCATTTGACCCAGCAATCCCGTTACTGGGTATATATCCAAAGGATTATAAATCGTTCTACTATAAGGACACGTGCAAACGAATGTTCATTGCAGCACTGTTTACAATAGCAAAGACCTGGAACCAACCCAAATGCCCATTGATGATAGACTGGACAGGGAACATGTGGCACATATACACCATGGAATATTATGCAGCCATCAAAAACGATGAGTTTGGGTCCTTTGTAGGGACATGGATAAACCTGGAAACCATCATTCTCAGCAAACTGACAGAAGAGCAGATCAAACACCGCATGTTCTCACTGATAGGCGGGTGTTGAACAATGAGAACACATGGACACAGGGAGGGGAGCACTACACACTGGGGTCAGTTGGGGGGAAATAAGGGAGGGACAGTAGGGGGTGGGGAGTTGGGGAGAGATAGCAAGGGGAGAGATGCCAGATGTAGGTGATGGGGAGGAAGGCAGCAAATCACACTGCCATGTGTGTGCCTATGCAACAATCTTGCATATTCTTCACATGTACCCCAAAACCTAAAATGCAATAAAATAAATAAATGGGGAAAAAAGTCATCATTATCATTGCCAACCCTTAGGTTTCCACTTTCACTCCAAATGTTATCCAACAAATAAACAATGGACAATGTATATACAACCCACAATATAGAAATTTCACTGCTAGATATTAATCCTAGAGAAACTGCTGAATCTCCACATAAGGAAACAGGAGAATGACCATAGAAGCATTGTCTATAATTGCAAAAAGTCAAACATGGCTTTTAAGGCCATTAGAATAATATGTAACAAATTTGTGGAGTATTCATCCAATGGATTATTGTATGAGATTGAGAATAAATTAATTACAGCTGCATTAAAAACACCTATAACTTAAAAGCATGCTATTTGGTAAAAAACAATTGCAAAAATAGGTAGGTAGGCCAGGAGTGGGTGGCTCACATCTGTAATCCAGCATTTTGGGACGCCAAGGCAGGTGAATCACAAGGTCAGGAGTTCAAGAGGAACCTGGTCAATATGGTGAAACCCCGTCTCTACTAACACTACAAAAAATTAGCTGGGCGTGGTGGCAGCACTTGCAATCCCAGCTACTCAGGAGCCTGGGGCAGGAGAATTGCTTGAACCTGGGCAATAGAGGTTGCAGTGAGCCAAGATCATGCCAATGTACTCCAGCCTGGGTGACAGAGTAAGACTCCATCTCAAAAAAAAAAAAAAAAAAAAAAAAAGATAGGTTGGTAAAGTACAGCCATCTCTCAGTATCTATGAAAGACTAGTTCCAGGACTCCCTGAGGATACCAAAATCTAAGGATGCTCAAGTTCCTTTGATAAAATGGTGTAGTATTTGCATATACCTTATGCGTATCCTCCCATATACCATAAATCATTTCCATATTTCTTATAATACCTAATACAATGTCTACACATGACTTTATTCTGATGGGTTCAATATAGTAATTGTCAAGCAGCCTATTCACGTTTTCTATTTTGAACTTTGTGAATTTTTTATCTGAATATTTTCAACGTCTGGTTGGTTGAATTTGTGGATGTGGAACCCATGGATGTGGAAGGCCAACTGTATTCAGTGATATGATATCATTTATATACATGTTTAAATTATTACACATGTAGTTGAAGTATAAGGAAATGCATGAGGGAGGTGTGTTGCCACATAAAGTAAAGGATACCCAGTGAAATTTGAATTTCAGAAAAATAACTAATTAAACAAATTTTTATATTGACATTAAAACAAAAATTTTAAGTATATCTTATGTAATATATTGGGCAACTAAAGGTTTTTAGCTGCCAACATAGCTAAAAGCCTTAAGTTTATTCAAAGTTCAGATTGTACTGGTGTCCTATATCCTTATTTCCTGAACCTGGCAATGCAATGAAGAAGAGAAGAAAACACAGTGGGGTTTGATTGTATTGGTGATGTTTTAGTTCTTAAGCTGAGTGGTAGGTAAATGGGTATTAATTGCATTCTTTTTTATGCCATTTTCAAATTCTTAAATATTTCAAAGTATGTTAAAAGATTAATAAGCAAAAATGAACCATTCTTCAGGCAAAAATCTCTAGATGAAAGATAAAACTAAGCTCCAATGTGAACAATAAAATAATATACATGTGGTCTCCTGCTTAACTTGAGCCAGTGCTTTATTTCTCAAGAGTTGAATTTAAATCCATTAATACACATTACTGATGTATTTATTTTTAATTATAAAAGGAATTATTTTTCAATTAGCCATAATATCACTTTTTTGACAGGATAGCTTGCAATATTTCATAAACCTTCATTTTCTTTCCCTCCTCCATGCTTGCTAAAGGGAAAGATTTTTCTTTTTCCATCTTTAAATTCATTTCATTGACAACAGTCATTGCAAACTCTTCAGTGATGACAAGGGGTAAAGAAATAAGTAAAGCATATAAAACAAAATAATTATGAAAACAAGGACAATAAAGTGGTATGTATTTTACTTTGTTATTATTAATATCTTTCATTTGCATAGCGTTTACTTTACATATCACTAACCAGGGACGGGATGCTTAATTAATCACAGAATGCAATCTAGAATTTAAAATGTAGATTTTATGTTTTGCAAGACTGTAATATCAGGTAGATGGCAATCAATAAAATTATATTTGGTCACTGGTAAGAATAACAATTAATAGAATGTTTAAATCTATAAGACAAATTGCAGAGTTAGCCATTGATTAATTATTTTAAGCCTGGATTTAAAAAACAGTAGATAAAACAGAATAATGAGATACACCTACTTTTCCTGAGTAAAAATTATAGAATAGCTTTCTATTTTACCCCATCATGGATGCACATAAAAATCACCCAGAGAGTTTTAAAAATACAGGTGCTTGGCACTCACCACAAGCAAATCTGATTTAATCAGTCTGCAGTAGGAACCAGTCATTGGTTGCTGCTAAAACTCCCCAGATGATTCTAATATATGGTCAAGGTTAAGGCCCACAGCCCTAAAACTTAGAAAGTCTACACTGTGTGAGAAATAGTGCAAAACAAAAATGCTTGCCCTATGAATATGGCTTGGCTCCTTAGAAAACAGATTGAAAAATCATCTGACTCCTCCATTCGCTTTATATCAAGGGTTCAATGTAAGTAACAAAGAATTACAATACGTTGCACACAGTGCTAAATAACAGACATTCACTGAAATAGCTGAAATATATAAATACCTTAAAAAGTAACGGAATTTGTAGCTTACATAGTAAGCCTTGAATACTATCAGTGAAATACTAGTACACTGAGAGAAATGATCAAATTTCAAAATGTGGAGAATAAACTTTTGCTTTTGTCTTGGAATAAAAATACTTCACTGTCTCCCAGCAACCCTCTGTCTTTACCACAATTAGATGGATTTAAGATAAGTTAGTTTTTATTTCTAGTTGAGTAACATAAAATTTAGTTTATAGCACTTTTTTTATCCCTACCTTCATAATTAAATGCCTAAATCCCATTCGCAGCATTACCCACAGAATATGATTGGTGAAAGATTATCCATTAAAGAGAGAGGGCATTGCTATTATGGCTTTTAAGGATTATAACCACCCACTCTCTAAGGAATCCTATTATGGCTGAGCATTTATATTATTGGTATTGCAACTCAATTCACATATATCAAACTATAAACTCCATTTACAGTCAATCCATATTTCTAGGTGTCCTCTAATAACTTATTTATTTCTGTGTTTCATACTGGCAGAAGTTATGTGCTTCAGAATATCTTCTTCTATGCCAGAGACTGTGGAGGTGGCTTTTGTAGCACAATAAAGCATCTTATTCCTATAAACTAAAATCTAAACATCTGCTGTTTTACCTTTGATTTTAGTTAGAGGATCATAAAACCTTATCATAATGATTCATGTGGTTTCAGGTACTGCATCTACTTTCAGTTTAAATGAGCAATAATAATACAAGCAATTGTTGCCCCCTCGTGACCAAAGCTGACTAGGATCAATCCCATAAATCAGGGTAAACAGACACCATGTACAAATAAGTTTCATACTTATTTCCTTTTATAATTCAGAATAAGTGTATCAATAATGTCTATTGATGTCTTTAAATTCAGCTCTTGAGAAACATAGGTCATTTTTAGCAGATGATCACACATGTCAGGCAACCTTAGAGCCCAATTACCCATAAAATACATTTCTTTGACAGAATAGCTTGAAATGTTTCATGAACCTTCATTTTCTTCCTTTCCACCATGTTTTCCTAGTGAAAGATTTTTTCCTTTTATCATGTTTAAATCATTTCATTGACAACAGGCATTGCAAACTCCTCAATGATTTCTCTTTGCCAAATGAATTTCTGTCAAAAGGCTCAGATGAAATCTGTCTACTCCTGGTTGACCAAATTGATCCAGCTGCAGCACAAGATGAAATAGATCATTCATCTATGTTTGGCCATGCCAAAAGGTTATTCCTTCCTACTTGTCTACAGTTGCTAAAAAGTGGACAACTGACTTTATCTCACAATCAGAGCTTAGGGTAGTTGAGTGTCTTCATTACCTGTGAACATCAATGGCTTTGGACATAATTAATCATGCTGAAATCACATCGTTATTTTAATGAGCTTTTCTCTTTCCTCTAGCTATGATAATAAGTACATGGGAAAGAAATTTTTCTCATTATTTCTGAAACTAAAGGAGAGTAAAGGAAGCGAAATGGAAACATGCAGAAAACCTGCAAAACAGACAGTTGTGCCTTCTGCTGCTGATTTCTCCACCTGCATCAACAAAGAAAAGTGCGATGAGAAGGAAGCTTTGTGGATTTTCAGCTGCCAGGGTCTTGAACATGAAGCAAAACGATTTCATCTCAGCCTCTTCAGAAGTCTTGTTTACCCTGAGCAGTTGAGAGCATATTTTTAAAAGGCTGGGAAAGAGAAAAGAATACATGTACCCAAGCTAATAATGAATAAAAATAAATGAGCTTAGTGTTCTTCAAATCAAATCACTTCACTGTTCTTCTCTCATAAAGGTATAGAATAATTCCAATTTAGAAAGTGGAAGAATATAGGACATTATTTGAGCATGTGAGCATTTATACATTATATATATATAAATCAGGGTACACAGATACCATGTATTACGTGTGTGTGTGTGTGTGTGTGTGTGTGTGTGTGTGTGTCTGTGTATGATAGCCCTGAGAAAGAACTTTATTGAAAGTAATTCTGAACTGTGGATATATTAACCAAAGTTCAGAAGATGAGTCAGCATTTAAGATTTTGTTTTCCTGAGAACAGTTATTCTCAAACTTAGTGTGCATCAGATTTACCTGGATCACAGATTGCTGGACCCCAGCCACAGAGTTTCTGATTCAGAAAGTCCGAAGTGGTCCCTGAGAATATTCACTTCTCGCAAGTTTCCAGCTGTTGCTGTTGCTACTGGTCCAGGGACCACACTTTGAGAACCACTGCTTTAAAGTCACCATGTAGTACAGTAGCTATGTATTTTTTAATAGAAAAGGTATCCAAGGAATAAGTCCTTCACCATAAAGTGATTCCCAAGAGGAAGTACTAACTTTTACTAAGTCTGAAATGTTAGATTGATACACTGTCTCATTTTCCACTATCCAAAATGAACTACTTGTCATTAAACAAATGAGTGTAGCCATTGTGGTGAGTATCTTTCAAGGACCTCCTACTCTTTTACGTTCTCTCTTACCATACTTACAGTATTAGAGAAAACCACACGTACTCATTTACCATGGCATCTTTGTATTACTGAAAAATAGGATTTCATATCAACCAAAAACTGTAGAATTTTGTGTCATGCATTTTAAACCTAGAAGAATCGTTACATGTAGTTATAAAGTTTATTCAAGTCCTTTGTTCTTCCTTCTTTGCAATGACAGACACTAGGGGCCTAGAAGCAGAATTACATTCTCAAGGTCACACAGTTAGATAGTTGAAGTCAAAGACAGCATTAGAACCAAAATCTCTGACTTTTGTCCTACATTTAATTTCACTCACACATTCACTCACTTATTCACAGATTCTCTTACTCATTAAAGTAATGGTGTTTACATATGAAATATGTACAAAAAATTTCTAGGGACTGGCCATGAAAAAGAAAAAAAGAGTGGGACTAACATCTACTTAGTCACTACTATGTGCCAAGCACTGTGCCAAGGGAGAAGAACACCTAATATGGTTTCTCACTGAATCTTCATAGTCACCTTGAGAAATATTATCATTCCCATCTTTACTAGTGAATAAACATATTGGTTGAACATAAATATTTCAACCTCAAATTTAGTGCTCTGAATAACATATGGTCCTTGTCTAAGAGAATCAAAACCTAAACAGACTTGAACACAAATAATTTCAATGAAGTATCATAAGAATCCTAATGGAAATACAGCAAAGGAAGGAGTGGTATGCAAAGATAACATCAGTCACATATTATATACTAGGAATTAACTTATTCCAAACTCATTTGATTCTTATAATGGCCCCGTGCAGAAAGTACTATTATTTCTACTTTACAAATGGAAAATAGAAAAGATTCTGTCTAGGTCCACAAAGCAGATCTCTCTTAATTTTTATTTTTTATGTCATACTTTAAGTTCTGGGATACATGTGCAGAATGTGCAGGTTTGTTACACAGGTATACACATGCCATGGATTTTGCTTCTATTTTACATTATAGGTGTCCAATTCTGAAGCCCATGCCTCTCTCAGAGGTTTTACTTTATATCCTACATATCATCAAGTTCTATCTCTCACTTTACTGTGTTTTTTTTTTTTTTTTTTTGGCAGAGTTTCCTGCTAAAACTTCTCCAGTATGTGGATTGTTCTGCTTTTATCCTGCACATTATTGGTAAACATTCCCTCTTCCCTAGGAGTGAATCCCGCACCTCCAAAAAGGTTGCTTCAGGACACTCTGATAGTGAAAGATGAAGACTTGCCTGCACTGTAGTACGAGAATTGTTGCTGGCAAGTCTTTACCCTTCCTCATTGCTTGAGTTCATTATTATAAGATGCTTTCTTTTTCTGATAATCATATCATTATGAGATTTACTCTTCATGGAGCAGACTAAGGAGAACATCCTCTCCTTGGAGAACCACAAACAAAAATAGTGTTCCAAGAGCATTATTTTAATAAAGAAATTTATTCACTCCAAAGATGAATAGAGTTGATAAGCTCAGTGTCTCTGAAGACTTCCCCAAACTTTCACTTTGAAAAAATTAATCATACAAAGGACCGTGCTTTAGGAAACAAGTGGTACGGCAACTACATTCTGTTTTATTAGAGGAAGATAGGTTTTCTAACCAGGGTAACAAGGTTCTTCACAGCTATCAGCCCCTCAGACTGATTACATCTATTTAAAACCATCATGGCCAAGCAGCATCTGTTGATTCCTTGGCGGATTGTGGGACGCTGGAGGCAAACAGTCCTGTGCACAGGGAGAGCATTATCCTGGGCAGCTGAATGATGCCTGACTGCCGACTGCTTCCCTGTCACTTTGCTGTTCTGACAATGCCATGGGGGACTCAGCTTGAAGAACCTCCAGAGACTAATAATCCAAGGGCTAATCGTTAACATCTCCCAGAATTCTTGTAGTTCTCATCTCCTCCAGATTTTCCAGCTGCTGTTCGTGTAACTGAAGAAAACAACACAGCCAAAGGGAGGTAATTTATCTTGTGAGCCTCTCTGTAGTAGAGCAAATTAGCTCTGTTGCATAACAGAAATCCAGGCAAAGAAAATAATTGATCATCAAGGGCCTATGGGTGTGGTCCCTCCTGGTATAATAAACCTCAATTTTAAGATTTTTTTAAAATTAGTTTTAAGTGGAACTAAAAATCTTTGGGCTTTAAGGCAGTCTTGAAGAGGCATCTTCCTATCAGAAAAAGCAACCTCAGCAGAGACACTTGCAGGAAAGTCTGCATTTATTATTCAAAGCCCAATAAACATTGGAAAATGACATCTTAAGCCAAATGGTCTATCTTGTGCTCACTGGCTTTGAATCATTAAGTTAAAAGGGTACTGAAAGATTCTTAGTCTAACATAACCAGTTAGATGCAGGGTTTAAAGTATAATGCAAGTGTGCTGACAGCATCGTGATATTTAGTCTGCTATTATTTTCTTGCCTATCACAATAAACATATACTCGTAATACCACAATCCAGAGAACAAAAGTCATGCAACCGCCAGACTAAAGGACACCACAAATTTACAGGTCAGACATTATTTTACAAAACTCTCTAGGTATTCAGATAAAAATGCAAGCGATCTCAAAATATCTTTAGGGTTTTCAGTTTGGTAGTTTGCAGGGCCAGTAGATATACAAAAGCAGCAAGAAAGGAGAGGACCTAACAACTACTTAGCAATATTAGCAATTTCAGCCTCACCTGGAAAGTTGTTAGAAAGCTCAACCTTGAGCCCAGCCCCAAACTTACTGAATCAGATTCTGCATTCTAACCTGGGCATACACATTATCTGGGGCTCTCACTAATTTCCACTGGTTAATCTTCTAGAAACTTTACTTCTGTCAGTTATGCCAGAAGTAGAAATAATAATAAAAGTATACAAGTGTACACTAAGGATAAACAGGATCTGAAATATTATAGAAAGACATCACAAAATCTTTTTGGTCAGTTTAGAGGCTTATTTTTAAGCTTTTAATATGTCTATAATTTTTATCCCTGGTTTCTTTTTCTCTTTGAGCTTTACCCTCTGCATGTCAACTAAATTCTGGCACCATCATCCCAATTTGTCCTGTTTATGCATGGAGGACTGAGGAGCTGATGCCCACCTGAGGTACAATGGCTTAGTGGTTATTAAGCTTCCACTGATGGAGTTATACCTCACCTAAGCCACTTATTATGAGGCCTCACTTAGTAAACCTCCCTTTATCTGATATTACTTCAACTCACCCCTCTTACTAGTACTTCCTTCTCTAATGTTTTATTAGGTCTGCCCTCCCCTGGGAAAAGGTGATCCCCAGGATGAGACTATATCAGTGTGATTAAGGTAATCATGCTGGACAATTAAATGACTGGAGAGGAAGCTAATCAAAAGTGGGCTTTTAATATGGTTCTCTGAAAGCAAAAATATTTTCAAGGCCATAAAAGTGCTAAATATATTATTTCTATCCCCCATAAACCTTGGTCAGAGTAAAAGATTGGAAACAGTAGGAAGTCTCCAAGGGTATTTTCAACTAATTGGCACTAATAATTATTTGCATTTACAATTTTAACAATAGCAAATAAAAGTACAAAGCTACGGTACTAAAGAACTCTTATGCAGCCCTTTATGGGAGTTGTTTTCTCCTGAATTTGCAAAGAATAGGGGCCAAAAAATTAATAACCCAGAAAAAAAGTTAATTATAAACAAAGTCCCACTAATACAAATTTCAGTGGTCTATTTGGGTAAAAGGAGGCAGGGTGAGCTCTAAACAATACAAGTGAAACCAATGACTATGAGAGTAAGGTGGAAGAAGAGGCAGGATGCTGATGATGAGATCCAAAAGATGCGAGTTATTCCTATAGAATCAGTTTACTGATTCAAATAAAAAATATTCTGGCAAAATTCACAAGAAATGGGAAATCAGTGAATTGTTGCTTATGGTTTTATTCTTTTTCTTTTTTTTTTTCTTTGCTTTTTGTTGTTGTTGTTGTTTTTGTTTTTTTTTTTTTGTTTGTTTGTTTGTTTGTTTGTTTTTTGTTTTTTTGAATGTGGAGTTTTGCTCTTGTTGCCCAGGCTGGTGTGCAGTGGTGTGATCTCAGCTCACTGCAACCTCTGCCTCCTGGAATCCAGCAATTCTCCTTCCTCAGCCTCCTGAGTAGCTGGGAATTATAGGCACACACCACCACACCCAGCTGATTTTTTTGTATTTTTAGTGGAGAGGGGGTTTCACCATGTTGACCAGGCTGATCTTGAACCACTGAGCTCAAGTGATCCACCTGCCTTGGCTTTCCCAAAATGCTGGGATTACAGATATGAGCCACCACGCCCGGCCCAATGTTTTTATTTCTAATATAAGTGCATTATAGCATGTATTTGTCTGTATTACTGAAATTCCCATATTGGAGACTATTGAAACCAATATTTAAGTAAGCAAATGCATACTTTGTGCTGTCCTATTGTTCATAGGCTTTAGAAATTGCAGACGAATGGCTGCAGTTGCCAGTTAAACACATTGATGATTGATTTTAGTTGTGCATACACTCATATCTATATTTGGAGGTGGAACATTTTAAGTGTTGAGCATAATATTAACTTAGAATACACTACTTTAACAGAAATTCTGAAACAAAACACAGTAAGTTCTTAATCATTGCAAAACAGCTACTTTCTTTAGCTTGTAGCTGATTTTTAAGAACTGATTTAACTTGTTTACAAAAATATTTTTATTTAAAAATAATTAAAGTCAGAGTTCACTGACCTTCTCTTATCTATTTTTCTTGAACTCTCTGTGTAAGGACCACTTCCTGGGATATCTCATTCATGAAGAAAGGATTCAATCCCAAGATTTCAGATTCAGAAATCTCCCTGTTTGATTACAACCACCTGTTGCTTCTTGGTTTCTTGCTCATGTACTTCCATTTTGACTCTTCATTATGAACTCTCTCTCCCTGGCTTCTTTATATACCTTCAGATAGAAGTTTCATCGGCTTCCATTTGCAGACTGGAACCCCCACCAATTATTTGCTCCTTTTCCCCTTGTTCTCCACAGTTTACCCCCTTTTATTCCATGAATGGTGCCAGGTCAGAGATAATCAGGTCCACACATGTTTGTGTCTTTCCACAATGTCAGACTTTTATTGATGCTATTTCAAACACAAAAGCTACAAGCTACATGACGCTCCCAAGGAGGCAGTTCCTCCTTGACTTTCAGTTCACTCAGCAGTCAGAGCTACAGGCACACAGGCGCAAGCCATTCTACAAGTCAGTCCATGCTGAAAACCATACATAATAGCAGAGTTAATCAATATACAAATGTTATAGATTAAACATTCCGCAAAAAACAAGGTAACACTTAACATCAAGAGAAAGGGGATAGGAAAAAGGGTTGGTGAACCCAGTCCAAGGAGAGCAGCATACATAAAAAGAATCTCCTGGTATGGGCCAGGCATTCTGAGAGTCATTCAAGGAACAGTCTTTGATGTTGGCAGAGCCTTTGATGGCAGATGTTGGGAGGCTCATCATGAATCACAAGACAGTGTCAGTTAAGACAACCATTTTGAGCTGCTGAAGTCCTTCTCTTTTTGTGGCCACTAGGCCCCTCGGTGAGAAGTATTATGGAAGAGTACACTTGTTTATGTCCTTATCTGGTAGGATGAAGTCTTTATTTATTAAGCAAAGCATCTGGTCCCTTTTGGCAAAGTGCCTTATGAAACGTAAGACAGAATCTGTTTCTAAGTTGAAGTTACTTATGTCAAAGATATGGTACACACTTTCTAAGAAAATTGCATCTATTTCACATGAGTTCCTTTGACTTCTGCTCTGTCTTTGGGAACGTTCTAGTATCCTCCTTCATAAAGCAAATTCTTCTGCTTATTTCTTAAGTCCCATGACTTCATGACTCCCTGGAACCCTCTTTTTTTCATTATTCTCATGCCTTCAAGTTGTTCCTTTCTTTCCAAATATGATTGAATCTCCTTTCCTAAAAGGATGATATGATTATGTTCCTGCAGACATAAATTTACTGTCCAACTGAAACAAATTCATTGTGTATCAGTATCTCACATCTGTTACTCTCAGAAGAATCTCATACACTTACCAGTGTATATGTACTTTTCATAGGCCATTACTGCAACAAGATTTTTTTTTAATTCAACCTAAATTAATTCCTTGAACTTACTTTACATTCAGTAGCAAAAAAGGATGTGACAGGACTCACTATAACTTGAACAAATCTCTGAAACAATAGGTTGATCACAAAGTCTAACCATATGCAACTGCTCGAAAAGGAAAATGAAGCTGCAAAGGCCCCAACCAAGAAGATATGGAGAAATCCAGAGATCAGAAGTCAAGACAAGCCTATAAGTGCTAGTTCCTTAATTTCCTAGTGCCTAATTTTTAGGAGGATCAGCTGAAAACTAACATTTTTTTAAAAGAGCCTTAAAATATTTAATACAAAAAATTATTTAAACTTAATATTTAACACATAAAATTCTGTAAGTCTTTGCAAAGATTTCTGAAAAATAAAAATATTGAAATAGCCATTGGCTGATTATCAATAAAAGTAGACATGAATCCAATAAGATACAGTGTTTGACTTTTTTTTATATTTGTATATTTTCTTTTAACAGAGCAAATTAAAGTTCGATTAAAATAAAATTGCTTTTTCGTTTCAAAAATTATTTTTCACAGCACATTAAGAACATTTTTCCTAGCTTACATTGCTCATTAAAAAAAAAATACTAGAAAACCTAAAAAGAAATTGAAACATAAAGTAATATATTATCTGTAAAAGGACCTTTCTTTGTTCAGATGATTTCTGACCAATGATAACATATGTTAGGAAGCTTTCACATTATGTGATAACAGTTTACTCTGACACTTTATAAAACAACCAAATCTGTCTTATTAGACTTCAGCAAAATGTGGATGGAGCCTCCTATCCATGAGTCTTCTGTTCTTGGAAGAATATGTAGAGCATCCCCAGACATATTTTTTTTTCATCTCATTCAGCACCATCCAAATTAGTGAGTGTCTTTGTTGTTGCTACATGCAGAAACACTCTATAGGCATATGCCTCAAGCAGTTATTTGCTGTTTTGAAAGACAGAGTGATTTGGGTGTTCAGGTCTTTAGTTTTTACTCCAAGGACAACCACCAAATTAGCTCTTACATGACCTTCAAATATAAAAATTTTACAAAATTATAACAGGGACCCAGCGTTCTCACAGTGTCTTTTCTTACCCATCTGTCATCCTTCAGAAAGCTAATAAACATAATACCTTTCCACATTTTAGCTTTAAATATATTATTCTAAAATATTTTAAGCTGTAGGTGATCTATCCATGAAGCAAATGTATAAATCCTTTATTTTTAAAGAATCAAACTGTTGGTTTTAAATGAGAATGACTGTGTACAGTAAATTCAGCTGAAATAATTTTTCTTATCCAGAGTACCAATATCACAAGCACAGAGGTAAAATAAGGTGTAGACTTTGAGACTGGATGTTCAGAATCACTATCGTTGTTTCAGAAAAGTATGAAGAGGCTTATTTGATTGCAAACACTCCTCATGTAAAAATATTTTTTTCTTAATTAGTGGGCTTCTAAATTCTTTAGTGGGCTTTACGTTGTTTAAAGTAGCAATACTGACTGCACATATGTTAAAATAGCTGCCAGATGATGTCTGTTCCAGGACACTCCCACAGTGTGTAGGAATAGGGTGGGAGAGAGAGAAGGACCAATGCAGAACTGACAGTCCTGATAGGAGCAGATGGTAGTGAATACTCAAAAAGCTTTTTAATACGTACAATTCCTTATTCCAAGCAATTGTATGGGGACTCCCTCCATGCCAGAGTTTTCGAAGCTAATTGCCTTTATATCTGCTGCCATAACTGTGTTTGTCCAAGGGGAAAGCAGGGGGTAGGGGGACAGAAGATAATATTGTGTGAACTTTTTGGCACTCTACTACTTACTTTTCAACTGTCTATCAATTATGTAATCTCACAGTTCATAGATTTCAGAAAGTGCAGCCAGGAATAGATCGGATACCCTTTGGGCTAGAGAGTGGAAAAAAAAGAGAATGGGGAAGGGTAAAGTTTAAAAATGACTATGTTTAATTTTATTAGAAAACCATAAAATCAAACTCAGTGTTGGTAGAAAGGCTAACCTGACCAAAAAAAAAAAAAAAAATCAGTTTCTTCAAAGAAAAGGTAGGAGAGATTGAAGGTTGCTCCTGTATCTGCTTGAGAGTTTCTGAAGACACATTCTTCCTGTACATTTCATATAGGAAAGGTTTCATTTCCAGAGGTCACTTTTAAAGCACTTGCTGTCCATCATTTTTACTTATAGAGCACCCATTGTATGCTGATTGGGAACTATAAAGGATGGAAAACACACCATGTATTAGGGTTTTCCAGAGAAACAAACCAATTGTGTGTGCACATGCAGAGTGAGAGAGAGAGACAGGAGAGAAAAGAATTGCATTATGTGGTTTTGAAGGCCAGCAAGTCTAAAATCTGCAGAGTAGAGTAAGTTGGTAGGCTGGCCCAGGGAAGAGTTGATTGATGTAGATTGAGTCTGAAGACCACCTGGAGGAGGACAGAATTCTCTCTTCCTTGGGGATCTCAGTATTTGTTCTCTTAAAGTCTTCAACTTATTAGATAAGGCCCACAGCAATATCTAGACTGGTGTTTGACTAAATATCTGCGTGCCATAACATAAAGTTAACACATGAAATTAATCATTACTTACCTTACTCGATTAACTAAAAATGGAACAAATTTCCATAAAGATATTTCTCAAGGGCCCATTTCACATCCCTGTACATAAAAATGTCCATCCACCAGGAAGATCTGCTTAGGAATACTAAACTTTATTAATCCAGTTTCCTAGGGACATTATTTAAATATTTTATTTTAAAAAACAAAAATTCTGAAATATAAAAATTTCATCAGTTTTTTTCTCCTGATATTCAAAAATATCAACACACTTCTTAGTTGTACAGAATTGACTTAAAAGCAAATGATTTTGCTGTTTCATAAAGTTTGGGACTTTCAAAGACCTGGATAGCCTGAGGCTTAATATTTTAATTCTGGTTGTTTAAAAAGTCATTATGATTGGTATGATGTGTGTGGAAGAGGTAGAGGGAAGAGAAGAGACAAATAGATTTCCTGGTTATTTCAATTCATGTCACTGACTGAAAATGCCATTGGGTATAATACAATAAAAATTTCTATCTCTGGAAATTCTGATTGAGAAAGAAAGAATGCTATGTACCTTTAACTACGAATGTGTAAATAATAAATATAAAAGTGCAATTTATTTTATGTGCTGCTTCATTGTTGACAAAATGTGTTATCTAGTTACAATTTGCTCATTTGGCCTCACCAAGCTTTTTTAAGCCATGCAGGGCAGCTACTGTTGGATCCCTGCTTCAAAATTGGCAGCTGAGGGTGAGAGCAATCATGAAACTTGCTTTTAGCCACTTAGCTGGTAAGCAGCAAAAACAGGATTTAAATCATGTTTATCTCATTCTAAATTTAAAGAGACTTGGGAGCTGGTCAGCTGCATATTAAGCTCCAGGTATGTTCCTCACTTTCTTCATCTATTGAATGGGAATAAAATAATACATCACAGAATTGTTTTGAAAACTATGTAAGGTAGAGCACGAAGTTTTAAGTGCAGTATTTGGCCAAGGGCAAATATTCTATTCTTGCTAGTCTTTAGAATTCTTAATTGGCAATAACCACAACTTTGTCCATGAGCCACTGAACCCCAGTACCTAAAGAAGAGACTGCTTGTTCTGCACTGTAGGGTTGCTCAACTGCAGGGATACCCACCTGTGGAGAGTACAACGTATTCAGTGTGAAAGGTAGCCCTTGGAGTTGAACAGTCTCTGGTTATTATGGCAGTACAGAAGCAGCTGCCACTTTACTGTCAATAGCCAAAATGTTAGTAAAGGTAAGAATAGCAGCTCAGAAAAAAAGGAACTGGGAGAGAGGTGGTCAATTGAAGCAACACCTACTGAGGCTGAGTACTTTAAGGTATCTTGTTGCTGACAGCAAGGAGAGCTGCGTGAGGCCAAATTTTATAATGTTCTCTACCCCACCACACCCTAGTGATATGATGTCTTCCATGTGACTCATTCTTATCTCTTTATATAAATTTAGAGATAGACAATTATAAGCAAAATTAAATGTTTCATTACTTAAAACTGTGGGTAGGTACACAAATCATATTAAACCTTATTTTCTGAGAAATGACTTTATTATCACATATTTTAAATGGAAGGTAAATGTATCCACTTGGTATATAGAGAAACTGAGAAATACAGAACTTAATTAGATTGTACTTAGATTTACAAATCAATGAAAACCCCAGAATAAAATTCAATAGATTTTTAAATTTATATTGTCTATTCAAAGAATCAAATGGCATCACTTACGATCAACCTCAATTTCCTTCTCAAACCCTAGATAATATAAATCTAGTATTCCAAAATTAAAAGAGCATCTTAGATTAAAATATCAATATAATTGTCTTCAGAGGAATCAAATAAAATATTAAATCTAAAAGAAGTTTGTTTATACTGACAGGCTCAGTGAAAAATATCAGTTTGTTTAAGCAACAAACCCATGAAAATCAAGTTGCCAGACACAAATGCTTATGGGCAACATTATCTATTATTATGGTCCCAAACAAATATTGATGACAGCAAGACAATACACCTTGAGCATGTAAGACAATTATTTGCCTTTTTATTTTTTTCTACTACCTTTTTTTAAACATATTTTTCAATAGCAACACATGAGGAAGACTGACTGCTGAGAAAGAGATCAGTATTAATTTAGAACTTCCTGATTCACTGAGCAGCTAACAATTCTTGCCATTACTTCATTTTTTTTTTAAATGCAGCATCTTAAATGTGTTTAGCTTTGAGCATAGTCAATGGAAGGAAAAGATGTTCAATTCTAGCTTTTGGCTTATGGTAGGTTCTTTCAGAAGCTACACTGTGAGATTAAGATTTATGTGCAAGTAATCAGGGTGATAATCCCAGGAGAGTGAAGAAGTGAGACATGGAAGGGAAAGAAGCCTAGGAAGCCAAAATAGGGTGCTTAATAAGTAAGCTACCATTGTGGAACCTAGCTTAGGTACTTTTGATAGATAGTGAGAAATATGCCCAATGCTTTTACAGTGGGAGGGGAGAGAGAGCTGGGGTATTTATGCACCAATTCCTATCTGTCATTTGTGGTCTGTTGGTGGTTAGGAGTCTTGGGGGTTAACTCCCTGGCACTTCCAGTCTACCCTGCCTCAGGACTTTGTAGCCATTAAACAGCCTTTGGAGTAAAACCCGAAAATATTTGCCTTCTCAAGGCATTGAGTGCCAAAAGGATAGTTGGAAAACTCACAATGCCTGTTATCAGTTATTAGTCCCAGATACAGACTGGATTCATAAATATCATGTGCCATCAGTATAGGACATTTCAGGTGCACAGTCTCTCTTCTGTTTACCTAAGTGGTAGCCTAAGAAATGAATTCTCAATTACCTTGATAGAATCATATGAGATATGCAGCATTAACGTAAGATTGATAAGCGTTCAGGCATCAAAATTTGAAAATTTTAAAGTTTCAACCTTTTTAATACATTAAATAAAACCAAAAATTATTCTATAAAATGCCTGTTTGATTCCCTGAATTGGTATTTAGTGAAACAGCGAGGTTAAAATGACAGGTTGTGTTCTGAAATGCTTATAAACAAGAGTCCATTTTAGCTATACCACAAACTACAGTGTCTTTTTATGAAAAAAAATTATTTTGCAGTTTATGTATCAAAAGTGTGGAGAGTCACTGGTAAAAACAATAACTCTTCATGTATATTCTCTCTGAGTGACATACTTGCAAAGAACCTGTCACGCAGAAAACCATGAACAGCTTGAGGCAAATTTTATTTTTGTGGAAAAGTTTACCTTTTAGGAGAAATTTAGTTAGACATCAGATTGAGTAATTTCCAGAGGGCAGGCAAATAGCCTTCAAAGCCTTATTGATATTGCAAATAGCATTCAAAATGGGAAAAGATGACCATGATATATTACATGCTAGTTTAAAACTGGTCATAGTGAAGTACAGCACATTACAATTTTAGTCACTTGGAAGAACAAAGAAAAAATATATGCACTTAATAATATTTAACGATATTTCTCAAAGAAGAATTTGTTGAAATTTTTAAAATGTTCCAGAGATCCTGTAACAATGGGCAGCATGTATTTTGGTGTTATTTATGAAACAGAATCGGAGTAAAATTTGTTCAAGAGACCATCATTAGGAAAGATACTAAATATTAATTCAAAACTTTGAAAATTTAGTACTGTGCTAAGAAAATGCACTTACCCTTACAGAGTTTAATTCATGTGCAGATGTCAGTATATGCATATCAAAATTTAAGTGATAGTAAAAGCATCAGACAACTGTCTATAAATTATTTGGAAATGACAGTTTGAGATAATAAGTGCTAGAAGTTCATAGGGAGGCCTTATCACTAGTGATGGCTGTGGAAAAGAAGACTGAACTGTACCTGAAAAATTGGTAAAGCTTGGATAAGGTCAATCATGAGGTTAAGGTCAAAAGAAAAAAAAAAAAAAACAGTGGGTATATAGGCCTTAAAAAAGTACTACTTAGAACAACATCTCACATAATGATTATTGATATGGTAGATATTTAATAACATAACATTTCGTATCTCAGTACTATTTTTAAACATTTTAACAGTCATCAAAAGGACAGAGCCATGAGTTTGAGATCCATTTTAGACATATAATGCATCTCTGCATTCTGTTTAATATTTATATCAATCCTTCTTAAGTATCAGGCTGTAGGTCACCCATTAAAGGATTTAATGCTACCATATTTTGAAAAGTGTTTCTTAGAGACACTTAGGAGAAAAAAAAAGTCCTTGTTAAAGGTAACTCTAAGTAATCTTTAACCTGCATTATTAAAGGCTTAATTTTCAAGTCAATCCAGGTTGTGGTTCCTCTGGGAAAAATAGTGAATAAATTACATAGACAAAAATAAAAACCTTGGCCCCTTTATCACTGATTTTGCCTTTTTAATAAGAAGCAATGGATATTTTTTTTTATGTTTAGGGACATTAGTTTGCTATCTAGACAATGTAAGTTGGGCAAAATTATCTCAAAATGAATAATAACTGAATGTCATATATTCATTATTTTCTAGATGCCATACTAATAATGTCCCTGAAATCTTCCTTAATAACTTGAGTTACTTGACACCATAAATATAGCTAAAATTTAATGTAGTTTAAAAATTAGGTACCAGGAACATTTTTTATGATATGCTGCATCTATATTCCCATTTATTCCTTACAAATACCTTGTGAGGTAATATTATCTCTATTTTACAAATGAGGAAAAATTATCAAAAGGCTATATACCTTTTGATACGAAGTCACAGGGACTTCGTATACAGACCATGTTATCACCCAGGTAATAAACATAGTATCTGATAGGTAGTTTTTTAATTCTCTCCTTCCCCCCGCCCTCCATCTTCAAGCAGGCCCCAGTGTCTATTGTTCCCTTTTTTGTGTCCACAGGTATTCAGGGTTTAGCTCCCACTTATAGGTGAGAACATGCAATATCTGGTTTTCTGTTTCTACATTATTTCACTAAGCAAAATGGCCTCCAGCCCCATCCATATAAAAGAAATATACCCAAGGTTTTAAAGATAGCAAAGATTTGAACACAGGATGTTTGAGAAACATGCCTGCATGTTTATGAAAGCTTAGCTTTCTTTATTATAACTAATTTTGCCTGCCTTTGTCCTGTCATCGATTAATCTGACAAAATCTTCAACAATCATCATACACATTACCTCCAATGTATCATTTCTATCATAAAATGTTCACCATTTTCCTTCTCTTGTTCTGATTCTCCTGCTGCTGAGGCCTCTGGTAACTGTGAAGCCTCAAAAGGGTTCTTAACATGACGATTGCGGATGCTGTTTATCGTTATGATTAAATCTAAATGAAGCTATTCTGTCTGAACACATTGTCACGCTATAACAAATTAGTGGAATTAGCGACACCGCTACGTACCACCCAACACTGTACTCTGGATGCCACCACATTCATTACTGGGTACTGAACCAGCTACTAGGACATGCTACTACAGGAGCAAATGGTCCTAGTAATATTACTCGCTGCCAAGCACTTAAATCGTGCTATATTCTGTGACTAATTGAAGAAAATTTCTATTTTTTATGTCAGTCTTCTGTTGGCTCCAAAGCAATGAATTTTGTATACCTTAGTACCTCAAAGAAATTTATATACAAATAGCATTCTTTTTTCCACTTTATTTTAGGTTCCGGGGTACATATGTATGTTTGTTATATAGGTAAAGGATGTGTCACAGGGACTTCGTATACAGACCATGTTATCACCCAGGTAATAAACATAGTATCTGATAGGTAGTTTTTTAATTCTCTCCTTCCCCCCGCCCTCCATCTTCAAGCAGGCCCCAGTGTCTATTGTTCCCTTTTTTGTGTCCACAGGTATTCAGGGTTTAGCTCCCACTTATAGGTGAGAACATGCAATATCTGGTTTTCTGTTTCTACATTATTTCACTAAGCAAAATGGCCCCCAGCCCCATCCATATTACTGCGAAGGACATGATCTTGTTCTTTTTAATGACTGCATAGTCTTTCATGATATATATGTACCATATTTTCTTTATCCAGTCTTCCATTGATGGGCATTTATGTTGATTCCACGTCTTTACGATTGTGAATAGTACATGTGCATCTGTCTTTATGGTAGAATGATTTATCTTCTTTTGGTTATATGACTGATGATGGAATTGCTGGGTCAAATGGCAGTTCTGTTTTTCATTCTTTAAGAAATCCCGACACTACTTTCCACAAGAGCTGCACTTTACATTCTCACCAGCAGTGTATGAGCGTTCCCTTTCCTCTGCGACCTCATCAGTATCTGTTATTTCCTGATTTTTTTTTTTTTTTTTTTTTTTCTTTTTTTTTTGAGAGGTAGTCTCGCTCTTGTTACCCAGGCTGGAGTGCAATGCTAGGATCTCGTCTCACTGCTATCTCCGCCTCCCAAGTTCAAGCGATTCTTCTGCTTCCCTAGTAGCTGGGATTACAGGTGCCCACCACCACGCCCAGCTAATTTTTTGTATTTTTAGTAGAGATGGGGTTTCACCATGTTGGCCAGGCTGATCTTAAACTCCTGAGGTCAGGTGATCCACCTGCCTCTGCCTCTCAAAGTGCAACAATTACAGCTGTGAGCCACCATCCCCTGCCTTCCTGACTTTTTAATAATGGCCATTCTCACTGGTGTGAGAAGGTATCTCATTGTGGTTTTCATTTATATTTCTCTAATGATTAGTGATGTTCAACATTTTTTCACAGGTTTCTTGGCCATGTGTATGCCATCTTATGAAAAATGTCTGTCCATGTCCTTTGCCCACTTTTCAATGAGGTTGTTTGTTTTTTCCTTGTTAATTTGTTATAGATTCTGAAAATTAGATCTTTGTCAGATGCATAGGCTGAAAATATTTTCTCCCATTCTGTAAGTTTTCTGTTTAGTCTGTGGATAGTGTATTTTGCTGAAAAATAGCATTCTTAATATAGGCTTGAACCAGAATCTATGTATACTAGGCTGGAGGGAGCCAAATTGATGTGACTGACACAACACTGATTTCAAAATTGTCTCCTCTTGTTCAGAGACTTGAGCACATAACTTCTCAAGCATGAATTTTTTCCTCACAGGCTTTTCAGTTCCCTTGCACCTGAAACTCCAGTATTGGACATTATACAGATTCCCAAATACATTGAAAGGTATAGAAATTAGACAAGCCCAATGGAGAAAATGTGCAGCTATTTTATAATTCACTTTCATTTTTGAAATATATTTTTATCTGGGCGTAAAATTTCTAGGTTTATGGGTTGTTGTTTTGTTTTTTACTTTATTTTCTTTCCTTGAATTAAAAACACTGCTTCACTGTTATTAGGCTTGAATTGTTTCTCATGGAGAGTCTTCAATTTTGCTTATCTTTATTCCACTGTACATACATCTTTTATTCTATGGCTGTTTTTATGTTCTATGGCCTGGGTAACAGAGCGAGACTCTGTCTCAATAAATAAATAAATAAGAGAAATTTAAATGACAATTTAGTAGCTCTAGATTTATTCAGTCAAAGAACTTGTAAAGTATCTGAGAGACAGCTTTATATTATTAATTTTAAAAATCTAGATTATAGGTGATGGGGACATCTATGTATCTATTGGAAGACAAAACAAGAAGAGGAATATCAGAAAGTAGCTCTTGGTGGAAGCTGACCATTTACCTCTCAATTGATTATACAAATTACATCAACACAATTACTGAATGACTGCATGGCTCTGAAATATGTATGTGAAAATCCGGTTTCTAGTCTCTGCCAAGTAAATCAAAATAGCTACTTGATAAGAGAATAAAATGCTTTATCAAAACAGTATTCTATTTGGCCTTTTGGGACCCTTTAATAAAAGAGCAAATTTGAAACATAATTTTTAAATTCAATTTTAGATATTTTACCTCTGAATAATTTATTAACTCAAATCACTTTTGCCTCACTTTTCTAACTTGTACTATTTCTTTTTATATTAGAAGCATAATAAAAACTGATAGATTTAATATCCATTGACATTTTTCTATTTGTTCTGTCATTTAGATTCTAGCAGCTGTTCAAATGTACATCACTAGTTAGTATTCATAGTTACTAATTTTATTTAAATAGCCAAGTAAGAGGACATTGTTTTTCAGTTGGGACCACAAGAGTACACCACCACACCCAGCTAAATTCTTTTTTTAATATATACATTTTTATTGTACTTTAGGTTCTGGGGTACACATACAGCACATGCAGGATTGTTGCATAGGTACATACATGGCAATGTGGTTTGCTACCTCCATCCCCCCGTCACCTATATCTGGTATTTTTCCCCATGTTATCCCTCCCCAACCTTCTGTCCCTCTCCTAGTCCCCCCAACAGACACCAGTGACCCAGCTAAATTTTTAATATTTTGCACAGATAGGGTCTTGCTATGTGGACCAGCTAGTCTCAAACTCCTGGCAATATAGATCTACCTGCCTCAGCCTCCCAAAATGCTGGGATTACAGGCGTGAGCCACTGCACCTGGCCTTTACAGATATTTGATTTAAGAAGTGTTAAGCAATTTATGAAATCTGTATTTTCTGTTTGTAATATTAGAAAAACCAGTAGAATTCTTCCCAGAGACAAATTATTTGGCTTTTAAGTTGCAAATAATGTAAGCAGCTTGCTTAAAAGCATAACAGTACCACTAAAAAAAGCAGAGAAAAAAAAATTGCATTCCCTAGTATAAGGTGATTACAATTTGTTTTCTATTGTCTCCCTTTATTTTAGAAAATATAGAATAGATAAAACCTTCTCTTACAAATACCATCACTCAGAAATTCTAATAACAAACAAACTGAGTTACAAAGGAGGAATAAAGAAAATATGCTACTATAATTCTTTAAAATTTCACCTAATATTTCCTAAAGCCCAAAAGAAATAAAATTTCTTAGTTAAGAAGTTATTTAAAATGAAATAAGTGAATCTAAATCATTTTAAAAATAAAAATAGATTCAAATAATCGTTTATTGAATATGACTCAAGTGGGTCAAAATTTTTTCCCTAAATATTTTAATGTTTCCTGTTTATATTTTAAAATTAAAGAAGCCTTTTGTGGTGATGATCCAAATTTTCTCTTCCACCTCTACTTTTTCAAATAAAATTTTATCAGAAGAAGGTAGAAAAGATGTATGAGTAGGGCTAACAAACTGAATGAAACCATAATGTGTTTTCAATTACTGTACGCCTCTTTAAAGGGTAATTATTAAGTGTTAAGACCACATAAATTTTTTAAAAGAATTCATTTTATTCCATTTGATAAAAAGCTTTAAGGTTGACCAGAAAGCAACTCAAAGCTACACGTTCCACAAGATTAAAAGTAAGTGCTAAGTGTTTCTATATCACTATAAATGATCTGTTTCAGGGGAAAAAAAAGACGATAAAGAAGGAAAAAAAATACTACCCGCAACGAGTTTGAGTAATGCACTCATAGAAAAAGGAAATCAGACTCTAGTTAAAACTATAAATTGAAATGCTGCATTATTCACTTTCTGTGCAACTGCATATAAATTTGAACTGCTATTGTAAGTGGGTGGTTCCACAGTGAGGCCATATAATGTGCAAAGATAGTTCAGCAATTTATCAGTGATATTAAAAAGCATTACCTAATGTGTTGCAGAATACTATACATTGTATATGGTGACACACTTAGAAATTGGACTTAGAATAATAATCTGTGGGCAAATGACACAGTGACTTTTTAAGGAAAAGGAGAGGACTGTGATAAACTCCATCAGTCTTAAGACCTCAGCCCCCACAAACAGCTTATTATATGCTGCTTTTAAAATTGTGTGAATAATCTTGAAACAACAGCAGGAAAGAAAAGTAGTAAATGCTAAACGAAGTTTGAAATCTATACTATATATATAAATAAGACAGATATCATTTGACAGAATCAGGAGATGGGGAGTTTTCAGCATATTTCTCAATGGTGAGCCCAGCCAGCAAGAGAGCCAATCACAGCATGTGTCTTTCTTCCAAAAAACTCATCCATCCTTTTTCTCCCCACCCTAATGTACTTGAGATGTCTCTCACCTAAACAAAATTTTAGGGATTTTATGTTGCATTGGTGATTGTTTCACAGTGGCATCTCCCAGTAAGTTAACAAAAAGTGCAGGGAGATATGCTTAGAAGGTACAAAATGCCCTGGCACACGTGGCCATAGAAATATGCAAGTCTATAAACAGAATCCACCACATAAGCAGAACCAAAGACAAAAACCACATGATTTTCTCAACAGATGCAGAGAAAGCCTTCAACAAAATTCAGCAACACTTTATGCTAAAATCTCAATAAACCATGTATCGAAGGAACATATCTCAAAACAATAAAAGCGATTTATGACAAACCTACGGCCAATATCATATTGAATGGGCAAAACTGGAAGCAAAAACTAGACAAGGATGCCCTCTCTCACCACTCCTATTCAATGTAGTATTGGAAGTTCTAGCCAAAGCAATCAGGCAAGAAAAAGAAATAAAGGGCATTCAATTAGGAAAGGAAGAAGTCAAATTGTCTCTATTTGCAGATGATATGATTGTATATTTGGAACACCCCATCGTCTCAACCCAAAATCTCCTGAAACTGATAAGCAACTTCAGCAAAGTCTCAGGATACAAAATCAATGTGCAAAAATCACAAGCATTTCTCTACACCGATAACAGACTAACAGAGAGCCAAATCATGAGCAAACTCCCATTCACAATTGCTACAAAGAGAATAAAATACCTAGAAATACAACTAACAAAGGATGTAAAGGACCTCTTCAAGGAGAACTACAAACCACTGCTCAACAAAATAAAAGAGGACACAAACAGATGGAGAAACATTCCATGCTCATGGTTAGGAAGAATCAATATTGTGAAAATGGCCATACTACCCAAAGTAATTTATAGATTCAATGCTATCCCCATCAAGCTACCTGACCTTCCCAGAACTGGATAAAACCACCTTAAACTTCATATGGAACCAAAAAAAGCCCACATAGCCAAGACAATCCTAAGCAAAAGGAACAAAGCTGCAGACATCATGCTACCTGATTTCAAACTATACTACAAGGCTAGAGTAATCAAAACACCATTGTACTGGTACCAAAACAGAGATATAGACCAAAGGAAGAGAACAGAGGCCCTTGAGGCAATGCCACACAACTGCAACCATCCAATCTTTGACAAAACTGACAAAAACAAGCAATGGGGAAAGGATTCCCTGTTTAATAAATGGTGTTGGGAAAACTGGCTAACAGTGTGCAGAAAGTAGAAACTAGACCCCTTCCTGACACCTTACACTAAAAAACTCCAGATGGATTAAAGAATTCAACATAAGATCTAACACCATAAAAAGTCCTAGAAGAAAACCTAGGCAAAACCATTCAGGACACAGGCATAGGCAAGGACTTCATGACTAAAACACCAAAAGCATTGGCAACAAAAGCCAAAATAGACAAATGGGATCTAATTAAACTCCAGAGCTTCCGTACAGCAAAAGAAACAATCATCTGAACCAGAAGCCAACAGAACGGGAAAAAAATTTGCAATCTACCCATCTGACAAAGGGCTCATATCCAGAATCTACAAAGAACTAAAACAGATTTACAAGGAAAAACAAACACATCCAAAAGTGGGTGAAGGATATGAACAGACACTTTTCAAAAAAAGACATATATGAGACCAACAAACATAAAAAAATGCTCATCATCACTGGTCATCAGAGAAATGCAAATCAAAACCATATTGAGATACCAACTCATGCCAGTTAGAATGGTGATCATTGAAAAATCTGGAGACAACAGATGCTGGTGAGGATGTGAAGAAATAGGAACACTTTTACACTGTTGATGGGAGGGTAAACTAGTTCAACCATTGTGGCAGACAGTGTGGCACTTCCCCAAGGACCTAGAAATAGAAATTCCATTTGACCCAGCAATCCCATTACTGGGTATATACCCAAAGGATTACAAATCATTCTATTATAAAGACACATGCACACTGTTTACAATAGCAAAGACCTGGAACTGTTTACAATAGCAAAGACCTGGAACCAACCCAAATCCCCGTCAATGATAGAGTGGACAAGGAAAATGTGGCACATATACACCATGGAATACTATGCAGCCATAAAAAATGTTGAGTTTGTGTCCTTCGTAGAGACATGAATGGATCTGGAAACCATAATTCTCAGCAAACTGACACAAGAACAGAAAATCAAACACCACATGTTCTCACTCATAGGCAGGTGATGAACAGTGAGAACACATGGACACAGGGAGGGAAGCATCACACTGGGGTCTGTTGGCAGGGGTCAAGAAGGGGCAGCAGGGGGGCAGGGAGGTTGGGGAGTGATAACATGGGGAGAAATGCCCATGTAGGTGATGGGGAGTTGAAGGCAGTAAACCACATTGCCATGTATGTACCCATGCAACCACCCTGCATGATCTGCATATGTATCCCAGAACCTGAAGTACAATAAAAAAAGGAAAAAACAAGTAAATGAAGACTTTATGTAGACTTAAACTTCTCAATTCTGCATAATTCTTAATTTTGCATAATTTCGCTTCATTCTTAAATTAATGTTTAAATAAATGTGGATTAAGTGGTATTCTTCCCCACTTCATCTATGTTTATCTGAAAATTCACTAGAGCTTAGGAGAGAAGCTTTCAATTTTATTTCCTCATCTTTCTTAAGAGAGAAAGAAGATTAGGCTTACAGGCTATCTAGTATGATTGTTACACTTTTGAGCCATTCCAAATAAAAAATCCAGAGGATGTAAACTATAATTCTACATATCTAAAATCAAAAATATTGACTAAGAAAGATAAATGAAAGGCAGCTTGGAGAGTATAGCTGCTGAGAAAAGCATGGGATTTGAGTGAAAGCAACTTAATAAAAGCTGAATACAAATATTAGGTTATCATCTGCATAATTTTCATGTCAAGTTTAATTTTCATGTTCATGTGAAATTCCAATTTCTTATACATTGAAATTCTTTTGAACTCAGTAGGACGGTGTTCCAGATGTCATACTTAAATGCACAAAGCTAATAATAGCATTCTCCAATGTTACCAAGAAAATAAGAAATGTTACAAATTATTACTGGCTATGGTAGAATTCCAGATGAAATTGCTGGAAGAATCTGCTATTGTATGAAATAGATTATTGAGCCTTTTAAATTATTTTTTTGTTTTGAATACCAGCCCTAAGGATGTGTACGTTTTGAAGGCAGGAACCTAGAGCCAAAGCCCATCTAAATCAGCGGGGACAGTGCTACCTGCACTATGTAATTCAACAGGTTGTACTGCCTTCCACTCACATTGCAAGATGAGTAATGTAAGTACCACTGGAATGAGCTTCCTTTCCTCTGGCTTTATGCTTCAGCTTAGATGACCTCTTAGTGTACCTCTCTTGTCACGTACTCTTCCACTTTTTCCTAGAAGTACATTTTCTCTTTGGTAAGTTTGGAAGCAGAGACTGAGAATGCTCAGCTCAACCTGTTCTACTTCCTTTTATTTTTTGAGAATCTGCCTGCCCATGGAAAAAAAATGTTCTGTGGTACACTCCAAGCTAAAGAAAATGTTTAGCAGAAAAGGCTCTCCTCCTGCTTCGAAAACCTATGAATTATCTATCATCGTCTTGGATAAGCCTATCAATTTGTGTGGTTCAATAATAGAAAGCACATATAAGACACCATATGCCATCAGTAAATCATTAAAATATTAAGTTTATGTGATTCTAAAATAAATAACCTACATGGTAAGTTATCAATGATTCTGATTTCCTGTTGAAAATTAATATATATTAAATATATAGTTATTCAATATAGAGTGTGAAGAGTTTTATTGAACACAGAAGAACAAAAGAAATTTAACAAAAGAAAAAAGTTGACAGAAAATTACATATAAATTAAATCATAAAGGTAATTTAAAGTATCCTGGTTGAGCAGTTTATGCAGCATAGTACACTTGAGTGGTGGAAGAAAAGTGGCAGAAGAGTCATCCCAGATATATCATGATCAAAAACATGGATAGATGAAATTTCAAGTACTCTTAGGAAAGCAAAAAATGGAGTTGAGAATTAAAGCATATGGGAGATGACAATACAAGACGATACTGTGTATGTAGGGATTTTGGCCTGGAGAAAATGAAAGCTCATCAAAGTTTTCTCATATGGGCAGTAATACAACCAAATATATAGTTTAGATATATTATGATAAATAGTGAGTATAAACTTGATTGTATGAATTAAAGTCTGAATATAGGAGCAAATTTGGCAGTTAAAGAGACTAGAGGCAGGTAGACAACAGGCTCTTATAAATGTTCTTGCATGATATAATAAGGGCTTAGAGAGGGTGGAAGGTTGTAAATGAGGAAAGAGGTTAAAGAGACATTTTAGGGAAAGAATCAACACACCATTGATTTGATTATTATTAATGGGAAATAAAAGAACAAAAAATAAATTAATTTGCAATATAAATAATAGATGTCATAAACTGAATACAACTAAATATTCTAATAGTTTTAAATGATCTTAGAAGGTTTATCCAATTTTTTCCAGTGAGTTATTTAATGCTTATATTTCATCATTTATGAATATTTCAGACAGATTTACATATTCTGACTCCTCCAACACCTCTATCATTATATTAAAAAGAAAATTTATATTACCTCGTGTAATGAAAGACAGCAAAAATTTACATTTATAATTTTTGACAATAAAAATTGTAATTATAACTATTATAATAGCTATTACTTATGTGACATTTGTGTGTAAAGCAATGTCCTGTAGGCTTTGCATAAATTAAATTGCTTACTCTTACAAGTAACTTTATAACATAGGTACTACTATTAACAACATTTACAGATAGAAGACACTGGAGCACAAGAAGTGGTTAAATAACTAGTCTAAAGTCAAAGTCTAGTAAGTGAAAGTCAAAGACCTAGTAGTGGCAGACTTAAGATCTGAACACAGGTGATCTCGCTTCAGCAGCTATGCTAGTAATTACAACAGTATGCTAGGCTTTAGTTAGTATTCAACTTGAATAACATCTCATAGCATTTCAATCGGCACAATTTTAAACATCCTAAAATAAGCAAAAATCAATACAACTCCTAGTCATAAATAGCATAAAATGTAACGGAAAAAATACTGAAAGACGTAAAAAGAAATCTAATTTTTAAAATGTAAAAAAAAAAAAAAATGGAGAACTATATATTTATTGTAGTCAGTTGGGACTGCAATAACAAAATATCATAAACTGGGGGGCTTAAATGAATAAAAATTTATTTCTCATAATTCTGGAGGTTTGAAAATCTGAGATCAGGCTGACAGCAGGATCATGTTCTTGATTAGGGCCACCTTTCTGGATATATTCCTGGTTTAAACACAGCCATTTTCTTGCTGGGACTTCTCATGGTGAAAAGAGAGCTAGGTACCTCTCTGGCCTCTTCTTATAATGGCATGAATCCCATTCCTGAGGACCAAACCTTCATGACATAATTACCTCCCAAAGGCCTTACCTCAAATACTATCACATTGGAATTAGGATTTTAACATATGAATTGTAGGGAAAGACAAATATTCAGTCTTTCTCAAGAATGTTAATGAAAATATAAAAAGGAAATTGAATAAATGGAGTATACTGTTTATAAACAAAATATAATAAATTTAGTATTAAATGATAATTTTTCTCAAAATGAATCTATAAATTCCATTCAATGTCAATGAAAATCCTAGAAAAACTTTTCTTATTTACTTCAAAAGGCTGGTACTAAATTTATATAGTTAGGTGGTAACATTAGGAATACCAAAAAAAAATTCTAAAAAGTAAAACTAAGGTGGAGAAATTACCCTACCAGGCACCACGGCTTATTATAACACCATGAAATTAAAAGAGTAATGGTGAACTTTAAGTAACTCCAAGAATATTCTACACTTAATAATAGAAAATTTAAGATAATGGTGAGGGGAATAGAAAAAGTTTAAGAAGTCAAGATAATATTTAAACTGGGTAAAGTTTATACCAAATAATCTTTAAAAAATAATTTTAATTCTTTATCATTTGACATGTGTATAGCCTTACAGTAATACAGTTTAAGTGCATATTTCATAATAAACTTTTACCAAGTTAAAAAATTAAAAATAGAAGAATGCTGTATTGACACAGAAAGTGACAAATAGATCAACAGAAAAAATAAATCAAATAATATGAAAATCTGAAACATAGTATAATATTCAAATTATTTGATAAATGCTTGTGATACAATTGGGTAACCACATAGAAAATAATATATTTAACACTTGAATATACAACACAGACAATAAATTTCTGAATGAGTAAAGCTTAAAAACTATTTAAATATAAAATATATCTATATAATTTTGGTTCAGGTAGTATTTCTTAAACAAGATACAAAAAACATTACCTTAGGGTAAATTAATATTAAATTTTACTAACTCAATTTTGTTTCATTTAGAGAAAAAAATAATGAACAAATAAAAGAACAATAATATAATTGAAACAATTTAAAAGAATTGTTGAAGAAAATACTGCTGAACAACAAAGAGTTGTTATTCTGAAAATTTTTAAAACATACACATAAAAATAGCAGTTTCATACACATTATTGCCTGAAAGAAACAGACTACTTAACTCAAAAAAATAAAAGATAAATAAACAATGGGTAAACAAGAAATTTTAAAAAATAAACATAAAAAGTAAAAATATCTGAAGAAAAATGAAAATGGACACACAATGTCCCCAAATTCATTATGTAGCAATATGTGCCTACATTAAAAAAGGAGAAAGATCCCAAATAAACAACTTAATATTAAATCTCAAAGAACTAGGAAAACAAGATCCAACTAAGCCCAAAGTTACCAAAGAAAATAAATATTAAAGATTTCAGAGCAGAAATAGGTAAAATAGAAAGCAGAAAAAAAAAATGGAAAAGTCAACAAATTAAGAGTTTATTTTTTAAAAGTTCAACCCAATTATAGCTAGACCAAAAAAAAAAAAAAAAAAAAAAAACCAGAAGACTCAAATATAATAAAAATGAAAGAGACATTAAAACTGATACCACAGAAATGCAAAGGATCATAAGAGATGATTATAAACAAGCATGCATGAATAATTTGGACAATCTAGAATAAATGAACAAATTCCTAAACACATACAACCTACCAAGACTGAATCCCAGAGAAACAAAAAATCTGAACAGACTAATAATGAGTGGTAAGGAGGCTGAATCAGAAATAAAATGTCTCCCACTAAAGAAAAGCCCAGGACCAGATGGCTTCACTTATGAATTCTATAAAACATTTGAAGAAGAACTACTATCATTTTTTTTTCAAACTCTGAAAAATTTTAAAAAGATGGAGTACTTCCAAACACATCACACAAAGCCAGCATTACCTTGATATCAAAGCAAGGCAAGGACACTGCATGAAAAGAAAATTACAAGCCAATATCACTCATGAATATAAATGCAAAAATCCTCATCAAAAAAAGAAAACAAATTTAATAGCACATTTAAAAGGATCATTCACTATAATCAACTGAAATTTATCCCAGGGCTACAAAGATTGTTCAACATATGCAAATCTATAAATATGGTACACACCATTAAAAGAATGAAGGACAAAAATCATGTAATCATCTCAATAGATGTCGAAAAAGCATTTGGCAAAATTCAATATTTTTTCATAATAAAAACTCTCAACAAATTATGTATAGAATGAATGTACCTCAATACCATAAAGACCAAATATGACAAAACCACAGCTAACATTATCCTCATTAGTAAAATGTTGAAAGCTTTTCTTCTAATATCCAGATGAAGACAAAGGTACATATTCTCACCATTCTATTCAACACAGTTCTAGAAGTCCTAACTAGAGCAATTAGGCAGGAGAAAGACATTGAAAGCATCCAATTTGGAAAGAAAGAGGATAAATCATCCTTATTTATGATGACATAATTTAATGTATAAAAAACCCTAAAAACAGTTTCAAAAAACTATTAGAAACAATAAACAAAATCATTAAAATTGCAAGGTACAAAATCAGCATGCAAAAATCAGTAGCATTTCTATACACTAACAACAAAGTGTTTGAAAATAAAATCAAGAAAGCAATTCCACTTGCTACAAAAGATAATCAAATATTTAGGAATAAACTTCACCAAGGAGATGAAAGACCTGTACACTGAAAACTACAAAACATTGATAAAAGAAATTGAGGGAGACACAAATAAATGAAAAGGTGGCCCATGCTTATGGATTGGAAGAATATAATGAAAATGCTCATATTACTTGCTGTGGTTTGAATGACACATTCAGCATGTATTGAAAACTTAATGCCAAATGCAACAGTTTAGAGAAATGGACTTAATGAGAGGTGATTAGCCATGAGGGATCTTATGAATAAATTAATGGCATTAACTTAAGAATGGGTTTAGTATTGCAAGAGTGGATTTCACATAAAAGAATGAGTTGAGCCCCCATTGGCTCTCTCCTCCTCTCTTTACCCTTTCATCTTCTGCCATGAAGAAGACCTTCAACAGATTCCAGTTCCTCAATCTGGAATTTCCCAGTCTCCAGAATTGTGAGGAAATAAACTTCTGATATTGATAAATTACCCTGTTGGTAATTTATCAGAATATAACAGAATATAATTTAATATAATTAAATTCTGGTAATTTAACAGAGTACTACCTATTGGGGGTATTCTGTTATGTAGCATAATAAACTAAGACACTACCCAAAGCAATCTATAAATTCAATGCAGTTGTTGTCAGAATTCAAGTGACAATTTCATAGAAATAGAAAAAAAATGCTAACATTCATATGGAATCACAAAAGACCCTGAATAGCCCAGCAATCTTGAGTAAAAAGAACAAGCGATCCTCCTGCCACAGCCTCCCAAGGTGGTGGGCTTACAGACATGAGCCATCATGCCTAACCCACTGATTTTTGATAGGATTAATTTGTATTCTTCTATTGGCTTGAGTGAGACCTCATCTGTATATAAATTTTTTAAATAAATAAATATAAAAATGGGCAAGTATCTAGCTAGACATTTCTCAAAGAAGACATAGAAATGGCCAACATATATAAGAAAAAAAAAACTTAAAATTACTATTCATAAGAGAAATGTAAATTAAACCACAATGAGATATTACTTCACACCTGTTACCTGGCTACTATCAAAAAGACAAAAGATAATGTGTTGGCCAGAATATGGGGAAAAGGAACCTTTGTATATTGTTGATAGAAATGTACATTGGTGCAGCCATTATGAAAAACAGTATAAAGTTACTCAAAAATTAAAAATAAAACTATAATATGATTCATTTATTCCTCACTGGGTATATAAAGTAAAGAAAATTCATTTATATTCATTTTTATTTGTCAATTAACAAAACATGGGAAAGTATGCCAATAAATTTATCACCCAGAATTCAAAAACTTCTTATAATGCTAGCTTATCATCTCTCTAGATCAAGCCATCGTATTTTTTGAAAAATAATAGCAGCAACATTTTAATGCATAAACCAGCTTCTACTTTTCTCTTCTTCAGTCTACTCTTAATACAACATTTAATCTCATTAAATCAGGAATTTGATTATAACAAATCTGGAAAAAGTATTTGTTTCATCTCAATTCGAGTCATATCCATAGAATATAGGGTAATTACAAATCCAAGTTTGCGCACAAGACTCCTGATTTATGTTTTGTTTGTCCTAATCCATGCATTAATAATGCCCCTTTTCACTATTTAAAATGTTCTGTTAGATGATAAGTATATAGTTATTTGGTAAAATCCAGTTACTGCTAAATCTTTTTTTTCTTGTCTTGTACCACTTTCCACCCCAACTATTCAGCATGAGCACCATTCCCTACATGTTCTTGCCTCAAAGATTTTTACATGCATCTTCCATTTTCTCTGCCTGGAACATCTCTTGTCTGCATCTCTCTTTTCCTCAAGATTTTTTATAAAATCTCAACTTATCAGTGAAAGGTTGTTTTATTTATAGTAACACTATTTTCCTCACACTTCCACGTAATACACTCCATTCTCTAACTCTGCTTTATTTTTCCATCACAGATTATACTACCTTTTTACATGTTAAATGCTTGCTTATTTTTCCTCTTATTCTTCTAGAATAGAAGCACATTAAGAGCAGGAATTTGTACTTGTTCATTCACCTCCACTAGTGCCTGTCACATAATATGAACTCAATAGAAATGTGCTTAATAAAAAAGAAAAGGCTAACTGTATTGCAGAATATTATATATGAAGTGATAAAATTTATGTCAAATATTAAGACATAAGGAAATAGTACTATATGCTATTTCACACACAAACTTTTGATAATAGTTTTTGATGAAGAAGAAAGAAAATATGACTGGAAATGGTGTCAATGGTCATCTCAACCTTATCTGAAATGCTTTCATACTTTTATTAACAAAAGACAGAGTAAGTATGAGAAGCTTGACAGTTTTAAATTCACAACAGTGGAAATACTGGTATTTTCTTATTATTCTTTGCACTTTTCTATATTTTGATTTCTTGAAAATGTTATATGTATCAATTATTATCCCTCTTATAAATTGAATAGTAAAGAATTATGATTTTTTCTCATCCATTAATCATTTATAAAGTCTTTGAGAAGATGCAAATTTATTTAAAGAACATGTTTATTAAGCCAACATACCCTTTTGGATACTGCATTTAGTGAAAAATATTGAAGCTAAAATAATAAACTAGAAGAAAACAAATAATGTTCCAGAGTGTTATTTTCTCTGTAATTGAAAAAGTACCTTTTAAAAAAAATTACATTAGCAATTCTTACAAAATTGCTCTCCTAGTGTTTGCTCCTGGCATAGCTCTTGCTAGTTCCTTACTTCCACCCATATCTCTCTAACCCTAACTCAATAAGCTCCTTCTGTTATTTTCCTGATCATAAAAGGAAAATCATATATTACTGAAGTCACTTAACTTCCAAGTGTTTTCCTCATAAAGGCAATAAACTTAAGCCCCTTCACCAATCTCACAGAACTGACATTCTGCTTGTGAAAAGCATTTTATGAATTCTAAATAATTATATGCTCATTAGGTTCCAATATTATTTGCTAGGAAAATAACAATTCTTCAAAAATTTAGTGATAATTTATATAGGGGAGAAGATGTGAAAGAAAATTAAAGATAAATACAGGAGATAATAGAGATAGATTTTTCCATTAACCCTAAATTAATGATTGGACTAGTAACAGGAAATACTCAGCTGAAGCTTCTCTCCAGGTTTTTGACAAAAACTTCTCTTTACTTCAATTTATTTGGTAGTAATGTACGACAAATATGTTTCATGTGACTCACAGAAAATATTACATTTTAGATGTTTGTTTTCAATAACAATAATAAGGTACTTAAAAGGTTCTACTGAAGGGAATTTTATTTGAAAACAAATAATACAGAACCACAATCGGATACCATGTCATCGCCAATAAAAATAGTTTCAGCAAACCTAGAAAAAGCAAGCAATTCTTTGGAATTTTTATCTTTTTATCTTTCTGATACTGAGGAATCTATAAAAATCAATCAAGCAATTCAAAATAAATGAAAACTTTAAAGAAATTGTTTTTCAAGTATATGCACAGAAATAATGAAAGGTACCAAATTATATAGAAACATGCACATTGTAATCAGAAACCTTTCAATTGGAGGCTACATTTTCAGCAAATTACATTCTATGAAGAAAGGCTAAAATTATCACTAGACATGGTGATAATATCATTCTATCCAAAAAATAAAGTGTAATCTACTCTTTGGTGATTATTTTCTCTTTCTATGATTTAGTTTTTTTCCAGAATAAAAAAATATTTTGAATAGAGTGAAGCAGTGATATAAAACAGGATGAATAGCACACTAGCAAAAAACTGATATTTATGCATGAAAAGAAGATAGCCTATCTAGTATTTTTATCTTCATTTACAATCAATTCCCACCCAGATATGCCTACCATGTGCAAGACACATCATCACAAATAAAAGTTTTCCTTGTCTTCTACTTTAAGGTGCTTCGTGACTAAAACTTTCCAAAATTAGAATCTATATTTTCAACATTCAATAATTAACTATAGATATTCCAAAACTATTTCTAGAATTCGCCCTACTGAAGCTTTAAACATGTCTATTTGAACTTCATTGTCACCCAGTTTATGCCTTCAGTGTATGGAATTATTTGATATTAGGGAAAATAATGTTTTTGTTTTTATCATCTTGTTTATAAGACATCTATTACAAGATGCTTGAAGTACAGAGCTTTGTCAGTTTGTCATTACATCCAAGGTGCCTATCATGGCATCAGATAGCAAGAAGACACACTGAATAAATAAATGAAAAAGTAAATTCCAAACTTTTACCGAAGATTTATACTTGATAAATAAAAAGAGAACACTCTCCAAAATCATTTAGAGATTCCAGCTAATTGTATGCTACTTTCCTAGGAGGTCTTTTTAGAGCTTTCCAAAGTGATTCTAAAGATTATGCAAAAAGAAAATAATAATAGCAAACACTTTTTTAAAAAAGGTTGACTAGGGGCCAGGTGCAGTGGCTCATGCCTGTAATCCCAGCACTTTGGGAAGCCAAGGCGTGTGGATCACCTGAGGTCAGGAATTGGAGACCAGCCTGGCCAACATGGTGAAACCCCGTCTCTACTAAACATACAACAACAACAACAACAACAAATAGCTGGGGTTAGTGGTGCACACCTGTAATTCCAGCTACTCGGGAGGCTGAGGCATGAGAATCGCTCGAACAAGGGAGGCAGAGGTTTCAGTGAGTGGAGATTGTGCCATCGGTCTTTATCCTGGGTTACAAAGCGAGACTCCATCTCAAAAAATAAATAAATAAATAACAAAAAATAAAAACAAAAGAGTGACTAGTTTAATACAGAAGATATTTAGAATTATCAAACTTTATGTGGTATATAGATTAATAACATATAATAGCCTAATATATTAGAAATTATATTTACAATAAAAGTAGCATCACTAGAGTATAAAACAGTGGGACTTTTAAACATATTGTATTGAAACAATTGGTTAATAACCACTTAGAAAAAATTAAATACTTTCTTCATACTTTATCTCAAAATAAATTTCAGATAGACAAAACAAATGCAACAAATATAAACATTAAATCCTGTAGGTAAGTATTTTTTGTACTCTCAGAATGAATAATAAATTTCTGAGAATACAAAAATAGGTTAATTCATAAAGGAAGAAGGTAACTGGTTTTACTACATAAAATTTTAACACATCTATATGTCAAACTGATTAATAAAGTTAAAAACAAATAAGGGTGAGGAAGATAACTGCAACAAATATGAAAGTTAGCATATCTTTAATAAATACTGAGATATAAAATTAATTTTAAAAATTACTTTTCTACACCCAGTGAAACTACGACCACGATCAAATCACTCTCAAATGGAAAATAAGTGATGAAAGAAACTATAAAAAATATCCAACATCACTAATGAAGAAATGTAAAATAAAATAACAGATATGATTTTCTACCTTTTTTGTTTATAAACTTTTTCGCAAAATAATAATTAATTGTTGTGTGAAATCAGTGATACAGGCATTCTTATATCAGACCAATGAAGAGACCACATTAACCTTACCTTCTGAGAAAGCATTTTTAACAGGGAATAAGAGGACAGTGATATTTTCTTACATATGTGTAGAGCTTATGAAACCATGACATCATGTCATGGTTAAAAATTCACTAAGTCTACAATCCAAAAATATTTTCAAAACAAAACAATTTCTTCCATTTCTAGAACATTATTATGGAGTTATCTTAGACCAGATTAACATTTCTTAAAATTATCTTTTTCCCCTATCTAACACCTTACACTGAAAGGGGAAGCTGCCCTCTCCAACACATCATGAAAAAACTCCTGCCATGCCAGATCAGGGGTATCATGTCCCTCTACATTTTCTTCACGACATCCCCCAGTTCTGCACCAACAAAATTTTAAAAAAAGTTAATACATCTGGAAAATCAAGACATTACAGAGAGAAGAGTGAGTCAAGAGAAGTAAAAGAATTGAACTTTTCTTTCATTAGTTGGGTGGATGAAAGACTTAGGAACACTCCTAAATTAATATTTCGTTCTAGCACACAAAGGAAACAATCAATATACTCTCCAAACTGTTGTGCAAAGAAGGATCCACATGCAGCATTTAAATAACAAAACCTTGCATTTAATGTCTATGACTATTTAGTATCTATGTCTAGTAGCTTAGAGATTAAGTAAATTATAAATCATTCACAGAGGAAATATTGTACAGTGATTAAAAATTATGCATTTGAAGAATAATTAATTACATGAGAAAAATCTAAGTAGAAAAAAAGCAGAATAGAAAATGCGTTTCCAATATGACAATATTTTTACAGGGAGAAAACTAAAAGACGTGCACCAAAAATGTTGCTATTGGTACTCCAGGCTCTTTCATCTGATTCTTTGTACACTGTGTATGTTCTAATGCTCTGAAGTAAATGTATTTTTAAAAATATTTTTAAAGGTGAAATGAAAATATGGAAAAATGATACTTTAGTATATTGGGTTTTATTTTAATCTCTGTATCCATACCGATATAAAAAAGGTGGCTAATTGCCAGTCAATCCAAGTTACTAAGAAGTTAAAGCAGTAAATTTTCTTCCATTACATACAACTAAGCATTAAGCATTGACATTCCTGTTGTCTTTCTCTCTGCTATTATTACAGCAATGAGAGGAAACAGCATAATCATAAATCCAAACTCAGGATGACTGACAATCTGTTGGTTAAAGAAACTCATTTACCTAACACAAGTCTAAAGAGAGACCAAAGAACTAATTTATCTTTTGATAAGGTCCCAATTCTAAATGAGAGGAGAAATGGCAATGCATTAGTCTATGTCTCTGATGCCACAGTTCTAATTTAACACATTACTGAGACGATAAATCTTTGAATACATCCTGCATAAATACTAAGTCTGTTAATAAAGCATGAACAATTAGCCTGGGAACCTCTAGCACTCTTTTCATTTTATTCTTACAAACTATTAAGTATATGCAAATTTTTATAGAGTATATTTAGGGAATAAAAAGTAGTAATCCCTGGTATTCATCCAACCTACCTCCAGTTTAAAAAACATTATGCTGACTTTTAAAACCTCTGTGTAACCTTTTCTACTTAGCTGTAAATACTTTCCTAAATTTTGTATTTATTATGTGCTTAACTTTTCTTTCTTGATTTACTAGATGTTTGTGTCTCTAAAATTATTTTGTTTAGTTTTGAATGTTTTAAACTTTATATAATGAAATGTACTATATTTTTATTTCTGTAATTGCTTTCTTGACTCAATTTTATGTCCCAGAGAGACTTCTTTGCTCAAATATTCACAAAATAAATGCATTTTTTCTTTTCATTGGGTAGATATTATTACGTTTTAAAAACACAGCACATGCAGTGTGTCTTTTCTTTTCTATTATTATCTTTCCCATTATTGATGGATTTGATTGGTGGATCTAAGTAATTTATTTTTTTTTCCTTTTTTTTTTTTTTTTTTTTTTTGTGAAAAGCAATGTTGCTTTGACATCTTTTACATGCTCCATGGCAACCAGAATAAATAGTTCTTAGCATATATATCTAGCATATATATCTAGAAATGAAATTATTGGGTCACAGGATAATTGATGTTTTCTAGAGGGTTTTTACCTAAAGAACACTTGATTTATTTTACACATTGCTAGATTTTATTTGCTGACACTTTTAACTTTGATTCTTGGTTCTATCTCAAGTTAGCCTGTCTGTTATTTATCTGTAATATTCTTGTTGGGTTTTGATATCAATAATATAATATTACCAAAATGATTGGAAAAGTAACTCCTGTTTTTTTTTTTCCTAAAAAATGCATTTAAGATGAGCATTATGTGATCTTGAATATTTTGATATCTTTAGTTAAACTATATGGACCAAAGGGGACTATGGTTTTAAATTTTTAAGCTAATTGTTGATATTTTAATTGTCATAGAAATATTTTACCACCCAGATACAATATTGAATTGTAACAGGGTTATTTTTTATAGAATTATATTATACAATCACTATTTATTATCACAGATTATTATAGTCTTTATGTTTCTTGAACACTTTGTTTCAAAATTATTGAATTTGATTTTTGTAATGGCTAATATATTTTTATAAGCTACAGTATCTCTACTTTAACATTTTCATTCTTAATGTTTTTGTGCCTTCTTTGCTTTTCCCATGATCAAACTTTTTAGAGAATCACTTAAAAAAACTAAGATTTGTTGGTACCCTTTACTCTATTTGTGTTCTATATTTTTATTAATTTTCCTCTTTCTTCTATTACTTTTGGATTTGCAACTAATATGGTTTGGCTGTGTCCCCCCCCAAATCCCATCTTCAATTCCCATGTGTTGTGGGAGGGACTTGATGGGAGATAACTCAATCATAGAGGCAGAACTTTCCTGTGCTGTTCTCCTGCTAGTCTAATGGTTTTAAAAATGGGAGTTTCCCTGCACAAGGGGTCTCTCTGCCAGCTGCCATCCATGTAAATGTTACTTGCTCCTCTTTGCCTTCTGCCATGATTGTGAGGCTTCCCCAGCCATGTAGAACTGTTAGTCCAATTAAACCTCTTTATTTTATAAATTGCTCAGTCTCAGGTATGTCTTTATCAGTAGCATGAAAACAGACTAATACAGTAAATTCATATCAGTAGAATGACATGCTGCTGGAAAGATACCCAGAAATGTGGAAGCGACTTTGAAATTAAGTACAGGCAGATGTTCAAACAGTTTGGAGGTGTCAGAAGAAGACAGGAACATGTGGGAAAGTTTGGAACGTCCTACAGTCTTGTTAAATAGCTTTGACCAAAAGCCTAATAAAGATATGAACTATAAAGTCCAGGCTGAGGCGGTCTCAGACAGAGATGAGAAATTTTTGGGAACTGGAGAAAAGGTGACTCTTGCTATATTTCAGCGAAGAGACTGGCAACATTTTGTCCCTGCCCTAGAAATCTGTGGAACTTTGAACTTGAGGGGATTGATTTAGGATATCTGGTGGAAAAATTTTCTAAGCAGTAAAGCATTAAAGGTGTGACTTGGGTGCTGTTAAAGGCATTCAGTTTTATAAGAAAAGCAGAGCATAAAAATTCAGAAAATTTGCACCCTGAAAATATGATAGGGTCTGTTCCTTTTAATTGGGGCATTTAGCTCATTTTTATTTAAGGTTAATATTGTTATGTTTGAAATTTATCCTGTCATTATGTTGCTAGCTGGTTATTTTGACTGTTAATTGATGCAGTTTCTTCATAGTATCAATGGTCTTTATAATTTGGTATGTTTTTGCATTGGCTGGTACAGATTTTTTCATTCCATGTGTTGTGCTTCCTTCAGGAGTTCTTGTAAGGCAGGCCTGGTAGTGACAAAATCTCTCAGCACTTGCTTCTCTGTAAAGGATTGTATTTCTTCTTTGCTTATGAAATTTAGTTTGTCTGGATATGAAATTCTGGGTTGAAAATTCTTTTCTTTAATACTGTTTATTATTGGTCCCCACCTTCTTCTGGCTTGTAGGGTTTCTGCAGAGAGATCTGCTATTAGTCTAATGGGTTTCCCTTTTTGAGTAACCAGACCTTTCTCTCTGGCTGCCCTTAACAACTTTTCCTTCATTTCAACCTTGGTGAATCTGACGATTATGTGTCTTGGGGTTGCACTTCGCATGGAGTATCTTTGTAGCGTTCTCTTTATTTCCCGAATTTGGATGTTGGCCTGTCTTGCTAGGTTGGGGAAGTTCTCTTGGAGAATATCCTGAAGAGTGTTTTCCAACTTGATTCCATTCTCCCCATCACTTTCAGGTACACCAATCAAACAAAGGTTTGGTCTTTGCACATAGTCCCTTCTTTCTTGAAGGCTTTGTTTGTTCCTTTGCATTCTTTTTTCTATAATCTTGTTTCATGTTTTATTTCATTAAGTACATCTTCAGTCTCTGATATCCCTTCTTCTGCTTGATCAATTCAGCTATTGATACTAGTTTATGCTTCACAGAATTATTGTGCTGTGTTTTTCAGCCCCATCAGGTCATTTATGTCCTTCTCTAAACTGGTTATTCTAGTTAGCAATTCCTCTAACTTTTTGAAGGTCCTTAGCTTCCTTGCATTGGATTAGAACATGCTCCTTGAGCTCAGAGGACTCTGTTTGTTATTATTTACCTTCTGAAGCCTACTTCTGTCAATTCGTCAAACTCATTCTTTGTCCAGTTTTGCTCCCTTGCTGGCAAGGAGTTGTAATACTTTGGAGGACAAGAGGAATTCTGTTTCTTTGAAATTTTCAGCCTTTTTGTGCTGTTTATCCCCATCTTCCTGGATTTATCTACCTTTGGACTTTGATGTTGGTGACTTTCAGATGGGGTTTTCTTTTTGTTGATGTTGATGCTCTTCCTTCCTGTTTGTTAGTTTTCCTTCTAGCAGTCAGAACCCTCTGCTGCAGGTCTGCTGAAATTTGCTGGAGGTCCACTCCAGACCCTGTTTACCTGGGTGTCACCAATGGAGGCTGTAGAACATAAAATACTGCTGCCTGTTATTTCCTCTAGAAGCTTCATTCCAGAGGGGCACCCACCAGATGCCAGCCAGAGCTCTCCTGTATGAGGTATCTGTCAACCCCTGCTGGAAGGTGTCTCCCTGTTAGGAGGCACAGGACTGAGGAGGTAGTTTGTCCCTTAGCAGAGCTCCAGTGCTGTGCCGGGAGAACTGCTGCTCTCTTCAGAGCCAGTAGGCAGGAATGTTGAAGTGTGCCGAAGCTGTGCCCACAGCTGCCTCTTTCTCCAAGTGCTCTGTCCCAGGGAGATGGGGATTTTATCTATAAGCCCCAGACTAGGGCTGCTGCCTTTTATTCAGAGATGCACTGCCCAGCTAGGAGGAATCTAGAGAGGCAGTTTGGCTGCAGAGGCTTTGCTTAGCTGTGGAGGGCTCTGGCCAGTTGGAACTTCCACATGGCTTTGTTTACACTGTGAGGGGAAACCCGCCTACTGAAGTTTCCGTAATGCTGGATGTCCCTTCCCCCACTAAGTTCCAGCATCCCAGGTCAACTTCAGATTGCTGTCCTGGCTGCAAGAATTTCAAGCCAATGGATCTTAGCTTGCTGGGCTCCATGGGGGTGAGATCTGTTGAGCTAGATCACTTGGCTCCCTGGCTTCAGTGCCCTTTCCAGGGGAGTGAACAGTATGTCTTGGTGGCATTCCAGGTACCACTGGGGTATGAAAAAAAAAAAAAAAAACTCCTGCAGCTCGCTTGTGTTCTGCCCTAATGGCCATGCAGTTTTGTGCTTTAAATCCAGAGCCCTGGTGGCACAGGTACCCAAGGGAATCTCCTGGTCTCCAAGTTGTGAAGACCCTGAGAAAAGCATAGTATCTGGCCTGGAGTGCACAGTTCCTCAAGGCACAGTCCCTCACAGCCTTCCTTGGGTGAGGGAGGGAGTACTCTGACCCCTTGCATTTCCCAGGTGAGGCAACACCCCACCTTGCTTTGGCTCGCTCTTTGTGGGCTGCAACCACTATCTAACCAGTCCCAATGAGAGGAGCTGGGTATCTCAGTTGAAAGTGCAGAAATCACCACCTTCTGTGTTGATCTTGCTGGGAGCTGCAGACTGGAGCTGTTCTATTTGGCCATCTTGGATCTTCTCTCCTGAACTTATATTTTCTAAATACTCAAATTGAGTGATAAAAAAATTATATGCCTGGACTTAAAACTAATATGCAGTTTATAGGAGACATACCTCTAATGTAAGAAAAGAGGAGAAATGAAAGTAAAAGATAAAAAGAATGCTAACATTAATCAAAAGAAAGTTTGTATAGCTATATTAATATCAGGCAAACTTGTGTCATAAGCGGTCATTGTACAGATTATTTCATCACCCAGTTATTAAGACTAGTACACATTAGTTACTTTTTCTGATCCTCTCCCACCTCCTGCCCTCCACCCTCTGATAGTCCCCGGTGTATGTTCTTCTCTTATTTGTATTCATGTGTTCTCATCATTCAGCTCCCACTTATAAGTGAGAATACGTTGTGTTTGATTTTCTGTTCCTACATTAGGATAATAAACTCCAGCTCCATGTATGTTCCCACAAAGATAATCTTGTTCTTATTTATGGCTTCATCATATTCCATGATGTATAAGGACCACATTTTCTTAATCTAATCTGTCATTGATGAACACTTAGTTTGCTTCCATGTTTTTGCTATTGTGAATAGTGATGCAGTGAACATACCTGTGCATGTGTCTTTAAAGTGGAATGATTTATATTTCTCTGGGTATTATACCCAGTAATGGGATTGCTGGGTTGAATGGTTGCTCATTTTTTAGGTCTTTGAGGAATCACCAAACTGGCTTCTACATGGTTGAACTAATTTACACTCCCACTAACAGTGTATAAGCATTCCTTTTTCTCCAAAACAACACCAGCATCTTGTTTTTGACTTCTTAGTAATAGCTATTCTGACTAGTGTGACATGGTATTTCATTATGGTTTTGATTTGCATTTCTCAAATTATCAGTGATATTGAGCTTTTTAAAATGATAGTTTGCTGCATATATGTCTTCTTTTGAAGTGTTTGTTCATGTCCTTTGTCCAATTTTTAAAATGACTAATTTTTTTGTAAATTTGTTTGTTTCCTAAAGATGCTGAATATTAGACCTTTGTGAGATGCACAGTTTGCAAAAATTTTCTCCCCATCTGTAGGTTGTCTGTTCACTCTGTTGATAGTTTATTTTGCTGTGCAGAAACTCTTTTGTTTAATTCGATCCCATATGTCAATTTTTGCTTTTGCCACAATCGTTTTTGGCATCTTCTTCATGAAATCTTTGTCCATGCCTATGTCCTGAATGGTACTGTCTAGGTTGTCTTCCAGGGTTTTTATAAATTTTGAGTTTTATGCTGAAGTCTTTAATCCATCTTGAGTTAATTTTTGTATATGGTGTAAGGAAAGGGTCCAATTTCAGCCTTCTGAACATGGCTAGCCAGTTATCCCAGCACCATTTAGTGAATACAGAATCCTTTCCCCATGTCTTGTTTTTGTTAAGTTTGTCAAAAATCAGACAGTTGTAGGTGTGAGGCTTATTTCTGGGTTGTCTGTTGTCTTCCATTGGCCTATTTGTCTGTCTTCATGCCAGTACCATGCTGTTTTGGTTACTATAGCCCTGTTGTATAAAGCTGGACAGCATAATGACTCCAGCTTTGTTCATTTTGCTTAGGATTGTCTTGGCTATTGAAGCTCCTTTTTGGTTTTATATGAATTTTAAAAGAGTTTTCTTTCTAGGTCTGTGAAGAATGTAAATGGTAGTTTAATAAGAATGGCATTCAATCTATAAATTGCTTTGGGCACTATGGTCATTTTTATGTTGATGATCCTTCCTATTCATGAGTATGGAATGTTTTTCCATATGTTTTTGTCATCTGATTTCTTTGAGCAGTTGTGTGCAGTTCTCTTTGTAGAGATTGTTCACCTCCCTCGTTAACTGTAACCCTAGGTATTTTATTGTTTTTGTGGTAATTGCGAATGGTAGTTTGTTCCTGATTTTGCTTTTGGCTTGCCTGTTTTTGGTGTATATAAATGCTAGTGATTTCTGTACCTTGATCTCATGTCTTGAGATTTTGCTAAAGTTGTTTATCAGGTAAAGAATCTTTGAGGCTGAAACTATGGGGTTTTCTAGATATAGGATTATGTCATCTGCAAACAGGGATAGTATGACTTCCTGTCTTCCTATCTGGATGCTCTTTATTTCTTTCTCTTGCCTTATTGCCCTGGCCAGGACTTCCAATACTATGTTGAATAGGAGTAGTGAGAGTTTTCAAGTGGAATGCTTTCAGCTTTTGCCCATTCAGTACGATGTTGGCTATGGCTTTGTCATAGATGGCTCTTTTTATTTTAAAATATGTTTCTTCAGTACCTAGTTTATTGAGAGTTTTTAACATGAAGAGATGTTGAATTTTATTAATGCCTTTTCCGAATCTGTTGAGATAGTCACATGAATTTTGCCTTTAGTTCTGCTTATGTGTTGAGTCACATTTATTGATTTGCATATGCTGACCCAGCTTTGCATCTGAGGCATAAAGCCTACTTGATTGTAGTGGATAAGCTTTTTGATGTGCTGCTGAATTCGGTTTACCAGTATTTTGTTAAGGATTTCTGCATCAGTGTTCATCAAGGATATTTGCCTGAAGTTTTCTTTTTTTATTTTTACTGTAGGTTTTACTTCCAATTATATGATCAATTTTAGAGTGCCATGTGGTGATAAGAATGTATATGTTGTTGTTTTCAGGTGGAGAGTTCTGTAGATATCAGGTCAGTTTGATCCAGTGCTGAGTTCAGGTCCTGAATATTTTTGCTAATTCTCCATCTTGAGTATTTGTCTAATATTGTCAGTGTTGTGTTAAAGTCTCACAGCATAAATGTATGGGAGTCTAAGTCTCACTGAAGGTCTCAAAGAACTTACTTTATGAATCTGGGTGCTTTTGTGCTGAGTGCATATATATTTAGGATAATTAGATCTTCTCATTGAATTGAACCCTTTATATTATGTAATGCCCTTCCTTGCCATTTTTTTTTTAATCTTTGTTAATTTAAAGTCTATTTTGTCAGAAATTAGGATTGTTAGGATTGCAACCACTACTTTTTTTTTTCTGTTTTCCATTTGCTTGGTAAATTTTTCTCCATCCCTTTATTTTGAGCCTATGTATGTCATTACATGTGAGACAGGTCTCCTGAAGACAGCATACCAATAGGTCCTGTTTCTTCAAACACCATCTTGCCACTCTGTGTTTTTAATTGGGACATTTAGCCCATTTACCTTTAAAGTTAGTATTTTAATATGTTTGGATTTGATCTTGTTATGATGTTAACTGGTTATTTTGCAGACTTGTTTATTTTGTGGCTTTATGCTGTCACTGGTCTGTGTATCTCAGTGTGTTTTTGTAGTGGCTGGTGATGATCTTTTCTTTCCATATTTAGTGCTTCCTTCAGGATATCTTATAAGGCAGGACTTGTGATAACAAATTCCATCAGCATTAGCTTGTCTGAAAAGAATCTTATTTATCCTTCACTTATGGAGCTTAGCTTGACTGACATGAAATTCTATGTTGAAATTTCTTTTCCTTAAAAATGTTGAATATTGGCCACTACTGGAGCTCTGGGGCATATTGAAGTGTGGAGAGTCAGATGGAAAGCAGAAAAAATAACTAATGGGTAACAGGTTTAATTCACAGGTGATAAAATAATCTGTATAACAAAACCCCATGACACAAGTTTACCTATATAACAAACCTGCACATATACCCTTGAACATGAAATCAAAATTTAAAAAAATTAAAACACACACGCACGCGCGCGCACACACACACACACACACACACACAAATCAAAATGGGTTTCAATAGCTTCTATTATAAAGTATTACTTAAAGAACTGACAACTCAATTAAAAATTCAGATACTAACCCAGTGGTTCTCAAAGTATTGTCCAATGATGCATTGGGTCTTGCAAACCATTTTAGTGGCAATAAATTAATAAATACCTATACTAAAAGTTTTATGTTTCACTGCCATGTATTGAAGTGGGAGAAAAAAACTATTTTCATTTAAAAATGTCCTTACAGAGCAAAAAATGCCATTAATTTCATTAAATCTTATCTGTTGAGCAGACTTTTTTAATATTCTATTTTATAAAACATGAATTATGCATAAAAAATTTCTGCTCCAAACAAAAGTATGGTAATTTTCTAAAGAGTAAACACTTGTGCTATTGTTTGGACTGTGAGCTGAACAAAACATAAAGAACAATTTACTTGAAAAACTGACTGAAAAAGTACTGTTATTTAAACCTGAGTAGGTGACAGACATTGTTTATTTCAAAAACAAATTATATGAGTCTATTATTTCGAGGAAAACAACTGCCAGTATTTTTTGCCAGTGGAAAACTTGTATCTGCCACTATGATCCTGAATGCTTCTCAGTGCTGAAAGGCTTTTATTAGAAGTTTGGTGATTATATTAACAGATGTGATTGGGGGATATTGTATGATGAAATGTATCAATATTTAGAAAATCTGCATATCACTGTAATTATCAAATTATCAATGTACAGTATTATAAAATCATGCACGAGTAAAGATACATTTGAAGTGCAAAAGAGACCACTGAATTTTAACATAACTGAATAAAACTTTCATTGATATGTTTTTAAATTCCGCATTGTAACTAACTCTTATGGAACTACAACTTGTTAAATTGCAGAATGGTACAAAAAAAAAATTTCTACAGTTATCAAAAAAATGCTACTAAAGTACTCCTCCCTTTTTATACTACAGATCCATATAAATTAGATTTCTAGAAGAGTAGAGCACAACAGGCTTAATTCAGAAGCAGATGTGTGACTACTTAATCATTAAACCAGACACTAAAGAGATATGTAAAATTGTAAAATAGTGCCACTCTTCTTTCTAAATTCTTTCACTTTAGAAGTTGAGGGACATTACTTTTTATTCAAATATGCTATTTGTTTTGATATATAATCCTTTAATTGTATTAAATAATTAAATACTGATTTTTACATGTTTGAGTTTTAATTTCTAAGGTAGGTATTAATAGACATAACTCATGTAAACAAAAGTTCTTCATGTTCTCAATAATTTTAGAGAGTTTAAAGAGGCCCCAAAAGTTCTCTGCTATAGAACAACTTAAGAAGTCTAGTCAAATTGACTTATATCACTAAGTACCTAACCATCTAATACTATACACTCTTTAAAAGTATATACATTTAGAGAAATTAATGAAATGCTGGGTAAGAAAGGAACTCTCAACAGTTTTCTAAGTACTGAGTATCTTGAAGTACAGAGTATGTTCTCTGATCATAGGAGATTTAAACTAAAAATTAGTTAACAATAACCATTATATGTTTAGAAATTAGTAAATGTACTTTTCAATAATCTATGAGTTAGAGGATAAATCAAATGATGGTTACAAATTATTTAGAACTAAATGACAATGAAAACAATGTATATCAGATCTTATGAGATGCTGCTAAAGCTATAATGATAGAGGAAATTATAGCCTTAATGCATATATTAGAAAAGAAGGCTAAAAATTGATCTTAAGTATTAATCTCCAAATAAGATTAAAAAATAAGGGCAAATCAAACCTCTAAAATTTTAGAATGGAAAAATGAATGATCAAAAATTGAAAACAAATATACAAAGAACTGCTGGTGCCCACAAAGCCAAAGGTAGTTTTTTAAGTGTTAAGTCTATTGAGGCATAATTTGCATACAGTAAAAGCCACCCTTTTCTAGAAGGGAGATCCAAAAATTCTGACAAATACATAGTTATGTAACTAAACACCTAATTTCCTACTGAGGGACTGTGTTAAGGAAAAATAACTTTTCTTCCTGAGTCCACAAGGGGCATGGTTTCAAAGGCAGGAGCTTCCCAATGCCACACCTCCATCCATGCCCCCATCTGGGAACCTAGAATTCTTTGTCTGACTTTCCCATGGATGACCTAGGTAGAGGAATCCCGGTGGGCTTCTTTGTCCAAAAAGCCTGTGGAAAGCTCTGGGAGGAGGGGTCTTTGTTGCAGACTAAGCAGCCAATCTGGTATCAGAGTCAAAGATCAATCACTCCAGAGGAAGACTGAAAGAATTCCTCTCATTGGATGAAAACATGAATGGGGAGGTAATGACTCCAGGGTTAAAACCCCGATGCTCCTTACCTATACAGATTCTTTCCTTGGATCCCCTCCCACTGTAGCCTGGGAGCTCTCTCACTCTCTCTCATTTTTTCTCTCTCTCTGCCTAATAAATTGCTCTCTGTGAAACTCTTTGGGTCCATGATATTCATTCAAATGGTAAGCTCACCACACTTCCAGGGCCCCTTTCCCCATTCTTGGGGTTAGAAAGGCCAAGGACTTGGGCGTATTGGAGCAGGGAACTGGAAGCATCTTCTGGACACCCCTGCTCCTTCCCCAGCTTACATCTTTGGCGAGCCAGCCAGAGTACATCATCAGACTTCAGAGTGGTGACTGGTATCGGTCCCATTTGGCTTGCTAATCTGTCCTTCCACATCTTTTAACTTTTGTTAAAGAGGAACACTGGGTAGCTGGGCCCATGTGGGGCCACATGCAGTAGTAGCTGGGCTAAGCCGGGGGCGCAGCCTCTTACATGAGCCATGCCCAGCCTTTCAATAGCACTGCTGCCAGGATTTAGAGACACAGGCCTCAGGTTTTCTCTGAACCAGCTTCCCTTTCTTGCTGCTTTTTCTTTCTCTGGGCCAAGCCGAGGGCCAGCAGGGGGAAGGGTGGTCCCAAACTCCCAGTTCAGTCTGGCCGAGGTCAGTCCCCCCCGACTTAAACCTCCTGAGAAAAAGCCACGTATGTGAGCCATGCCCAGCCTCTCAGACCCACAGCAGTGGCACAGCAGCAGCAGTGCTTGGCCAGGCAGTGGGAACAAAGCCACCTGTGCAAGCCATGCCCAGCCTCTCAGACCCCAACCTCCTCGGTCCAGATTTCCATAAGGCAAACTCCTTCCTGGCTATTTCCTCTAAGATATCTTCTAAACATGAGGCTCTTGGAATGGCAGTCTAGGGTGGCTGTCAGGGACCTGTGCCCACTGTTCTCTCAGGCTTATGCCTATGAGGACCTCCTGCAGTATAAGTGCACAGGGCCAGTTCCCTTAGTCCACAGTGCTAGGTTATGTCCTAACAGAGCCAGAGTCTATCAGTGGGTACTGGAGGCTATAGGACATTGTGTTTTTTGTCACCCCCAATTTCCCAATCCAACTGAATGGTGCCAGAATTTAATGATGTACTGTTTGTTTTGCCTAGGATTGGCTCTTCATGCGGCAGAACTTCTCCGTTTATAATACCATAGTCAGACTATAATACCATAGTCCAAGGCTCAAATAGTTAATTACAGGCCCCACAACCCTAGGGCACGTTCCTATGATGGAAAGTGGGGTGGGTGAGGAGGCCCGGGTCCTCAGGGCATTGCTCCGCAAGGCCATGTGGCCAGACATTATCTTCTTTAAAATTGTTTGCTTGTGGGTCCCTCTCAAAGAGTTTATGCCCCTAGGACAGCCTTATGGTCAGGCCTATGTTAACAGAACTCTTGCTGGGGAATTTTGGCACCCATCGCCCAAGCCTCACTGGCCTAGTTTTTCAAGGATGCTCCATTACAAGGCCACTAATCCTGGCAGTCTTAATGTCCTTAAGGTGGCCATAAGGACATTAGACAGTGAGGATGTGCCCATGACATTGGTAAGCATGATTAAACCTGGCACATGGGGGATCCAGAAGATGATCAGGCATCTGGGCCACAAGGAAACTATAAGGTGCTATAACTGGTGGATTCCCCAGGACTAGCAGTTTCAAGGAATAACCAGGGATGCAGGCATCCCTGTGTTCAATTTCAGATGTGGGCTAAGCTTCCCAAGGCAAAAATCACCCTTAAAGTGTATCTGGGATAACTGGGACCAATTTAACCCATGATCTTTGAAGACAACCTAGGGAAAAGGAGAAAGAGTTGTTCTGCCCTGGAGACTTGGTGCTTGGTAAGTCTCTCCTCTCAGACTCTCCATCTCTAGGCTCATCTTGGGAAGGACCATTTTCAGTTATTCTGTCAACCCTAATGGCAGTTAAGGTGATAGGATTCATCAAACTCGGCTGAAGTCTTGGACACCTTCTGAAGAAAATGATAGGCCCTCCACTCCTGAAGTTCCAGGAGATGACCCTTCATATACCTGTGAGCCATCAGAGGATCTACATTTGCACTTCCAACAAGATCCCCAGGAAAGTAACTACTCATAAGTCTAACTTAAATCCTGGCATTAACAGGACTATCACTCTTAACTTTATTATTTGTGACCAGCCTCTATGCAGTTGCACCTACACATTGGCCTAATAGCTCTCCTCTCCTCCTTCCTAGTGCCTCCCCTCCCCCATGACAATTTATACTGACTCTCAGGTGCACAGTCTTTTCTTGCTAAGGCTACACCATACTCAGACCCCCATTATTCCTTTCATGGGGCCTGTGGAATAATAGGAGGACTTGGTACTGGCATTGGAAGAGTTACTACCTCTACCCAGTTTTACTATAAGCTATCTCAGGAGTCAAATAATGACATGGAAAAGGTTGCTAATTCTCTCTGCAGAAGCAACTTAACTCTTCAGCTGCCATAGCTCTTCAAAATAAAAGGGCCGTGAATATGCTAACAGCAGAAAGAGAAGAAACGTGTCTCTTTCTAGGAAAAGAATGCTGCTACCATGTAAACCAATCAGGTATTGTTAAAGAACTCAGAGACTAAATCAAACACAGAGCTAAAGACCTTCAAGAAACAGAATTGCAGAGCCTGTTTAACAACTGGCTGTCCTGGCTCTACCCTCTTCTGGGCCCCTTTATAACCATTCTGTTATTGCTGGCCTTTGGGTCTCTCATCTTGAACCTTCCTGTAAAATTTGTTCCTTCTAGAATTAAACCCACAAGGCCACAAATGATCCTGCAAAAGGAACCCCATATGTCCTTGGCTCATAAGCTCTATCATGAACCTCTGGATCAACCTGAACCCCTGGAAGACTTCCCTCTGGAGGAAACCTCAACTGCAGGGCCCCTTCTATGCCCCAATTCAGCTGGCAGTAGCTAAAGAGTGATTGATGCCCATGTCCCAACAGCAGTTGGACTTTCCTGTTCAGAGTGGAGACTGAGGGAGTGTATTAAGGAAAAAAACTTCTCTTCCCAAGTCCACAAGGGGCATGGTTTCAAAAGGCAGGAGCTTCCCAGTGCCACACCTCCATCCACACCCCCATATGGGAACCTAGAGATGTTTGTCTGACTTTCCCTTGTAAGGGCTAGGTAGAGGAATCCAAGTGGGCCTCATTGCCTAAAAAGCTGCAGAAAGCTCTGGGAGGAGGGGACTCTGTTGCCCCCAAGCAGTCAATCCAATATCAGAGTCAAAGATCAATTACTCCAGAGGAAGTTTGAAAGAACTCCTCTCATTAGATAAGAACCTGAAGGGGGAGGGAATAACTCCAGGGTTAAAACCCTGATGCTCCTTATCTATACGGATTCCTTCCTTGGATCCCCTCCCACAGCAGCATGGGAGCTTTCTCTCTCTTTATCTCTCTCTCTGCCTAATAAATTGTTCTCTGCTAAACCCTTTGGGATCATGACATTTATTCGAAAGGTAAGCTCACCGTGCCTTTGGTGCCCCTTTCCCCATTCCTGGAGTAAGAGAGGCCAAGGACCTGGGCACATTGGAGCAGGGAACTAGGAGCATCTTCGAATGCCCCTGCTCCCTCCTCCACTTACACTAACTCCCCCAAATTCCCTTATACTCCTTTATGATCAGTTTCTTGCCTTACAAGAGCCCATGACAATTACTACAAATGGAATCATACAATATGCAGATATTTGTGTCTAGCTTCTTGGCACAATAAATTTTAGATTCTTCCATGCTGCTGAATTTATCAATAATTCATTTTTATTGCTGAGTTGTATTCCACACTACAGGATGCACCATAGGTTGTTCATCTATTCAGTAGTAGTTAGATATATGAGTAGTTTTTATATTTTGTTGGTTATGAATATAACCAGGACTGACTTCATGGGCACATGACCTGAGCAATTGCAGGGTGCTTGTGATTTGAAGAACTTTATGCCTGGTTTAATGCTCTGTTGTTACCATCCTGAAATTCTTAATAACTTTATGATTAAACATGTGTTTTATAAATGAAGTCTGATGAGACAGCATAGCACGGGGTAGAGCAGAAGAGACATGTGCAATATATGTATTCTCTGTCCTTGCTACCTGGCTCATGTCCACAATCCCCCATAAGCACAGAATTCTGGTGGGCCTTGATGCTTCAGAATTCAGTGAGACTTAAAGCAAGTACAAAGTGAAACTATATGTCTACTGCTGAACACTGCCAAAACTGACATAAGAAACAGAAAACCTGAACAATTTATTCTTAAAGAAATTAAATGAATAATAAAAATAATTCTCAGTGAAAATGTCAAATGGCTATATTGCTCAAGTACTCCAAACAGTTAATCAGACATTAATTCCAATCATGCACATACACTTTCAGGAAAAAAAAAAAAAAAACAGTGGAAATACCATCAAATTCCTTGTATTACACCA
>NW_022437048.1:2261251-2263126 GCF_009761245.1 Sapajus apella
CTATGACATTTCAAAAAGGGAAAAATTACAAGCCAGTCTTACTCTTGAACATAAATGTAGAGATCCTAAACAGCATTTAAACACTCAATCCAGCAATATACAAAAGGAACTGCCTTATGATCTAGTTGGCTTTATTTCAGTAATGAAAAGCTGGTATGCCAATTCAATAATTAGTATAATTCACTACGAAAATTATATAATCATTCCATTGATGCAAATAAAGCTTTAATAAAATTCAAAATTAATGAAATAAAAATTCAGCAAAGTAGGAATTAAAGAAAACTTGCTTAACCTAAAAATGTCTACCAAAAAACCCCACATATATATTATACCTAATTGTGAAATGTTGACAGAAATTCTTCTGAGATTAAAAATTAGAAATGGATTACCAAATTATCCTTTATAGTCAACATTGTGTGGAGGTAAGAATTAAAATTGTGAGGATTATAATCTATGAAGCAACCTGTTATTATTTGTAAACTATGTAACTGCTCATGTAAAAAAATTCAAAAGAATACACAGTATTAGAATAACTGAGTAAAACATAGCTGCTGGACATTAAGTAAATATACAAACATACTAAAAGTATAAAATTTAAACAACAGTATTCGTGAGAACTTCAAAACATATTTAAAGCTAAATCTGTAAATGACATTATTAAGATGGCTGAATATAAATTCTCCAGGCTGATTCTCTCATCATGGGAGGTGTTGATCAGAGTATAAAGTTTTGGACAGACAAAGGAAACAGGTTTTGAGACATATTGCACAGGAAGGTGACTATAGTCAATAATAATGAATTGTATATTTTAAAATAACTAACAGAAAAACTTTCAAATATCTCGCCATAAAAAATGACAGGCAAGAGGGCTGATAAATATGTCAATTAGCTTCATTTAATCATCCCATATTGTGTACATACATCAAAACATCACAGTGTCCTCCATTTATCATGACTTTTAATAAAAATATTAGTTAAAAATAAAATACAAAAATAGCTATTATTTCTTGACAAAAAATGAAAATATTTTCAACAGGTTTACTCAGGATACTGTAAGTACATTTTGAGATAACTAAAGGGAGACCTTATTAGAGTAATAAACTAAGTTCAAAGATTAGCAGACTCAATATCATACTGACAATTCTCTATGGTATGTTTATTATTTTCTATTGCTAAGTAACACATTATGACAAACAGCAGATTAAAACAATACCCATTTATTATCTCACAATCCTATAGGTTAGAAGTTTGGGCTCAGCTAACTAAGTTCTCTGCTCAGCTTCAATTATCAGCTGCATTCTCAAAGCTCACATGGTTGTTGATATATTTTAGTTCCTTTATGTTATAGAGCCAAGATCCCTGCTGGCTGTTGGCCATAGTTGGTCTCAGCTTCTAGAATATGATCTTTAGGTCCTAATAGTATGCTATTCTCACAACATAGCAACTTACTTCTTCAAATTGAGCATGTAATTTTCACTACATTATGCTACAATAAAGTATTTTTTAATGTAATGTAAACACATGTGTGACCATCCTATCGCATTGCTCACAGAACATAACTGAATCAAGGGAGCAACTGTAGTATACTATTCACAAGTCCTGCACATATTCAAGGGAAGAAAATTATATGAGACATGTATATTAGGAGGTGGTAATCTTGGAAGCCATCACAGAGTCCAGGAGCAAAGACAATTGCTTACTACAGCATACAACCCCAATATAAATCCTAAATGTTTTTGAATAAACACAAGGCCAGGCATGGCAGCTCACACCTGTAATTCTAGCACTTTGGGAGGCCAAGGCGGGCAAATCACTTGAGGCCAGGAGATTGAGACTAGCCTGGCCAACATGATGAAACCTCGTCTCTACCAAAAA
>NW_022437048.1:2263226-2271004 GCF_009761245.1 Sapajus apella
AAGAGAGAGAGAAAGAAAGAAAGAAAGAAAGAAAAATGGAATCTAAAGCTAAAATGGAAATAAAAAAATAGTGAATAAAGAGACAAATATGGTAGAGACAAATATACAGGGGAAAATTTTCCATAAAAGGGCACTCAATTGCTAAAACAAGAAATTCACTAGAGAAAAGGAACATGTGCATCATCAAGACACTCAGTGGCAGCTGCCCTCTATAGTCCAGGACTTTGACAGGAGACAGTATTACAGAACTGGTTTCCTAGATATCAAGGTTGAGAATATAATCATAAAACAAATAAAGCATGGTGCAAAACAACAACAACAACAAAGTACAATTATTCTAATGACTGTTAAGGATGGACTAAAATTCAAGAATACAGATATGACTTAAAGATGGAATTGTTTAACAAAAATAAGTCAGAACAAAAAGTTTCTGGAAATTCTCTGCCTGTGCATATTGAAAAGAAGGAGAAAGTCTATTTGGGAAACAATAGTGGGGTGTGGCTAAATGGCCACTTGATAAGATGAGCCAGACATGTCAACAGAAGCCAGGGTCAGAGAATATCAGGGCTGTCTTTCCCAACACAGGCCCAAAGTACAAGGGCCTGGAGGAAAGGTCTCAAAATATGGGGCCACATCTTCAGTTCAGGCAGTCCAGGATGCCCCTGCCCAGTGCCACAGGGGTAAACACATTCTTTTCTGTCACTCTAAAGAAGTTGAATCAGAAGTGGTTCACATTCACATGGTATAGACAACTGTACACATTTACGGTTTTATTCCAGGCTATCTTAACTCTTTCAATCTATGTTTAATATGCTTAAATCATTGATTATTCCACATTATATCACATTTGTTCAATATATTGATCCCTTATGATGATCGATGAACAAGAAATGAGAAGCATGTGGTGGGTCATTATAAGACATATGTTCTCCAGAGGATAAGAGATAAACCCAAAGAAGATTCAGAGTCCCACCATATAAGTGAAGGTTTTTAATAGTCCCGTAGTAACAAAATACAGAGACATGCTTGAAAAAGTCAAGGAAAAGTCATTATGTCATTTACCTTCCACTAATAAAAAGGAAGCATAATGCCTGGCTAAATTCTTTGGGTTACAGAGACAAATACCACATTGACCCAATTACTTAGTGATGTGGAAGTCAGCAGGTTTGCGTGGGGCCAGAGCATGAAAAAACTATTTAGCAGGTCAAGGTTACAACAAATGCCCCTCTTCTATTTGGGCCAAACAACAAAATAGGTCCTGTCATATTAAAGGAACCTGTGATTGGCCAGGCACAGTGGCTCACACCTGTAATATCAGCACTTTGGGAGGAAGAGGCAGGCTCATCACTGGAGGTCAGGAGTTCAAAACCAGCCTGGCCAACGTGGTGAAAGCCCTTCTCTACTAAAAAAACACAAAAGTTAGCCAGGCATGGTGGTGTACACCTGTAGTCCCATCTACTCAGGAAGCTGAGGCAGGAGAATCACTTGAGCCTGGAATGTGGAGGCTCCAGTGAGCCATGATTGCAACACTACACTCAGCCTGAGCAATAGAGTGAGACTCCATCTCAAAAAAAGAAAAAAAAGAAGAAGAAGAAAAGAAAAAGAAAAGCATTTGTGGTTGCAAAGGATACCTTTTGGACTTTATGCAAGCCCTAATAAGAGAATTTCAGTGTCAGCCCTCGATTTCTGGAGGAAGGTCATGCTTTTGGTAGTGGAGAATACCCCATTCAAATAACTGCTGGCATGCTACTGACCTTGGTAGAGATGAAATATCTGGTCATGGAATATAAATAGACTATGAGTACAGAGGTGTCTACCATGTAGAAGTTTCTATTAGATCTACCACCAAATCATAAATTTGGGTAAGCTAGGCCACAACCTACTGTAAAATGGAAAAGATTCTTTCAGGATCAAGAAGGCACAGAAAACAGAAGTAAGCTGAAATGGCCCATTCACCTCCCCCAACTCACCCACCTCTGTGCCACCTGCGACTCTCCCTCAACTCAAAATATAGCCACATGTGGGTTGCCTAAAGGGTTTCTGTTTTTACTTAGATTTGGCTTCTAAGTAGCCTTTATTTCCTGTAAACTACATCAATGTAGTTTAAAGTATGTATTTCATATTTTATGTATTATTTCGGTCATATTTATTGAAACAGTAAGAGAATGTTCTCTGACACACTGCTAAAAATGGAATACTGGTATCTCCAAGTCTTTATTTCAATTGAAGCTATTATTTCATGCACATTTCCTAATGCTAAATATAAACAATTAGACTATGAGATTATACATTAGATTACTATGTCATAATAATCTAACATGACTGACAAATCAGCATTTGATGTACTGCTTAGTGCATTTTCTTTTCAGGCCTGCCCTTTGGTCTACAGCACTGACAATCTTGAAAACTGAGTTAAAAGATATGAAAAGAGCATAATGATATATATGACAACAGAGAGAGAGAACACTTAAAACAGATTAGTTTATTCTCATTTCAGAACTCAGCAAGTCAACAAAACAATCCATCAGTGTTTGGAGAATTAAATCTTTCAAATTAATTTTGATAAACATGGTTGAAAAGTGCTATTAAACATATTCATCTTTTGCTTTTACTTCTACCTGAAATATGGAAAAGCCATAGCACAAATTTAAAACATGAAAAAGGCATTCATATTTTAATATTCTATCTGGATATAATAATGGATTATTGCTATATTAAAATTTGTATGTATATATGTACATATTTTTCCATATTTCTACATATTTTGCAAGAAAAATGTGAGAATTCACCTACTTATTTTGAAATTTCTGAGAAAAGGTAGGTGGCAGAAAATCCAAAGCAAAGCTTAAAACATCCTTTTCCTGGCTTTAATAACGTTTGCAATAGATCTATATTTTAAGCTATGCAATAAAATTATCATCGTATGAAGCAAGTACTTAAAGTTAATATGTTTCTAAGTGTTTTGCAATTATTTTTATTCTAGTAATTTATATAAATAATGGGATAACTTAAAAAGGATTATCAAATATTCTATTGCAAATTGATGAGAAGGCAAAGACATAACGAAAATTCTGACTCACTAAATGTGCTTTGTATATTACCCTGGATGCTAGATTTAACAAATGAATGTCTTTTGAAAAGTGTAATTAAGAGCCGGGCACAGTGGCTCACGCTTGTTATCCCCACACTTTGGGAAGCCCAGGTGGATGGATCACGAGGTCAGGAATTAGAGACCAGCCTGGCCAACGTGATGAAACCCCATCTGTACTAAAAATACAAAAACTAGCTGGGCGTGGTTGTGGGCGCCTGCAATCCCAGCTACTCCGGATGCTGAGGCAGGAGAATGCTTGAAACTGGCAGGCGGAGGTTGCAGTGGGCCGAGATCGCACCACTGGTGGCACCCCAGCCTGGGCCAAAGAGTGAAACTTCTCATCTCAAAAAAAAAAAAAAACAAAAAACAGTGTAATTAAGAAAAGAGCTGAAATAATGTCTATGGGAAGCAAGAGTGACACAATCAGATAGATTCTTCATGCTTCATAAAACAATTATGAATCTTTATTATTTCATAGCCTCATAGAATTAGACCAACTGAGGTTACATATCCATGAAAATGTTCAATTTCACAGTGAAGATAATTGAAATAAATTAAATTTACATATATAGTTTCTGTCCTCATTATTTGTGGATTCTGTTTTTGTTAATTTGCTGACTCGATAAAATTTACTTATAAACCCAAAATCAATATGCACCTTGTTTACAGATTATTCCATAATATACTCAGTGCTAGAAAAATTTGAGTTGTCTAATGCATGTATTTCCAGACATACCTTCTGCCTTGTTTCAGCTTTCATACAGGGATGACCCGAGAATGGAGATGGCAGGGGGCAGTGCAGAGCAGTGCAAGAAGTTCAGGCTCTAGGGGCCAGTTGGAGAGTCTGAATCTTAATTCTAGCACCTATCAGTGGAGAGGCCTGAGGTAAGTCACTCAACATTTCTGAACCTCATTTCCCTTTTGTAAAATAAATAGAATATACCAGGATGGGTTGGTTTTAGTTTTTTAAGATTTATATCGTAATCTATGTGAGTCATGTATTGCACAACACACACACACAGACACACACACACACACACACACACACACACACACACACATATTTATTTCCTCTAGGAGCAATGGTATTCACAGAAACTTTATAGAATATAACTACCATGTGCAACCAAGTTTGACTGATTTTTACATATATATCCATATAGTATATGCACAAACACATGCAGATATACATATATATATAAACTTATAGAATTTAACTCTGATTATTCATAAAGATATAGCCTAAAATATTCTTAAGTTGCATTTTCTTCTACAAGTAATAAAGACATGCTCTTGCATAAGCAGAGCCACAAATGCTCATATTATTTGGTATTTAAAGAGAATAAAAATCATGTACTAATGGAAAAATAAATCATAGATTTATGGTCAATAACATTTTGCTGAATTAAAAATGTAACAGCAAACAACAAAATCAAGTGATTTTAAAATATGAAAATAATACCAGAAAAAATATATTACCTAACACAACAATTTACTAATTATGGCTTTAAACCGCAAATTTAAATTTGCTCTTCAAAAGCAAATTTTATGAGGCCAAAAAGACATTAATCTCTAATTAGTTACTAATGTAAAGAAAATTATAATTTTCAATTTTATTTTCATATAACAAGAGGGATGATGTCTTTTATTCTATATTTATATTTTCAGTTATTTTTATTCCACCGTTTATAATGGACATTATTGATAATAGATATGATGAATGATGGAACTACATTGCAAAGACATAACATAAATCAATCTATGTTTTATGCCCTACTTCCATTGGCAGCAAACATCACCTGTGGTCTATTGCCAGTTTAGAAAAAGAAAAGAAAACAAAGTATTCTCAGTTTCTTTTATAGTCTAATGATATAAAATCCATAGTTTTGACTAATAATGGAACTAAAATTTCTTAAACTGGTAAAAACAAAACACAATTAAAAAAACTATTATTTAAAATTGTGACCAATATCTGTCTTCTAAGATGCATCCGTCTTGAAATTGCCTTTGCAATAGACTCCCTTCTGTTCTGAAAAACCCACTACAACAAGTCTTACAATTATACTAGTACAGACAGAGACCTATCTATTCTTGGGGACCATCTGAATGCAGTGGTTTCAACACAAAACCTTGAATCATGGTTTTTGTACTATTGTTTGAGATTTGAGAATGGTTAACAGAGTGTACAGGGTATTCTTTCATTGGAACGCTTGATGTTTTCTAGTAGACCTTCTGGATACTACCTCATTCTTAAATAATATGCAGCTTAGATTAAATTTCTATTATATTATTTTGTTCACTGCAATTAAAATTATTCCTGTTCTTAGAAATGAAATACATTCAGGAGAGAGATCCAAGATGGCTGATCACTAGCAGCTCGGGATTGTAGCTCCCAGTGAAAGCGCAGAGAACGAGAGGACACCACATTTTCAGACGAATTTTTGTTGCTCACGCACCAGGAGATTCCCAGCGGAGGAGCCCCATGGGTCACCAGAACCACTCTTGAGGCTGGCGAGGTGGTTTTGCCACTGCCTTGGTGTGGCGATTCTTGGTGCAAAGTCAGAAAAGCACCATCAATCTTAACGCTGCTGTTTTGGCTGGCTCAGTGGGTTGCTCAGCTTTTAGCACTGGGAATCAACAATTTGGATGTCCACTCAGAAACCCAATTATAAAGATGGTAATATAAAGACCACAGATAGATAAATCTATAACCAAGGGAAGAAACCAGCCTAAAAGGGCTGAAAATACCCAAAATCAGAACACCTCTCCCTCTACAGGGGATCACAGTTCCTCATAAGCAACAGAACAAGGCCTGATGGAGAACGAGTGTGTTCCATTCAAAAGGTGGATGATAGGAAATTTCTGTGAGTTAAAAGAACTTGTTCTAACCCAATGCAAAGAAACTAAGAACTTTGAAAAAAGGTTTGATGAAATGTTAACAAGAATACACAATTTAGAGAGGAATATAAGTGAATTAATGGAGCTGAAAAAACACAACACGAGAACTTCGCGAAGTATGCACAAGTTTTAACAGCTGAATTGGTCAAGCAGAAGAAAAGATATCAGAGGTCGAAGACCAACTTAATGAAATAAAACAAGAAGACAAGATTAGAGAAAAAAGGATAAAAAGGAACAAGCAAAGTCTCCAAGAAATGTGGGACTATGTGAAAAGACCTAATCTGCATTTGATAGCTATACCTGAATGTGACGAAGAGAATCAATCCAAGCAGGAAAATAAGCTTCAGGGTATTATTCAGGAAAACTTTCCCAACCTAGCAAGGCAGGACAATATTCAACTCCAGGTAATACAGCTAGTGCTCGACTTACGACCTCGATTGGGACCGGCAGACCGGTCGTAACACGATTTGGTTGTAAGTTGAGTAGGCTATACGCACAGTTGAAATGGTGCACATGGAGATGGTAGTGCTACCAGAAGCTGGTCTGCACCGTCATACGCCCAGCTGGGCAACATTTGCGCTGCCAGACGCGAAGCAGTCATGACTAGCGATTGTGGTCGTAAAGTCAAATGGTCGTAAGTTGCATAGGTAGTAAGTCAATCAATACCTGTACAGAGAACACCACAAAGATATTCCTCAAGAAGACCAACCTCAAGGCACATAATCGCCAGATTCACCAGGGTTGAAATGAAGGAGAAAATACTGAGGGCAGCCAAAGAGAAAGGTCAGGTTACCCACAAAGGGAAGCCTATCAGACTCACAGCAGACCTCTCAGCAGAAACCCTACAAGCCAGAAGGGAGTGGGGGTCAATATTCAACATCCTTAAAGAAAAGAACTTTCAACCCAGAATTTTACATCCAGCCAAACTAAGCTTCATAAGCGAAGGAAAAATAAAATCTTTTGTGAACAAGGAAGCACTCAGAGATTTCATCACCACCAGGCCTGCTTTATAAGAGCTTCTGAAAGAACCACTATACATAGAAAGGAACAACCAGTATCCACCACCTTTCTAAAAAATACCAAAAAGAGCATCAACATAATCAAGAATTTACATCGACTAATGGGCAAAACAGCCAGCTAACATTAAATGGCAGTATTAAACTCACATATATTATTATTAATTCTAAATTTAAATTGACTAAACCCCCCAATCCAAAGACACAGACGCAAGAAAAGCCAAAACCCGTCGGTATGCTGCATCCAGACCCATCTTACATGCAAGGATACACAAAGACTCAAAACAAAGGGATGGAGAAAGATTTACCAACCAAATGGAAAGCAAAAATAAATAAATAAAAAGCAGGAGTTGCAATTTTTGCCTCTGATAAAATAAACTTTAAAGCAACAAAGATCAAAAGAAGCAAAGAAAGATATTACATAATGATAAAAGGCTCAATGCAACAAGAATAGCTAAAGATCCTAAATATATACGCACCCAATACAGGAATACCCAGATATAAAAGACTTATAAAGAGACTTAGACTCCCACACAATAATAGTGGGAGACTTCAACATCAGTATTAGACAGATCAATGAGGGAAAATTAACAACAACATCCTGGATTTGAACTCCGATTCAGAACAAGTAAACTTAACTAACATTTATAGAACTCTCCACATTAAATACACAAAATATACACTCTTATCAGTACCACATCACACCTATTTACAGGTTTAAATGAAATATTGGTTGTCTGCTTGTTTGTTATTTTCTTCCCTCATTTTTTTTT
>NW_022437048.1:2271104-2470430 GCF_009761245.1 Sapajus apella
AGACTGCATTCCAGCCCGGGCAATAAAGCAACACCCCCGTTCTCTCTCCTTCTTCCTCTTCCTCTTTCTTCCTCTCCTTCATTCCTTTTTTGTTGTTGTTGTTGTTATTATTATTTTTTTTTCTTTCTATCTTTCTACTTTAGAAAAAAAAAAAGAAAACTAGGGTACAGTGATTTTGACGAAAGAAGTAGAAAGATTTATAAAATATTGAGGAATTAAATAAAGTGACCCTATTGATGGATTGATATTTAGGATTTTGAAAAAAGCACTTTCTTCTGACCTCAGTAACTAGCACATGACAGTGCTATTTTCTGAACTAAGGAACTTGCACATAACATATTCACTTTTTTAAATTAATGCCTACTTGGTAAGTGTGTAAGCCTTGAGAGAAAATTAGTTTCTACATTTAAAACCTCTCTACTTAACATTAGCATGTATATCCTGTGTAGATACACAAGACTAACCAAGGTACTCCAGTTGTCTAGTACTATCATAATGTCACTTATATTATTACTATGAACAATTATGTTAATATTGTTACGCCTGTCTCATCTCAAATTTTCGTTATCCAAAAAAAAAAAAAAAGAAATGAAATACATTCAATGTGGTAGATCATATAAGTATCCATATTAAAATTATAATTTGAACTAGTTTGAACATCTTACTGGTTTTCATATCAATTGATAAGTTTAATAAAATCTTTAGTATACATTAATTTTATATTTGTATGAATCATAATTTTATATATAAAACTTATACCTTAAAACTACGAAAAGGATTTTTTATGTAGACATATGAAGCAAGTTTTATTTATTTATTTATTTTCTAAATAGAATTAGACTATCCTACCATATACCTCATGAATATTTCTGGTTCTTGCAGAATTTTGTGTGCAGGGTATCTGGAAATGCAATATAGAGAGCAGTAGAAAAATACAGATAGGCTGTTGCTCTTCAAGTAATAATGAGGAAAGTTTGAAAAAAACTGAGCTAAACTATCTCATTAGCCTATTAATTGTGCCTTAAATTTGCAATTAATTAATTAATTTTAAAAGCGGGAGCAGGGAATGATCAAAAGATAGTAAAAACAAAACAAAATGGTGCAGAGTATATGCATAAACAAAAAAATATGGGAGATTAGGTTGAAACATATAAGGGAGAAGTTTGACAATGGCTTCATATCACAGGCTGAGTAAATTCCACTCATCTGTAAACAGTACAAAGCCACTGGGCATAAGGTGTGTTGGAGTGAAAGAAGCAGAGTTAGAAACAAACAAAAAAATGAATTCAAATCCCAGTTCCATGCTTTTTCTGCTGTGTTACATTGAGAAAGTTGTCTAACATCTCATATCCTTAAAGGGCCTTTGAATGTGCCACTCAGGATTATTATGTGAATGAAGTGAGATAGAGTTATAGGAAAGCACTTTGTGAACTACTCAATGCCGTGCAAATGCCAGTTTTTGTGTTCATAAAAGCCACAAGAATAACTTTTTGAACTAAAATAGCTGTTCTTTCTAATGGAGGATTTTTGAGATGTTCTTATTTTCCCTTTAGTTATGCGTACACTAAAATTAAATAATACATCTGTGTATTTCTGCTCTTTCCATAAATTAGGTTGACCTTTTCCCATAATATTATTGTATTTTTTTCCTCTTACCTTAAAGAACGACATATTCTGAAAGTACTTTTTTCTCTACCACATAAATCTACCTAATAATTTCAGCTCCATATTATGTAACTAGCTATGGCTACACTGTAACTTTTAACTTCACTGATATTCCCTCCCAGTTTATTAAATCATTCTCATTTAGAAGTAAAAGCAGTCTTTTATATTTCCACCTACTGATTTTCATACTCAGAAGAAAAACATTTGAATATGAAAGGTATTGATGTATATATACATCCCACTCATTTTTTTCTTCAGAGTGGGCCTAGATGATACCTAATGCCTACTTTGAAAATATTAGGTCTACATGCAAAATCTTGTTAGAGAATTTGACAGATGAATGTTTCTTGGACAGTACTGCTGTTCTATCTCCTCCTCATAAGCAGCCTTTCTCTGTGGCTGAACCAACTGGAAATGTTAGGGTTATAGTTCTTTGAAGGGCCACAAGTTTTTGGATGTGACTTTCTTACATTGTCTTTAACAAATTGCACTTTTTAGATATTTTCAAAGAAGTCATTTTCTCTGAATATCCAGCATATTATTACTTTTTTTTTCAGACAAGTGTTAACTTGAATATATTGTTTCCTCCAGAATAGCATTGCAATTTCACCACTTGTTATTTCTGTATCCGGTTAGGCTGTGGTTTTCATCACATAGTACTTGTCTAGTCTACTTTCATTTCTACTCTCTTTCTTTAAAATATATTTTCTAGGAATAGTGCAAACAACACTTTTAGAAGCAATTTAATCTTTCTTGATTTTCTTTGGCAATGATTTTATTATTACTTCTTAATGTATTTACTATTCATTTAAAAAGAAAAAAAGAACAATTATCAAACCTAAACATCTCTATCTGGTTCTTTTCTCCTGAATTTTCAATCTCCTTTTAACTAATTGTAGTTCATTGGTGATCACAGTGTTAATAGTAAAGTGAATTAATATCCTTCAAAGTAGCATTTCTCGGGGGATGTCTCATTTCTACATCCTGAGGGGTGGCTATGGAAAGCAAATGACAAGGTGCTAGCCACTATGTATACCCCAAAACGCACGTACAAAGCAAGGCGTTTTTATGCTGTACAGACGCTTACCTGTTGACACTGTGGTTCTCAGAATGCATAGTTTTTATCTTAGCATATGTGAAAAGCTTGATAAAAATTGTGCCAGTTAATATATAGTTCACATAATTAATTCTTACGGAGATTTGAGCTTTGTGAAACAAACATTTAGACTTGAAAACTCCAGATTTGCATCATAACTCCAGTATATTTATGATCTTGCATAGGTTACATAAATTCAGTATTTCTTAATTTAGAAAATAGGAATAATAATAATGGCTGTTTCACAGAGTTGTGAGGCATCAATGAGATGATATACTTGAGGGCATTATAAACAGTGTGGTATTGCATGAAAATGTACTTTTAATGTCATTTCTAGTCACAACATCCTCACACTCAGGTTTGGGTAGCATGGCATTAAACAAAAGGATAGATACTTTAAAAGATGATTATTCCTGTATTTCCTAATATGTGATCACCAGATAAATTAAAACGCAAAAAAATTATAAATATGATCGGTAAATGTATTTTATTGGATATCACAACAATGTGAATGAATATTTTCTTGTCATTTTAGTTGATAAACAACTAAATTAGTTTTACATGGGTATTGTCTTACAATATTATATCAATATTATAGAAGTTAAAAGAACATATTAAATGTGAAATGGTTTTATCAAATAAGGATACATTTTATTGGCTTTGGCTACAACCCTATCCCATTCACTCCTCTCTTTCTGCTTGCAAGATGTCTGACAAAAGTCAGAATTCTTACCCTTGTTTGTCTTAAGTAAGATGCCTTTTTCCTCTGGAATCCCCCCAGCTGTTTTCTTCGTCTTTGGTTTTAAGCAGTTTACATATGATATGTCTAGGTATTCTTTTTTATCTGTTTTTGTTGTTGTTGTTTTTACTTTGTTGGTATTTTACCTTTCTTTTCATTATTATTCTTTCTTTGTATTCTTTCTAAGTATTCTTTTTTTTTCTTTTCTTTTCTTTTTGAGGCCGAGTCTCGCTCTTGTCGCCCAGGCTGGAGTGCAATGGCGCCATCTCTGCTCGCTGCAACCTCCGCTTCCTGGGTTCAAGCGATTCTCCTGACTCAGCCTCCTGAGTAATTGGGACTGCAGGCGCCCCACTATGCCCGGTTAATTTTTTGAATTTTTAGTAGACAGGGTTTCGTCATGTTGGCCAGGATGCTCTTGATCTCCTGACCTTGTGATCTGTCCGCCTCGGCCTCCCAAAGTGCTGGGATTGCAGGCGTGAGCCACCGCGCCCGGCCTCTAAGTATTCTATTTGTATTCACATTTTGTCTTTCTTCATATTCGTATCCTGGCTCTGTGGTTTGGTATCTTTAATGAATTTTGGAAAGCACTCAGCTATTATTTCTTCAAATATTTCTTCTGCCCCATTCTTTTTCTCTTCTGACATTCCAATTATGAGTATGTTATACACTTTCACATTTCTCCACCGTTCATGGATAATCTGTTTTTTTTTTTTTTTTTTTTTTTTTTGAGACGAAGTTTTGCTCTTGTTACCCGAGCTGGAGTGCAATGGCGTGATCTCGGCTCACCGCAACCTCCGCCTCCTGGGTTCAGGCAATTCTCCTGCCTCAGCCTCCTGAGTAGCTGGGATTACAGGCACGTGCCACCATGCCCAGCTAATTTTTTGTAGTTTTAGTAGAGACGGGGTTTCACCATGTTGACCAGGATGGTCTCGATCTGTTGACCAGGATGGTCTCGATCTCTTGACCTCGTGATCCACCCGCCTCGGCCTCCCAAAGTGCTGGGATTACAGGCTTGAGCCACCGCGCCCGGCTTGTTTTTGTTTTTAATAATTCCTTTCACATTTCTATTTGGGACATTTCTACTGAGCTATCTTTAAGTTCACTGAGGTTTTCCTTGTCTCTTCAGGCAGTATTCTTTCTTGCCTTTGGTATTTGTTTTATCGTTTTGTTGAAAGTAGCACATGTTGTATAGGATGAAATATACTGAAATAAATAAGCTTTTAGTGAGAAGATTTGCATTAATCTGACTGGTGGTTGGGCTGTGTTTAATGTTTACTGTAGTTATAGGTATCAGAAATTTCAAATTTCTCCAGTGTCTTTGTTTTTGTGTTCTCTCTGGGCTTTGTGGCTTCTCGTTAAACTTCTCAGAGAGCATTTACATTTTGTAGCTCTTTTAGTTGTAATCCACTAAAATAACACTACAGGCTTACTGGTGTACTGGTAGGCGTGGTAGAGGAAAGGTATCTACAATCTCCTAATTAAGTCTTCTCTTTTAATAGGCCCATGTCTTGGAGGTGTTTCACACTTCACAAGTGTTTCTGTCCCTCCTCCACAAATATAGGGTTTTTTTTTTCTTCTTTCTTTCTTACCCTTTAGTCCTTTCCCTGGATAATGTTCCAGTTTACTTTGTTGCTCCTGGTGACTACATTTCTATGTTTCCCCTCCACCCCTTATGAGTGACAGAAAGTCTAGAAGAACACAGGTAGAAAAGTATTTGAGCATTGCCCTAGGAGAAGCCTTTCTCTCAGAGAGTTGTCCATTGTTATAGAGAAGAATCTGGGAGGATTATATCAATATTTGGCTATTCTTCTCCTCCCCCTGACAAAGGCTTGAGGGTTTTTTTTAATCAGATCTTCACTGTAAGAGTCCAATGAGATTCCTGGAAAAAAAGTCCATGATAGGGTGGAAACTCCTGTGATTGAAGCCCCAGGAGTTTCTTACTCTCAGCTTACAGATGCTCTACCTCTGGCAATTCACTCAAATTATTAATGAAGTGTTCTACTGCTATGGTTTCCAGTGGCTTTCACTCCATCTAAGCAAATTTCAAGTACTGTATCTCTCTCAAGGTACCTGTCTCTTCAGGTTTTATTGTGGCAGTTTCCCAGGACCTCTGTCCTTTGTGAGTCCATGAAAAGTTGAAGGTTTTCAATTTGTCTAGCCTTTACTTATTGACATTACATTCTGTTCACACTACCTGGTTCATTATGTTAAATTATTTCAGATGTACCAATATTTTAAAGCAAATTGCCTTTAATTGCCAGAATTATCACTTGCAATTTCATTCTTTGAATAACCATAAAGTTTTGCAGCACACAAACCACTAACAGGTCACTTAATTAACATGACTCTTGATTTGTTTTCTTCTTCTATTCTAACTTAGATTCATATCATTTGACAATTAGAAAAAAAAAAGCATGCCAGTCAATTCCTGTTAATCTTGAATCTTTTATTTAGTAAAATTGAAGTGATGTCTTCTATTATTTCCTATCAAGATGAATGACGAATACAAAATTGGCTTTGAAACTGATGTCTGGCCAACACAATCATTGGTAATATAAAGGTATTAATATGGTACATGGCTGGTGCTGTAAGTTCATCTAAAATAGCATGTTCCCAAAGATGGATTAGAGAAGGAGAAGAACCTTCCATGTGGGCTCTGTCATCATAATTCATCATATTGTCCTGGACAATTAAAGGACATTTCTGTTATTTCTTGCTACTTGTGTTAAAATCCAAATCAACAAGTCTGTTTCTCTGGAGTGCATTCTGATAAATCTTTCCCAACTATTCCAACTTACTTCTTTCCAGTAAACCATGAAAATGTGCACAACCCAGAAAACTTGAGGGGTTAAAAAGATGATGAGCACAGTGGTCTCTGGGTGAAACTTCAGGGTGCAGGATTAATAGAAATTAATTCTACTTTCTATTGTTTAGTAATGATTGGAGTTAAGGGATATGGTGGGTTGGAATAATTAATAGGAAAATTTAACTGGTAAGTGATTTACATCACCTCCACCTCAGCAAAAAATTTCTTTTTCCATACCTTCAAAGAAAAAAACATTTGTTTTCTATTTACTGTTGTATGAAAGTGACAAGCTCAAGCATGATGCATGATCTACCAGGCAGATTATTTTCAAACATAGCTCACTATAAAAAGGGGGGAAATCATCTGCATGTATCCTGTAACTAAACTATGTACTGAGAAAAACTATTCCTCTATTTTTTTTCCTTTTCTTCCTTTCTCTCCCCCCCTACTTTTATTTTATTTATTATACTTTAAATTCTGAGATACATGTGCAGAACATGCAGATTTGTAATATAGGTATACATGTGCCACAGTGGTTTACTACACCCATGAAATCGTCTTCTACATTCGGTATTTCTCCTAATGCTCTCCCTCCCCTATGTAGCCCTCCACCCCTTGACAGGCCTCAATGTGTAATGTTCCCCTCCCTGTGTCCTTGTGTTCTCATTGTTCAGCTCCCACTTATGACTGAGATCGCGCAGTGTTTGGTTTTCTGTTTTTGCGTTAATTTGCTGAGAATGATGGTTTTCAGCTTCATCCATGTTCCTGCAAAGGGCATGAACTCATCCTTTTTAATGGATACATAGTATTCCATAATATATATGTGCCACATTTTCTTTAGTCTATCATTGATGGGCATTTGGGTTGGTTCCAAATCTATGCTATTGTTAATAGTGCTGCAATAAACATACATGTGCATGTGTCTTCATAGTAGAATGATTTTAATCTTTTGGGTATGTATGCAGTAATGAGACTGCTAGGTCAAATGATATCTCCGGTTGTAGATCCTTGAGGAATTGCCACACTGTCTTCTACAATGGATGCACGAATTTAACTCCCATTAACAGTGTAAAAGTGCTCCTACTTCTCCACATCCTCTCCAGCATTTGTTTCCTGACTTTATAATGATTGCCATTCTAACTGGCATGACTTTAAAAATCACTGAACAATTCAGAAGTGCATTTTAGGAATGGACTCACTATGGTTCTAATCGATTTTCAGAATGTCTACAGCTATCTAGTTCGGTAGTTGACAGTTATATCTTCTTTTTGTTCCTGTTGGATAATTGGAACATATTCATTATATTTTTATTGCTCTCTGACTTTAAGTGACCTTCTCACTTGAACCACTGTTCTTTCCTTTTAGAAAGCCAAAAGATAGCAGAAACATACTATTTCAGACACACATAACAATTGTAAAGTAATCGTATATGTGAAAATATCTTCCTGATTTATTACTCACCCAGTTTACATGTGGGTATTCTGAGCAAGCCCTCACTTAACAAACCCATTATAGTTAAATGATACATAGTATCTTATTAAGGAAAGTCTGGGAATTATCTAGTGAAGTTAGAGAAACAATACATTTAGGCAGATCTGACATTAAATCTAGCCATTTTCTCAATTATCAAATTAAGATATACGTTTACACATTAAGATAAGATTCATCCAACAAAAAGATTCATCCATTTTATAAAATAAATCTGTAGTTCAAATTCTACTTTATTAACCCCCTCTAATATTATCACCTTCTGAAACAATTGCCTTCTCTTTCTGACACCCAAAATCACTGTAAACTTCTTTCCTGAATAGTCACATCTACAGGCTAAGTTTGTGAAAATACATTTTCTTAGTTCAATTGAGCACGCACTAAGTACTGGATGCTTTACATAATTTAGTTCATTTAAGTTTTACTACCTATTAGGCTATTAATGAAGAAAGTGAGGAACAGAAATTTTGGGTAACTTTAAGCAGGTACACACCTAATGAGCAGTTTATCTACATTTTAAAATGAAATTATTCCGCCATATCCTGATGCCCTCTTCAACCTTCCTCAGCTATCCTGTTTCACGGATGGATACTCAGGATATGAAAAGTCATAAACCAAGAAAGAAATAGGTAGGTTTTGAATATAAAGTAACTATGTTTCTATGGAATTTCTTACTGTTCATAGTAAGACAGCTATAAGACATTCAGTCTGGAAGAAGTATACCACTGGATTTCTTTGCATGGTTAAAATAGAAAGTTTTATTTTGTGTTAGTAGAAAATTGCATTAAAATATACGAACAAATAAAAAAATGTCTTAAGTCTTAATTGAGTGATGCTGTCATGACAACTTTATAATCAGGGCAAAGCTTTTTTATTAGAAGCCTGTCTAAATTGCATATCATGATAGAAATGAACTAAGCAAATAAATTATTTCTCTTATTACAGAAATGTATGATATCAAGAACTCATTTTCACTTTGAGATTTTAAAGTAAGCATATAGATAGCATTAAGATATGAATAAACATGAGTGATAGATTGAGTTGTCTAACAGCCAGCCTCAAGTAGAGAAACCAACTGACTTGAACAAAGGATCTCAGTAGAGGGAGATTTATGTTATTCAGCTGAATTACATTCCTTTATAGACTGCTGCAGATGGGCTGCAGGAAAAGCAGCCATCTATCCGACTTAAATAGACTGTGTGCTAGTACTATAGATATACCATTAATTCATTGCTGGGATTGCTGTAGGCATGGAACTGGCTTTGTTCTTTGAAAGTCTCCCCCAGATTAAACAGAAATGCAATTTATCAGGGTGTCAAATAAATGGGTTCCATATAACACTCTAATCAAGTTGCAATGACATTACATATTTAAGCCTCAATATTGAAAATGGTTAAGTCAGCAGATACTTACACTCTGCAGAACTCTGTCAACCACTGAGAGCCACTTGTCATTTTTCACAAAGCTATTATCTTCTATATGTAAATAATAATATTGATATCTTTAATATGTGCTGAATATTGCAGTTATGATGCTGATTCTCTTTGTATAGAATCTGTTAATTTTTTACAAGTTTCTGAAATACATATTATTATCTTAGATTTAGGGATAATAAAATTGTACAGGAGAAATTAAGCAAGTTGTCCAAGGTTATAAAACTAAGAAGTGAAAACCTAGAATTCAAACGCAAATATCTTGTCTCTAATTCCAGTATTCTTTCCATGGCATGTTCCGGAATGGGGTTAGTATAAATGAAGTGTATTACGTTCTAAGTTGTGAGTGAAGCATACATATAGGTAACTATAGTAGGAAAAAGTACTGCAGGCATCAAGTATAGCTACATTCTTGAAGCATTTCTAGTGTCTCCCTTACCCATTGAGTCATAACATAAAAGGATAGCGTTACCTTGAAATAATTCATGGGCAAGCTGCTCTCAATAGCTTGGAATAATTAGAAACCTGGACTTTATTTTGAATACTAATGAATATTGTTGTCTTCAATCCTATGTTACTAAACATACTTGCTTACAAGCAGGCCACATAATTTATATAAAAGTACTTTAGGTCTCTTTACACATATGAGATCTAAAAGGAGTGGGAACATATTGACTTAATATGATGAAGAACTGAAGTTACTAATTTGGAATAAATCTGATATTAAGACCAAAAACAAAAAATTAAACAGTTTTGATGTTACAGTAGATACAGAGTTCACTGAAATGTTTTCAAAGAGTGGCTGTGACAGTCTGATATTTATAAAAGTACATATTTCCTGAATTAGACAGATCTGACACTTTACAATTTAAAGCATTAATGATTCAGTATCTGCATTTCCAATTCAATTGGCAGCACATTGTCTTCATCCCACATTCCCATTACAGGGAGATGATCTGTCAACATTTAATGCCACATACAGACAAATCTTCACCTGAAATTTCAGTCTCAAATGACTCCATACTAATGAGTAAGTATCAACACTTCAATGAAAAACCTCATTTAGGATGCATGGTGACCAGAATGATGAAATAATTCTTTTGTAGGTAATCAGTGGATTAGATAGAAAAAAAAAAAAAATACTTGTTCTGCCCAGTTAAGCCAGACTCTCTAGTTAACCAGATGTTTGGCATATCAATTGACCTTCTAGTGCCTAATAAATATATACAGCCTGATTAGAATTTCATGGAAATGACTTCATTTTAAAAAGAGATGAGGCCGGGCACGGTGGCTCAAGCCTGTAATCCCAGCACTTTGGGAGGCCGAGGCGGGTGGATCACAAGGTCAAGAGATCGAGACCATCCTGGTCAACATGGTGAAACCCCGTCTCTACTAAAAATACAAAACATTAGCTGGGCATGGTGGTGCGTGCCTGTAATCCCAGCTACTCAGGAGGCTGAGGCAGGAGAATTGCCTGAACCCAGGAGGCGGAGGTTGCAGTGAGCCAAGATCGCGCCATTGCACTCCAGCCTGGGTAACAAGAGTGAAACCCCGTCTCAAAAAAAAAAAAATAAATAAAAATAAAAATAAAAATAAAAATAAATTAAAAAAATAAAAAGAGATGACTGAACCAAGTTTTAGAATAGACTAATCAGAGGGCAGAAACTATTCAGTTTCTTCCATCTTACAGGGTTCTTATATGTAGGTTCATCACAAAATAATACATATTTTTATATTATCTTTGCTTTCAATAAAACACAATATACTAAATAAAACATTACTATATTATTTAAAATAAGTGTATTTCTCAAAAATGTTAAAAAATACAAATTTTTAAAAAATGTTCCTTTCTTCTTCATTTTAACTGACTTTTGTCTTCAATTATTTTACTGACATATAAGGCCAGACATAAGCAATTACCCATGTTTTGTAATTTTGAATTTTAAAAATATTTGTCAAATATTTTTATATGCCTAGCATTGTGCCAGATATTTGAGAAATTCAAAAAAGAATACGACTCTTTCTAGGCCTTCTAGAAGTTCACAATATTGTTATAAGACATATGTCTATCATATAATACAGGGGAAAATGTTATCATATCTCAAATTAGTGACAGGTACAGTTAAGTGCAATGAAAATTACCCAAGGAAGAAGATGAGATGGAGAACACTGAAGTTCAATTTCGCTATTGAATTGACTAAATTCATTTTACTATTTTCTAAACAAACTCTTTTTACTACCCATATTATGTATATATTTAAGGAAAGTAAAAAATTTAGAGTCTTTTTTTGGGGGGGCAGAGTTTCGTTCTTGTTACCCAGGCTGGAGTGCAATGGCGCGATCTTGGCTCACCGCAACCTCTGCCTCCTGGGTTCAGGCAATTCTCCTGCCTCAGCCTCCTGAGTAGCTGGGATTACAGGCACGCACCACCATGCCCAGCTAATGTTTTGTATTTTTAGTAGAGACGGGGTTCCACCGTGTTGACCAGGATGGTCTCGATTTCTTGACCTCGTGATCCACCCGCCTTGGCCTCCCAAAGTGCTGGGATTACAGGCTTAAGCCACCGCGCCCGGCCTAAAGTCTTTTTTTTAAACAATGAAAAGGTAACGAGTGGATTTCATGTCTCCCCCCACGCACACGTATGATCCCATAATTAAATCCATACAAATGAATACTTTTTTTACCAATTATAATCACAAGGTTAATCCTGAAAAAGTGTGTGAGAGATAATTTTTGTTATAATAAAATAGAACAAAAAAAAAACTTTATTTCATGGTGTCTCTGAAGATGCGCACATTTACATAAAATACACCATTTGAATGTGTATGTTTCCATACACACATATGTATAAATCTGATATTTGTGCTTGTATGTGTGTGTGTTTGCATATGTGTGGGCATGTTGATTTATTCTGAGACACTAATTCTCCACGTTACCTTAGAGATCAAAATACTATACAGATGCCTTGATGAAACTTAAGCCATAAAAGCATAACAAAGTGGTAGCAAATTAATCATTGGCAAAAGGTCATGAGGAATATTTTACGACAATTTTTCAATCACTACAATTGTAACTAGCAGTACTACCTTCTATATCATCTTCACTGAAATGAACCTCAGAAGTAAAAACAAAACTCTCTTTTTTTGTTCTCTGGTATAAGCAACTCTTTGGAAATGGATTAAGTAAACATGAGCCTTGTGCATTTGATAAATATGTATGTCTTATTTCTCCTTTCCTACTGCTTTTCATCCAACTGCAGCTGAGAACCAAGCAATAAGTACTATTTATTCATTTTAATAGTATGCTTAGTAGAAGTATTACCAATACTTCCTATGCTTAAAAACATCCCCAAATGCATTTTGTGTTAGGCTCAGCATTTTCATAGTAATTTACAACTTAAAAGGGTAAACTCTATTATTCTATGTCAAACCAACAACTGGGTAAGTGCAGAATGTTACCCTGTGAAGTATGACCAAATTTATTGCTGCAGTCATTAGTACATATTGATTCTGCTTATAACAACCCAAAGGGAATACTAAAGCTATTATGCTGGTGTTTGGTCTCTCTCTGAGAGGAGCCAGGCTTGGCACAGCCATGTTTCAAGAAACATCCAATTAGTTCAGTAATCAATGCTGCTCCCTTTCTTTTGGTTATTATTAATACAACTAGTCAGTGACATGAACTTCAAGAATTCTGACTGTGTCTTACAATCAAATCTGAGTAACACTACTGCTTTTTTGCAAAGGCAAATTTATTGTATCACCTTTGATGTCATACTTTTTCTATTCGAAATCATTTGATAATTTCTATTTGTCTTCTGTAAAAAAAAAAAAAAAAGGATTCAAATTCACAAGACAATACTGCCATGCAGTAGATCGTTTCTCATAGGCTTTCTTATTTCTAAATCCTAGGCATCAACATTTTCATTCATGTTAACTTGGATGAGCTACCACTGAATCCTGGTAAACATATTTGGAAGTTAATTTGCAGAATCTAAGTTTTCTTTTTATAATAGAAATCAAATTGTAGGACTTTGCAAAAGAGAAAACTCCTACTATGACTCTCACACCAAACACAAGCCTCTCTTTTACTAACCTGGCTTATTCTTTTCCAGAAGGAGTACAATTTTCTGGTTTGTAAGATTATAGACTACTGACCTGCTTATACTAGTGATCCATCTGTACTAGTGACCCACCTATACTAGAGGTCATAGAGCTGAGTTTGCTTAGTTGTGGTTAAATGTGAGCGTTGCGCTTTCAGTTTCATCAGTGAAAAGTTAACAGGCTCAACATTTAGATATAGACTTAAGAGACTGCAGAATCACTTATAACCCTTCGGGCTGTAACATGTGCCTCAAATCCAATTTTATAGAGCTCTGTACTAAGTACACACTTGCCTCCTAGCTGGTATTGTTTCTTGTGTACAAAGAATCCACAAGATTCATATAACACACGGTTGACTTACCCAAGGCAAAATTTTATCATTTTGTGAGGAGTCCCTTTTAATAAAATCCAATATACATTACATAATTAAAAACCTAATCTATGTCTCCCAACAAAACAAAACCTAAAACCTGCAGTTGAGATAACAATTTGAATGTAAGAAATGTAGTGACTTTTATCGAGGGCTATGACTATGTTTCAAATCAGTGTCAACTAGAATAATCCTGATGGACAAACTATGAGCTGCAGGACCAATCCTGCTGTGCTTGTTTTGGTAAACAAAGTTTTATTTGAACACAGCAACGCTCCTCAGTTTACTATTATTTATTGCTACTTTTGCATTACAAAGGCACAATTGAGACAGAAACCACATGTTCTACAAAGCCAAAATATTTACCATTTGATCCTTAACAGAAAAGTTTGCTCATTCCTGGACTATGTCACACTTTCTGTAATGCTACATATTGAAGTTCTTAGAACAGTCCATAATATATAGCAGCTACTCATTAAGTTTCATTGTGTGAATGAATGTAATATAAATATTTTTGTGCATTTTATAGATTTGTAGGAAAAAACTCTGCCTTAGAGATTGTATTAGTCCATTTTCACACTACTATAAAGGAATACCTGACTCAGTAATTTATAAACAAAAGAAGTTTAATTGACTTACTGTTCCACACGGCTGGGGGTGCTTCGAAGTTGGGCAGCTACCTTATTTGCAAGGCAGCAAGAAACAGAGAGAGAGAGAGAGAGAGAGAGAGAAGAGTGCAAATAGGGGAAATGTGCTCTCCAGACACTTATCAAAAAGATCTCATGAGAACTCCTTCACTATCATGAGAACAGCATAGGGGAAACCACCTTCATAATCCAGTCACTTCCCACCAGGTCCCTCCCTCAACACATAGGGACCTGGTGATTGCAATTGGTGATGAAATTTGGGGAAGGGGGACACAGAGCCAAACCATATCAGAAGTGGACCTAAATCTATCTTTCTTTTTGTTCTCCTTCCTTGCTTTTTTCCTAACTTCTCTCCTACCTGCCTACCTCTTTTTTCCCTTCTCCCAAATGAAGAAGGAGAAAAGATATTAGCAGTGACTATTGTTGAGACTCAAAAAGGTAATCCAAAATGAAGGCCTCAGAAAGCGTAAGTTTTTCTCTGACGTTCTCCTGCCCTCCTGTCTCTCAATCCAATTCTCCCTTGAGACTAGTCATAGAAATTAGAATCCCTCTTCCCCAGGATGGGTCATAAAAACTAGAACCACGTTTTCCCCAGAGCAGCTATAAAACCTAAAAACCTAAATTTCCCTCTGCTTTTCTGTGTAAAAACTGGCCATAAAGAAATTATCTGACCTATCTTGTTTGAATTTAAGTCATAAGTCTCTTATTCCAGAAGGGGTCCTGCTAATACCCAGAAGGAAGGAACGCATGCTCCCAGAGGCCAAGTAGAATCTAGACAGACAGACCTTGCTGGGTTTCTCCCCTCAGTCTATAGCATTAGGTCATATACTTTTCTTCCAATCATATTTCTACATAGCTGTTTGTATTTTGTTGAACCTGTTACCAAAAACACCAGGACCTTTGGTCTAGGTCTTGCTGCTCACCACACAGAAAGCCAATAATTAAGACTATGAATATTGTCAGGGAAGAAGGCTTTAATCGGGTGCTTCAACTAACAATATGGGGGCTCAGTCTCATATCCCTGACAAACTAAAACCAGGGGTTTACATAGCAGGGAACAAATGTAACAATGTGTAAGAAAACAGGAACTAGGGAGGGGCAAGGAAGCAATCGTGATGAATGAGGGATCTGGCATCTCATTGGATGTGGTAATCTGATGAGTTTCAGTTCTGCAATAATTATTTTGAGAGACCCTAAGGCCATTTCCTGAGGAAGGAACTGAGGTAAAATAAATGTAAGCTTCAAGCTTTAAGACCAGAAAAGTCTATTTCTAAGGCCATTTAAAAACAAAACAAAACAAAACAAAAACAACAACAACAAAAAAAACCATACAAGGTTATTGGGACAGTTTCAAACCTAAGCATGAAAATAGACAATGTCCTCTATGTCTTTGGCTCCTTATTCTGAAGGCCCCCATATACACTTAATGATGAATATGTATGCCTTTTCTTTTATTAATCTGCCTCTTGTCAGTGATTTTCAGCAAAACTTTACAGAGCAATGGGCAAGTTTTTCCTTGGTCCCTACACTATCCTGCTTGAAATTTAAGGAAATGAATGTGTAACACACAGGCAGAGTTTATCTGCCTCAAGCATGCCAGCAGACTCATCACCCTGGGAATACCTGAGGGAGCCAGTATCAGATGACACACTCTTATACATACTCAGCACATGCTCTTACATGCCCTCTTCTATCACTCTAACCAGTAGACCATTTGTGTCATAAAATGCCTAAACAAAAGCTTATTTATAAGTCTCTGCCACTGTTTTATTTTCATGGACTCATGTGGTGGCTAATTTGCAAACTTAAATGTTGTGTGGGTGATCATACTGAATTGCAACTTTGCTTCATGTTAGATTTAGCATTTCACATAAGACAGGCTTAATGTTTTTCATGGGAGAAGTAATAAAAGATAAAGAGAGCTAGGAGGAAATAAAAAAGATGAGAGATGGGAAGAATAAGATTAATAAGAATGCTATAGCTATAGTTTTCTTTTAAACTGTCTGGAAATATAGAAGAGATAATCACTTCTCCCCCAAAATGCTGCACCTTTTTTTTTTTTTTTAGCTTTCACAATAAATTAACTCATAAGCAATTTATCTTTTCTCTGCTGCATCATTTGGATGTTTATTTTCCTGCATGGTTATATTAACTTCTTGAATCATTTAATTTTGAATCAACTCATTATGTCAGTTTTCATTACAGTGGTGTATACGCATAACAAATGAACTAAATATTAAACTAAGGAATCAAGAGCAACGAAACAGACAAACCCAGACATAATGCCAAGTAATGGTCCCGACAGAGCTGATTGGAAGTTTGGCCATAAACATTTACTATGTGAAAGAACATAGAAGTTGTTAAACACAAACTCCATAAATTTGGTCAAAGCTTATTTATTTAACCATATTCATTCTCAACTTACTTGGACTTTGATTTTTACAACATCGAAGGAGAATTTTTTAATGTATAAAAATTGTCTCCAGAGTAACCTTATTTGTTATAAACTGTTTTAAGTGGTAGGAATTGGCTCAATAATTTCTAAAGAACAGAAACAGAAAATAACTCTTTAATTTTAAAAGTCATTTGGAAAGTATTTAAATGCTACCTTTAACAGCTCTTTGAAAATTGATGCATGAATACTATAATTTAAAACATTCTCTAATGCACAATCCAAACATGACCCTGAGACAATGTTTATTATTTAAATGACAGAAGATGTGTACTATGTACATTGCTTTAAATTTGGTTATTGGCTTCTAAAGGGATAGACTGGGGAGGTTGAAAAGGAAAGGAATTATCACTTAATTGATTATAAATACATTTATTAATATGTAAAAGTTGGAATTCAGAGTCAATTTATTTCTACCATGCATCTGAACACTATTATGCTTTTGGTCTATATGTTTTCAATGCAAAATAAAGGTAGGTATGTCAGAAAAACATTAACTACATACCCCATTTCCCAATTACTCCTTCATTATACCTCTATGATATACTGTTTTCTGGGAAAAAAGAAAAATACTTATTAAGATCATGCCTCATGACACTTTTTAATTGAATATGAATTTACAAACAAAAAGTTGGTGTGACAAATGTAAAAATTCTGAAGCATTTTGAAACACAGTTTTTGAAAGCCTCTTGAACACATCCATCTGTCAGTTCAAGATGGCATCCTCTAGGACTCTCGCATAACATTTACATCATTTCAGTTTTATGACTAAATATGTTGATTGTGTCCCTTAAAAGGATACCAGTATACAGTGTCCTTGTATTTTATCCGACTGGATATCTGTTCCCCAGGAAATACATTATACAACCTCTGATTAGCAGGAACTTTGATGACTTGTCTTATTTATTTGTTCCACCCACCACATAGCAAATGTTTATGGAGAATCTGCTTCATTCTGGGCACTACTGTACACACTTGAAACAGAAATAAATAAGACAAATCAGTCTAGTAGAGATGTATAAATGATAGTAATAATACAAATAGCTAATGGCAAAATTAAAAATATATGCAAAGAACAATGGCAACACCATGAATGAGGAATGAAATATATATGGGGACTACTTTTTTGTTCAGCTCCTTTTGATGCTAGATTCCCAAATTTACCTTCTAGTAAGGGGATTCTCCTGGTACTGATGAGTAGCAAATCTGAGGCCTATTACTGTTAATATTTGTTTCCTTACATCTCCAAACATACTATATTATGTATAAGGTAAGTAATAAATATTCATTGCTATTGATAGTCATTTAAATGATTTATTGAAACAATGTTGATAAATAAGGAAATGTATCACCATAAGAAATGGACAATATGTGAAGGAGCTATCCAGGACTATCTGCCTAGACTCAATTACTGCCTTCCCAGCTCACAACATGTAGCAGATTCTTCCTGCCTGGCTTGACTTCCCCAGTTCTGCCTTCACTTAGCCAGATTTGCTCTGCTGGTATGTTTCAATCTCTCTCTAGTTTCTGAGCCAGTAACTGGCATGTTTAAAATCCTTATTTTAAGTTATACGTGTCTTGAAATTGAAAGATAAGACTTCTGGAGGATATTTAAGTAAATTTAATTTATGTCCTGCCTTTTGAAACCCCAAACAACTCTAAATTAACATCTATTTGGCAGGGTTGTAATTACAGAGGAAAGTCAGCTTTCAAAGGCATTGCTCTTAAAAATATACATCCAACCACTTAAATAATGACTTGCCTTGAGAAAGTAAGAATTGCTGAGCTGTCCTTGAACCACATTGACAATTTCTCTCAGCAATGACCTGAAGACAAGAATGTTCACTCTGAAAGGGGATTGCCACAATTTTTAATCTGCTCGGCTTTCTGATCAGGCAAAATATAAATCAGTTAATCAGCTCCCAACTGAGCACCAGGTACAACTAGTATAAATTTTCCTTCATAAAAGTTTCATCAAAGCTGAGGATGGCTGTATTGCCTTACCTTTTGCTAGAGAAATTATAGTCTGCAAAGACTGGCTGGTAGTCATATTTGATGGATAGGCTTGGGGTGGATGGCCTTCATGCATAGGAGTTCAAGTCTAAATGGCCTCTGCAACTACTTTCATCTTTCCCTTAAAATAATGCTTTGCTTCACTTACTGCACAGGAAAAGGCTGCTAACAATCATTTTTTTTTTCTTTTTTCTGAAGATGGTCTCACTTCCATCAATTTACAGCTAGAAAATATTGGGAGACACAATCTTCAATATGGTAATTGTTTCTTATAGGCCAACACACATATATGAATAGCTAGAATCATCAACCTCTACCTATCTTTAACTGTTATTTATGAGATGAATATTATTAAATTATATGTGTTTTCATTAACAATTTTATACATGAATATTATTAAATTATATGTATTCTCATTAACCATTTTATACATCTGGTATAATATCTGTGTGGTTTTCAGGTGGAAAATAACTCCAACCAAATGAAGAAAATGTGAAGTCAGAAAGTTTCTTAATTAGATCACTAACTAATTTGCCTCTTTAACTTTAGTGATATTAGAACTTATACCATTTCAAATGGAAAACATCATCTAAAACATCACAAATGCTACTCAGATGAGAGTGTAGAGTGATAAACCTCCTGAATAGCTAGAGTTCTAATTATGAAATATTGAAAGCCAAGTGATATAACTTTCAAGTACTGATCACAGCAAGAAGCAAGACATAAATCAATACTAATAAGTAAACACGTAAGTTAATTTTAAGGAGTCTAATTTTCAGTAGACTTACATCACTCAATATATTTCAACTTAAAAGCCCTATCATTTCATACTTTCAAATCAATAAGTATATAAATTGCTTTACATTCCAATCCCATGTCGTTTAATTTAACGGGTACTTGCTGAGTTATAAGAAGAATCAAAGTGGGGCAAATAGGTATAGAAACCTTTGATTCAAATATTAAAAGTTAAAAGACTGGTGATAAGGTAAATGTTAAACAGTATATGTATCAGGAAACAAGATTTCTATATTCTGTAAACTATCAGCATGCAATCAATTAAAATTCACTAACACAAATGAATAAAGTGCCACAGGTATTCCCAGCCACAGATGAATTGCTGCATCAGAACAATGATTCTAGCTGGTAACAGCATTAAATGTCCCCTCAGATAGAAAAGTGGAAAAACAGGTTATTACACATGTGGCCAAAAAGAAAAAAAATAAAAGAATCTCTGACGATGATGTTAAGCAGGTGGGGCTAAAATATCTTTTAAAACCAAGAACAGGGCACGTTCTAATCCAAGAAACCTCAGAAAGTCAATCACAGTCAACTTTTCAATCATAAATTCAATCAATTGTAGATCACTTGTAGGGCAGCTGTTGCCCTCACATACTGTATACTACAACTAAAACCTTGAAATGTTACTAAGTCCTAAAAACAATAGAATTCTAGAAGCTTCCAAAGGCAACTTTATCTTAAAGTCTTAAATGTGAGTAGTAACTTCATTCAAAACTCCCTAATCCAGAAAACCAAGATTCAAATATTTCTCCACAGTTTCAGTGTTTTTCTTAGTTTTCTCCAACTTCAGTGTAAACAAGTTACCCACAGATTAATTCAAATTCCTTCCCAGAGACTTGAATCCATTGGCCTAGCCTGGGTCTTGGATCTCTCCACTGTCCCACAACTCTTCAAAGACACCAGACAGATTTGATAATGCTGTTATAAATCTATATAAAGAATAACACAACAAAATCAAATAAAGGATCCTCAAATAACATAATATAGTCATGCCTTGATTAACAACAGGGATACATTATGAGACATGTGTCCTTAGGTGATGTTGTCATGTGAACATTGTGTTAGTGACTCTTTGAGGCTGGCACACATGGTAAAGAATTTACCAAGACAGGAATGAGTTTAGACAGGGAGATTTATTTTAAAAAGGGAAGATACATTGCAAGGATGCAACAGGCAAGACAGCAGAAGGAAGGCTGCTTGCTGTCTGCAGAGGCAGGGACTGGAGTGGCAGTTCTATAAGGCTGTGCTGCTTGAGCTGAATGCTTGCAAACAATGCTTGGGTGCAGGTGGGCTGTGAGCGCCTGTAACAGAATGTTTAGATGCTAGTGAGCTGCTTGTGGATCATCCCATTTCTCAGAGCATTCATTCCTTTTTGCCTGTTTCTGTTTTTGCCAGCTAAGCCCATTTTTCAATTTTCTCTTAACTCCTTGGGACTCCACAAACATCATAGAATCTACTTAAAGAAACCTAGATGGTATAACTTACTACACACCTTGGCTATACGGTACAGCCTATTGCTTTAAGATTATAAACCTGTACAGCATGTAACTATACTGAATACTATAGGCAACTGTAATACAATGGTAAATATTTTTATATATAAACATATCTAAGCAGAAAATATACAGTAAAAATGCTGTATAATCTTATGGATCCACTGTCATATATGAGGTCTGTTGTTGACCACGTCATTTTGCAATGCATGACTATACATTCTAGATGTTCAATCTTGTGGAATAGTGAATAAGAAAGAAAAAAATTGATTTGATGGAGAAAATGTACATCTGATCTCGATTTGATTGGCCACAGTGACTGGGCAAAAAAGAGTAAATCTAGAGCTCTAAAAACAATGGATATCAAAACCAGTTTGAGCTTGATTCGCTTAACTATTTTAGGAGAATAAAACAACACATTTCACTGGAAATAATACTATAGGGCTACTGGTCTCATTTAGCCTGAAGTTTACAGTCTATCATTTTTATTTTTCATTGTAGTACACAGGTCTACATGTGAATGCTCCAAGGGAATTTTCATTGACTTGGAAGTCCTGGACTTTTACTGGTCAGTGCTTAGGTGAAACATTTAACTAACCAGTCAGTTGCATGGTCCAAAAGTTTCTAAGTGCTGTCAATTTCTTAAAATTTTAAATATATCTTAAATGCATAAATGAATGAAAGGAAATCTATTCATAGGTGTTTCCATCCACCCTAATATCTTATTCATCAAAAAGCTACATTGATTTTGCTCCTAAATATGTCTTTGTTTCTTGAAAACTATCATCCTGGTTCAACCTCCATCATCTCACAGCAGAACTCACTTTCACAGCCAAAAATCAAATCATGGAACCAAAAAAAAAAAAAAAAAATCCTGTGACCCCCTATCCCCTGCTTAAAATTTTTTCATTGCATGTAACTCTAAGAAAAGTCCTCTTAGTGGGTGTAGGCAGACTTTTATAATCTGGTTTCTACCTACCTCTGCACCTGAATCTCTTACCCTGACTGTACCCACTCTACTGTTACAGTCTTCTTGTCAAATGGATCTTCCGAGTCTTTCATGCCCTTCATATATTTCATGCTTCCGCATTCCACAGAGCCTTTCCATATGTATTTCCTCTATGTACAATGCTGTTTCCATGCATTATCACATGAGCACTTGTATATACTTCGTATTTTAGTTCAAATGTAATTTCCCATGGGGAATGATTCCTGTTCTTACCCCTAAGGCCAAATCAAAATATTATAGATAGGCATAAACCACATAGCTTTCCTTCCTAGCTTGCCATGGGTAAATTTTACATTTTTAGTGACTACTTTTTATGTAACATAACAAAATCCATTTAATTTACTTCCAGTATTCTTAGCTCTCAGCATAATACTGGTCACCGTATTTCTTGAATGTGTGAGTTGAGAGAAAGTCTTTTCATATATGGGAAAATAAAGCTCTATGACTCCGAAGACAGAAACTGAAGTAAACCCAAACCGGTAATTGAAATAATATGGGGAGAAATGTAGCTTTCCAGTAACATAACTTTTCAGTCCCAGGAGGCTTTTACTTTTTTAACTATTATTAAGGGCCCAGAGGGCTGATGTTTATACAGATTATGTTAAGAATTTTTACCCTCTTAGACATGAAAACTGAGCATGAAAATATATATTCATCTGTAAATGCACTTAAAATAATACAGATAAAATAGACCCAGTTTATAATAACATAAACAATATACTTTAATGAAAAATAAATATTTTTTCAAAATGAACATAAAGATTACTAAGAAAAGTGTCTTTGTTTTATGATCATGCAGTCTCTTTAATATCTGGCTTAATAGAAGACAGTTGGATTCTCAGATCTGCCTCTACATTCAGTCAGCTGCAACATCACACTTCATGTAGCCTTTGGAAAACTCCACTCATAAGAAAGTTAGAGGAGAAAAAGAAAAACAATTTTGTAGTCTATTCTAAAAATATTTTTGATCTTGCTGGCCCAAGAAAACATATCAGATACCCCCTGAGATCCCTGGACCACACTTTAAACATTACTGATATAATTCATCCTCCAAATGGGGACACCTTTGAAAATAAAAGTATATTGTAATAATCATACTATCATATCAAGCATAAACACGGGATATTGTTAATATGTATTAATTGATGTTATATAAATATGCTAATTAAAATATCTTAAAATTCACAACAAATATAGACTATATGGCATATAATTTTTTACTACTAAACTGTAAGCTTCATTAAAGTTGGATACAATTTGTATACCTACAAGAGCTAGCATAGTGTCTTCTACAAAATAGCTTTTCAATAATTATTCAATAAATGAAAAATAAATTATTGTATAAAGAAATAACTGGATGATAACTCTGATTACCTTTTTCCTAGTCCTTATAGTCTGTTTTGAAATGGACAGGTGAGAGTGGTTGTATAGCATTGTAGGGATTCTATTATAACATTTCCTACTCCCTCCATGTCAGTCAATGATTCAAGTTATTTCAAACCAGTAAAGGTAGAAGCTTTGAAGCAGAATAGAAGGTATCTAATATGGTATGATTGGAGAGGCACAGAGAACTTTAACCTGAATAATTATTTCTCACTCTAAAAATACTCGAAATATATTGGTCATAGTTGAAAATAATTAACATTCTTCCTTGTCTAAGCCAATTTTTAAATTGAATTATGCTTGCGAGAAACATTTTTTAAGTGAAGTAGACACTCAATCTTAACCTCATATGTATTTAATATTTTTCTAGAAATTGCCTAAACACACATTTGTACACACATGTACAGAAAATACATAGGTATAATTCACCTAAATATAATCCTTTATTTAATCAACATAGAAAAGTTTGTGAGTGTAAGATGGCCTTATATGTTTTCTCTTCCTCAGAGATAACCTTAAACATGAAAGAATTATTGGGCGCAACATAGAAATGATGGGTACAGAGGTAAGTTATTTAATATGTTAATAAAAACTAACTTAACAAATAGAAATTCTTTACTAAGAAGAAAGCTGAATAAGATTAATGGTAGAATTTTCCTTAAATTTTATAAAACATGTTTTCATATGTCCTCTTTAAAAAACACTTCTAAAATCCTTTTGCAGGCCAAAGTCAATGAATAGCAAAGGTAAATGTGTCTCTTCATGATTGTTTGGAATTTTTTACTAGCGATTGCTGTATCATATAAATTAAGGAGGATTATTTCCAGTTATCTACAGGCAGTTTCTAATTAAAACACTAAAATTATAAATAACATAGAAAAATAACTTTAAAAGTATTAATTTATGTTAATATGAGTGAAAACAATTTATTATTTCAATTTCTAAATAGTAATTGGGCATCTTAATATCCCTTTAGTTACAAGGGATTCACATGTACATCAAAACTAGCTTTGAGTTGGGCGCGGTATTTCACACCTATAATCCCAGTGTTTTGGGAATCCAAGGTGGGAGAATTGCTTGAGGCAGGAGGTCAAGACCAGCCTGGGCAATATAGTGAGACCGTTTTTCTACAAAAGCTTTTATTAAATAAATCTAGCTTTGATTATAAATGACATTAGATAGGCACACAAAGAGCTAAAATATAATGCAGCAATCCAAAGTTTTATTTCTGGAGAAACACGATATTAGTTCTGGTTTTGGTCATCTAGGGAGAAGAGACATAGATTTAAGTTCTTGTTTGGTACCAAAAAGAGTAGAGTAGCTGAATTATTCTCTTGAATGAAATGAATCAAGTAAAAAAAATTGGAGCAATACCTGAATACAAATTTAATGGAAAGCTAACTTTGGGAGGATAGATTATCAAAGTCAGTTTTCAGTTGTTTATGTACACAGAGTAGCAAAAGTAAGAAAGAAAGATAGCAAAATGAAAGGTGAAAGAATAAGAGAATTCACAGAGTTGGTGGTGGTCAGAATTTGCACGTGGTGGTCAGAATTTGGAGACAGAAGAGATTTTAGCAAGGAAAGTATTCGGCATCAGATTCATTTATGAATATAACATATGAAAAGGAACCACTTAGGTTGAATATGCAGCCAGAATTTCAACTATGTGACAATATAACATGCATATGGAGTAGACAGAAAGAAAAGTTTTATTTTGTTTATATCTCTAGAATCTAGAATAGTTCTAGAAACTTAGCATATGCTTGAGAATCGGTTGAGGACTAAATGTATAATGTGTAGTCCCCAGATCATGCTCAGAAGTAAGGGGTGTAAGTTCATAAAAGAGCAGTTGGAGATAGACTACAGGAGCCTTGAATATCCAGACAGATTACATTTTAATAAATTTCAATATAGCCTCTGTAATTAGGTCTAATACAGAACTAAGAACTAAGAGTTCTTAGACAGAACTGATAAATAGATAGATTAGATAGATAGGGCCCGGCACTGTGGCTCACCTCTGTAATCCCAGCACTTTGGGAAGCTGAGGCAGGTAGATCACCTGAGGTCAGGAGTTCAAGAGAAGCCTGGCCAACATGGTGAAACCCTGTCTCTACTAAAAATACAAAAAATTAGTCAGGCATAGGGGTGGACACCTGTAATTCCAGCTACTTGGGGGGCTGAGACAGGAGAATCGCTTGAACCCTGGAGACGGAGGTTGCAGTGAGCCAAGATTGCTATATTGCACTCCAGCCTGGGCAACAAGAGTGAAACTCCATCTCAAAAAAAATTAATTAATTAAAAATTTTAAAAAGATAGATAGATGATAGAGAGATGGAAAAGAGGGGACTTATTAGGGGATTTGGCTCACATGATTATGAAGGTTGAGCAGTCTCACACGAGGGCATCTGCTAGCTGGAGAAACAGGGGAGCTGGTTGTGTAGCTCAGTGCAATTCTAAAAGTCTCAGAACAAGGAAAGCTGTTAACTCAGTTCAGGGCTTAGAGAGAGATAATACACCTTTCCTCTCCCTTTTCGTTCTATGCAGGCCTTCAGGCAACTGGATCATGCCTGCCCACACGAGGGCAAATCTTCCCTACACAGTCCACTGATTCAAATGCCAATCTCTTCCAGAAACACTCTCACAACTATACTCTGAAATAATGCTTTACCAGCTATCTGTGTATCCCTTAATCCAGTCAAGTTAGCATGTAAAGTTAACCATCACAATGTTATAAAACATTTTGAAAAATGTGTGATATTTTAAAGAAAAGTTTTAGGAAAATTCCTTCAGTCACAAGTTGCATGCAGGATAGATTGGAGCAAGAGTTTTTAAGCCATAGGTGTCATTTCTATTGGGGAAAACTACTCATCTGGGAGGAAAGCATAAGGAAGAAACTAGAGAACTAAAATTTATTGAATTTCTTTGTGCCAGGCACTACATGAAATACATTTGAAACATTTTCTGATTTCCTTGCCTTCCTCCACAATGTTGTCATACAGATTTTTTAATGAGGAATTTAAGGTTCAGATATATTAAGTAACAAAAGTTATACAGAGAGTAAGAAGAAGGTGTCATTTAATCTCAGTTTTACTCTAAAGCGCTTGCTATTTCCGCTGTAACAAAAGTTACAATCTTGGAAGTAATTACTTCAAGGAAACTAATTAGAAGACTTTATGGAAGATCAAGAGTTTGAGCATCAGTTTTGTAGATTAAGATTGCCAGGAATTTTAGCTATGCTTGCCATTAAGATGTGGAGTCTACTTATCCTCTCCTGGAAACTGTGTTGGACTTGTGCCTCCTTTTAACAAATGGCATGTTACAGAAGTGACAGTGCACACTCTACAAGGCTAGATTGTTATACCCGAGTGAGTTTAAACAGAAGCACCACACACTGAGTTTGTTAAGAGTCCACCTTTATGCCAGCGTCCGAGGGTCAGCTAGAGCTCAAACCTCTCAGCCAAGAACAAAGGGCCGTCAACATTTTTATACCAGTTTAGGGTCAGGGAGCGGTAACCAGATTATTACAGAAGCAGAAGGAGCAGGTTAGGGGAGAAGAGGGGCCTAACAAAAAGTTCAACTTAAAAGTGTTTTTTACTCAGGATGTGGGGTAGCAGTGTGGGGTAAGAGTTATACAGTTGCAGATACAGGATGTGCAGGGCTGGTAGACCCTGTTTCTCAGAAAATTGGTTACAAAGATGCCAAGTGTCTCAGACTGCAAGCTTTCAGAACAGAATGCCCTACGTAACTCAGGATGGGCAAAATGGAGTTAGTAGGATTGTTTAAAATGTATTCATTATAGCCAAGCTCAAGCTAGGGTATTTCAAGATCATGAGCTTTGCAGCACATGTCCACGTCTCTTGGCTCACTCTGGGGAATTCAGCCCAGGTAAAAAGTCTGACTCTCCTGAGATGACCATGCTGTGAGAATCCCAGGCCACATAGAAAGAACCTGTGTAAAATCAAATAGATGCCATGTGAAGAGAGAGAAAGGCCATAAGGAGCATCACTGAGACATGCAAGTGAAGACATGTCTGCAAGTAGAGCATCCAGGCCCAGCTCCTCCAACTAGCCCCATGAGGATCAGACACAAACGGCTTGGTAGAGTCCATCTCCAATTTTTGATTCCCTCATATTGTAATCAAAACAAAATAGCTGTTTTAAGCTGCTGTGTTTTAGAGTAAATGGTTAAGCAGTATTAGGTAATGGGAACAACTAGAGACAGTAAAAGTCACAATATGACCATTGACTTTTTAAAATGACACATCAAATGATGCTGAGGATGGCTGTAAATATTGAACTTCATTTTGATAGTCTAATGATGGATAAAATGTTAAATCAAATTACTTGAATATAGTATAATTCCCCCACCCACACATACCCTACACCTCCCCCCACACACACACCAAGCAAGCTAAAAGAAGGAAGAAACAGCAGGTGTAAATGAAATGTGAGGATAGAGGAAAATTCCAGTGGTCAGCACTGAGCTGTCAAATAGGACTCACTCTGATATTTGCAGTGCTTTATCTCAAAGGGTCATTTTTTTAAATCCTTCTCACCTCTGTGGGAATCCTATAGCCCAAGTGACCCACATTTAGTGGTCTACCCCACAGCTAGGTCAGTGAAAATCAATTCTCAGTTAAAAATCAACCAACAAGGAAAGACTTAAAGGAAAAGAGGGAGAGATTTGACAAGGGTTTTACTGAAACCTCTATGCACTTTACACATTTTGGGACTAGAAATGGAATAAGCATTTGCTAGTTATCGTGGGAAAAGCTATTTTCTCCCCTCTCAGCAAGACCAAAAGAATGAGGCCAAAATACTTTGTCTAAAAAATCTCCTTTTTCAAAGAAGCTAATATTATAGTGTAAACTAAGAAAGGTGCTGTGCTTTCAGAAAGCAGTTCTACCAAACTCATTGATTGTTTCCTGCCCATAGATAATCCTGAATAAGTATGCCCATTGATTTATGTCAGTTTTAAAAGCCCCAATTCTCCTGAATTATTCTAGTGCATGCTAAGCCAACCAATTCTAATTGGTTTCTTTAATCTATGGACAACATAAGAAATTTTGTCATTTCAATAGGATTTTTCGAATTAATTTTCCTGAAACCCATTTTTAAATGTCCATATCTTCTCTAAATATTACACATTTCAAAATGATCTTTTATGGGATCCATGGTACTTTAAGCGGCATTAAATATATGTGTTCTTGGCTCATTTAGGAGATCTGTCAAAGACATTCCATGTCTCTGACAGCACTTAATGGTTTGATCTGGGCATTTGTATCTATATTGTCTTCAGTGGTAACAATCAGCAAAGGTTCTAGTAGCCATTTGACTTTAGATAACAACAGGTGTAAATCATTATTGCAGCACAGGCTGGTGAATAGGATGCTGTTCTTTATATTGGTATGATAACTTAATTTCCTGTATTGTAGTTTATCATAAATATTAGAAATAGAAAGGTCTTGCTTTTCCATGGATTTTCCACAGCCAAATATTGAAATACGATGACCCATAGAACATTTCAAATAGAATGACTTTTAAAATTTTTTAATTCTACATCTCTCTATATGTTACATGTAAATGAATTTATCATGTTAAAAGGTTTCAAATCCATAAGCTTAGGCTACTTGGGAAAAAAAAAAAAAGATGCCTTCTTTACCTTTGTCAAACCCAAAGATAGTAGACAAAGAGAAGACAAGGTCTCAGGCTGCCTTGTTCATCCCTGTATGCCCTGCACCTTACAGTATCTGGCACACAGTGGATGCTCACAAATAGTTGTCAAATTAAGAATTAAGTAGGCATTTTAATTTTCCACAAGTGATTATTAGAAGACAGATTTAAATAATGGAATTACCAGCATGCATCTTCCATTTCTCAGTAAACAGTCAGGTTTAAGTCCTGCTTTTTATCCCTGAAAGAATTAAAATCCTTAACTATAAGAGACAAATCTGGTGGCAAATAAAGTGTTTACAATTGACAGCTACACATTTAAAAAATATTTTATATTAAAATTATAGCACTACATTGTTGGGAAGATATTTAAGTTTCACCTATCTCCCTTATTTGAAAGGTAAGAAAAGGAAGGCCCAAAAGATTTAGAGCCTCCTAAACCAATAATGGCAGGACTGAGACTAGACATCATGTCCCCAACTTCCCTACCCAGTGCTCTCATTACCTAGACTGCTAACCTCTGTCATTCCATATACAGGTACCCCCTCCATTCTCTTTACCAAGGTATTTCCTTGCTTTGTATTCAAACGGATTGGGAGAGAGAGGAAAGCAAGTCTTGATCTTCATCTCATGTCAATGTGGAACTCATTTTCTCTTCTAGTATGTATACAACCTCTAGTGTGCCTTCAAGTGATGTTGGTAGGTTTCTGAAAGAAGCAAGAGAAGCTGCCTGAAATCAGACCTTATTCTGAGAGAAAAGTGCTGCCGTTATAAAAATAAGTACTTAAGCTTATCAGGAGTAAAAAGGATGCTAAAAAATCATTTATTCTAATTTGTCTTTTCATTTGTAGCAGTATTTCAATATTATGCCATTAGACTCCCTGTATTTTAGATAATTGTTCACAACCATATCAGACATTATTTAGCATGAATAACCTGCCAGTAAAACACTAAATGTCACTGAAGCCTTTAGTTGATTTTCTCCCTTATCTATGTTCTCAACCTCATGTCCTTTTTTTTTTTTTCCTCTATTTCACTCTTAATTAGGCTTCTTTGGTTTAATACCCAACTAATTCCACTAACGATGATAACTGATAAGGAATTACCTTCCCACGTGTATGTCTACTTTAATATGAAATTCTTGAAGGTCTAGAGCTGCTTTGAAACCAAGTAAAATCCTACTGACCACTTTTGTAACCATCACAACATTGCCTCCCAGCACAATCAGCACCCAATCTTTTTTACCCTACTCTATTTTCTTTCTTTCAGGACATTTTTTGAACCTACTGTAAACATATTTCTATATCCTGTTTATATTTTATTGTCTTTGTCTCCCTGCTAGAATGTAAATTCAAGTGGGAAGGGATCTTGGTTTTGTTCCCTGACATATTTCAAATATCTAAAACAGTACCTGGCATCGTAGGTATTCAATATATATTTGTTGAAAATATAATAGAAAGGTATCTCTACAACTGTATCTATAAATATAGATACATACATGTGTGTGAATATCAATGTTTTTCTTTTAATGATAGGGATGGGAGTGCGCTTTATTCTATGTAGAGTTCCTCAATCATCAAATGTTTGAAGTCAATAAATACATATTTTGTCTGAGTTTGCTCAAAGATATTTTTGCCAGGTCATATGGCGTCAGATTTGCCCAAGGTCGTGAAACCAGCTTACAATGAAACAAAAATTCATGTAATATTTTTAAATGTTATATGATTTTTTAAATGTACTGAATGTTAAGGGCAAAATAATAATTATTATATATATAAATTATAAAGATGTATGCATTTTAAAGAATAAAAATAAACATCTAGTTACTTGACACCAGCTAGGAAGTAGATCATTAAAAAAAATTTGAATTTCCATATGTTCTCCTCCCAGATTTCCCCCTATGTCCCACCTCTGTCCCAGGGGACAGCATATCTAGACTTGCTTTTCTTTTTTTTTCTTTTCTTTTCTTTTCTTTCTTTTTTCTTTTCTTTTCCTTCCTCCCTTCCCTTCCCTTCTTCCTTTCCTTTTTCTTTTCCCTCCCCTCCTTTCCCCTCCCTTCCCCTTCCCTTTCCCCTTCCCCTTCCCCTTCCCCCTCCCCTCTCCTTCCCTCCCCTCCCCTTCCTTTCTTTCTTCTTTCATGGGTTGTCGCTGTTGCCCAGGCTGGTGGGCAGTGGTGATCATAGCTCACTGCACCTGGAACTTTAGGGTGCAAGGGATCCTCCCTGGTAGTTGGGAGTAGAGGTGCACACCACTGTGCCTGGCTAATTTTTAAATTTTTTGTAGGGACATTTCACTGTTTTCCCAGGTTGTTCTCAAAATCATGGCCTCAACTAATCCTCCCGCCTCAGCTTCCCAAAATGCTGGGATTACAAGCATAAGCCACCATGCCCAGCCTCTAGACTTGGTATCCTTTTGATATTTTTGCCTCATGTATTTGTGTTCTTTATTAACCCTGCTTCATTTTGTGTACTTTGACCTTGATATAACAGAAATTATAAAGTATATAGTCTTCAGGAAATTTCTAAAATTTTTTTTCTCTTACATTGTCAAATTAATTATGATCATTCATTTTTGCTGCACTGTATTATTCATTGATTAAATATAAAACTTATATATTCCATGTTCTATTTATGGCCTTTGGACTGTTTTAAGTTTGGGTTTGTTTTAAATACTTTTTTATATGTTTCTGTTTTACTATCTATGTGTCATAATTTCTCAAGGGTATTTATATTAGTGCTTTAATAAGACAATTGCTAGAAGTAGAATTGTTGGTTATACATTACATGTATGTTCACCTTTTATAAATAATATCATATTGTTTTCCACAGTGATTGTACAAATATTCATTGTTAACATTAGTGTGTAAACATTCCAGCTGATCCGATCTTCCTCAATACTTGATAATATTTTAAATAAAATAAATTTTCTTTTAAAGTATTAAGCCAGTTCTGAGAGATTAAAAAACAAACTAAAATGTCAGCTTTTTGTCCCTACAAAGGTAGTAAAAAACCAATTAAAATTTTGAAAATCCTGTATTCCTAGGTATTTTATGCTCTTTGTAGCAATTGTGAATGGGAGTTTGTTCATGATTTGGCTCTCTGCTTGTGTATTGTTGGTATACAGAAATGATTGATTCTTGCACATTGGTTTTGTATCCTGAAATGCAAATTAAAACCACAATGAGATACCATCTCACACGAGTCAGAATAGCAATTATTAAAAAGTCAACAAACAACAGATGCTGGCGAGGCTGTGGAGAGTAGGAATACTTCTACACTGTTGGTGGGAATATAAATTAGTTCAGCCATTGTGGATGACAGTGTGTCAATTCCTCAAGGACCTAGAGCCAGAAATACCATTTGACCCAGCAATCTTATTACTGGGTATATACGCAAAGGAATCTAAATCATTCTATCATAAAGATACATACATGTGTATGTTCATTGCAGCACTATTCACAATAGCAAAGAGATAGAATCAACCCAAATTCTCATCAATGATAGACTGAATAACAAAAATGTGGTAAATATACACCATAGAACATTATACAGCCATAAAAAGAAACAAGATCATGTTGTTTGTGGGGACACAGATGGAGCTGGAAGTCATTATCCTCAGCAAACTAACACAGGAACAGAAAACCAAACACCGCATATTCTCACTCATAAGTGGGAGCTGAACAATGAGAACACATGGACATAGGGAGGGGAACAGCACACACTAGAACCTGTTGGGGATGGGAGGTGGGAGGAACCAGAACATCAGGAAAAAATAGGTAATGTATGCTGGGCTTAATACTGAAGTTAAGGGTTGATAGGCGCAACAAAACACCATGGCATATGTTTACCTATGTAACAAACCTGCACATCCTGCACATGTATTCTGGAACTTAAAATTAAATACAAATAAAAATCTTACTATCCAAGGTACATAAGGAATTCAAACATCTCAAAGGCAAGAAAACAAAAAACCCAATTTAAAAACGGCAGAGGACCTGAAGAAACATTGCTTAAAAAAAGATGTAGGACAAAATAGACAAATGGGAATCTTATTAAACACCAGAGCTTCTGTACAGCAAAAGAAACAATCATTAGAGTGAACTGGAAATGAAAAGAATGGGAAAAAAATTTTGCAATGTACCCATCTGACAAAAGGATAATATCCAGAATCTACAAAGAACTAAAACAGATTTACTAGAAAAAAAAAAATTCAAAAGTGAGAGAAGGATATGAACAGACACTTTTCAAAAGAAGACATTTATGAGGCCAACAAACATATGAAAAAATGATCATCATCACTGGTCATTAGAGAAATGCAAATCAAAACCACATTGAGATACCATCTCACACCAGTTAGAATAGCAATCATTAAAAAATCTGGAGACAACAGATACTGGAGAGGATGTGGAGAAATAGGAACACTTTTACACTGTTGATGGGAGTGTAAATTAGTTCAACCATTGTGGAAGACAGTGTGGTGATTTCTCAAGGACTAGAAATGGAAATTCCATTTGACCCAGCAATCCCATTACTGGGTATATATCCAAAGGATTATAAATTGATTATTATAAAGACACATGCACACGTATGTTCATAGTAGCACTGTTTACAATAGCAAAGACCTGGAACCAACCCAAATGCCCATTGACAATAGACTGGAAAGGAAAATGTGGCACATATACACCAAGGAATACTATGCAGCCATAAAAATTGATGAATTTGTGTCCTATGTAGGGACATAAATGAATCTGGAAACCATCATTCTCAGCAAACTTACACAAGAACAGCAAATCAGACACCCCATGTTCTCACTTATAGGTGAGTGTTGAACAATGAGATCACATGGACACAGGGAGGAGAGTATCACACACTGGGGTCTTTTAGGGTGGAAAAGGGGAGGGGTAGAGTGGGGTAAGGAGGTTGGGAAGGGATACATGGGGAGATATGCCAGATATAGGTGATGGGGGTATAGAGGCAGCAAACCACATTGCCGTGTATGTACCTTTGCAAAAATCTTGCATGTTCTACACATGTACCCCAGAACCTAAAGTGCAGTAATATATGTATATATAAAGAAGATATAGGTATCCTGTTTACCATTTGTACATCTTCTTTTAAGAAATGTTAATGCTTAAAAATGCTCAGCATCACTACTCATCAAATAAAAATCACAATGAAATATCACCTTACACTTGTTACGATGGCTTTTATCAAAGAGAAAAAAGATGACAAGTGTTGCCTAGGTTTTGGAGGAAAGGGAACCCTTATACACTGTTGATAGGAGTGTAAACTGATGCAGCCACTGTAGAAAACAGCATAAATATAACTCAAAATTAAAAATAGAACTATGTAATCTATAAATTCTACTTCTGGGTATATATCTACAGGAAACAAAATCAGTATCTTAAAAGGCATCTGCACTTGGGCCAGGTGCCGTGGCTCATGCCTATAACTCCAGTACTTTGGAAGGCCAAGGTGGGTGGATCACCTCAGGTCAGGAGTTCAAGACCAGTCTGGCCAACATGGTAAAATCTCATCTCTACTAAAGATACAAAAAAATTAGCCGGGCGTGGTGGCTGGCACCTATAATCCCAGCTACTTGGGAGGCTGAAGAAGGAGAATCGTTTGAACCCAGGAGGTGGATGTTGCAGTGAGTTGAGATTGTGCCATTGCACTCCAGCCTGGGCATAAAGGCAAAACTCTGTTTAAAAAAAAAAAAAAAAAAATCTACACTGACATGTTCATTGCAGCCTTATTTACAATAGCCAAGATATGGAATTAACTTAAGTGTAATTTGATGAATAAATGAATAAAGAAAATGTGGTATATATCTGTACAATGAAATATTATCTATCCTTTAAAAGTAAGGTAATTCTGTCTTTTGGGATGTCATGAATAAACCTGGAAGACATGCTAAGTAAAACAAGCCAGGCCCGGAAAGACACATACTGTACAATGGCACTTACATGTAGAATTTTAAAAAGTCAAACTCATAGAAGCAGAGAATAGAATGGTGGTTGTCAGGTGTTGGGGAGCAGGATAAATGGAGAGATGTTGGTCAGATGTTGGTTACAAAGTTTCATTTATGCAGATTGAATAAATTCTGAATATCTAATGTACAGCATGGCAAATCTGGTTAACAATACCTATTGTATACCTGAAATTTTCTAAGAAAATTGAGCTTAAATGTTCTCATCACAAACCATAAGAAATGATGTCTATGCTAACTAGGTAGATTATGATAATTATTTCACAAGGGGTGTGTGTGTGTCTGTGTGTGTATATGTATGTATATATATATATATATATATATACACACAAACCATTTTGTACCACTTAAATCTGTACAATTTATTTGTCACTTATATCTCAAGAAGGCTGGAAAAAATATGACCCTCCAAAAAGGAAACATCTTGTTACTACATCACAGAGGAGCATATTAAGATTTTCAACTTGAAATTTTATCACAAATTGAAATATTAGTGAAATTTTAAATAAAATTTCATAAGAGCTGGGCAAATATATGTTATACATTATTCACTATATGTTATGTACTATATACTCTTTACTCTGTACTTCATACAGTATGATATATTCTATATTATGCATAATACACAGTGTTTATTAGAATGTTCCACTGGCATTATAGCAAACCCAGTATTGAAAAGGTCTTCCCTGCATACATGGGTGAAATAATTTTTACAGGAACAAGAGGTCAGGAGATTGAGACCACCCTATCTAAGACCATGAAACTCCGTCTCTACTAAAAATACAAAAAAATTAGCCAGGCATGGCGGTACTCACTTGTAATCTCAGCTACGCAGAAGGCTGAAGCAGGAGAATCACTTGAACCCGGGAGGTGGAGGTTGCAGTGAGCCGAGATCACACCACTGCACTCCAGCTTGGGAGACAGAACAGGACTCTGTCAGGAAAAAAAGAAAAAGAAAAGAAAAGAAAAAAAAAAAAAAACAGTGAAGAAAGAAGAAATTCAACAAGATTCTGCAAATTGTTAGAAACCAGCATGACAATTGCAGCTAAGTGTAGGATTGTTATAATCAGTGTTATACTGTATGTAACGCATAAATTTCCCCATCTGGATACATGTTCACATAATAAAGCATTGAAAACCTTGTAAAAAGCACCAAATACTAACCACTGCTTAATAAGTAAATAAATTTGTGACATTTCCCTATGTACATGCATGCCTTTCTCAGCTCACTTCAAATAGATACTTTCATGTAATACTTACAAGAAGCATATGATATCTTGGTTTTCTACTGGTTTTGAACAAGAAACAAAATGTACTTTTTGTATAAACTCATTTTGTTTTTAGATTCTAAGAAAGTCACTACACTATGATATCTTCCCATAGTACCAAGAGGTACCACAACATCTTTAAAGCAGAATTTATGGCTGGATTTGAATTCTCTTCAGGTCCTTTAAAAAAAGATAATACGGTTAAACAGAAAATAATTTTGAACATCTTCACTATACAGCAAGAAAGCTAGTTAAATAGTTGGAGAGATAAGTAGATAGAATGATAGCTGGGCAGATTAAATAGAAGATAGATAGATTAGATGATTAATAGATAGATAGATAGATAGATAGATAGATACAGACAGCCAGAGAGATAAAGAGATAGACAGATAACAGGACGTGTGAATATATTACATGTGTGTATGATATGCAGTAATGACATAATTATTATAGTCTTCACATCATAAACAGAAAAAATTCAATTCAATAATAATTATAAGACCTGAAATCTCTCTGATGAAATGCTAAACACAGATGTAGAGAGGTCCAGAGGGTTAGAATTTATAACTTTGTAATTTATAGCAATTCCTAAACCTTTCTCAAACTGTAGAATCATGACAAGTTTTTTGTTTGTTTGTTTCTTTTTTTTTTTTTTTTTAACTATTTTAAGATCTGGACTTAACCTCCCACTTATCAAATTTTATCCATTGAAACAACAAAAACAAACATAATAATCAATGGTTGGCTATACCTGATTACTTATTTTGGTCAGGTGACATAGCCAGTAATATATCAGATCTTCATAAGAAGGAAAATAATTTATAGCATGCCTGGTAACATATAATTTCAAATACATAGTTTAATGGTTCTTTCAGAAATTAGAACAAATTGTCCCTGTTTGCAGATGACATGATTGTATATTTGGAAAACCCTGTTGTCTCAGCCTCAAATCTCCTTAAGCTGACAAGCAAATTCAGCAAAGTCTCAGGATACAAAATCATTGTGCAAAAATCGCAAGCATTCCTATACACCAATAACAGAGACAGAGCCAAATCTTGAGTGAACTGCTTTTCACAATTGCTACAAAGAGAATAAAATACCTAGGAATACAACTAACAAGGGATATGAAGGACCTTTTCAAGGAGAACTACAAACCATGACTCAAGGAAATAAGAGAGGAGACAAAGTAATTTATAGATTGAACACTATCCCCATCAAACTACCAATGACTTTCTTCACAGAATTAGAAAAAACCACCTTGAACTTCATATGGAACCAAAAGAGAGCCCACATATCCAAGACAATCCTAAGGAAAAAAAAAAACAAAAACAAAAAACAAAGCTGGAGGCAGCACGTTACCTGACTTCAAACTATATTGCAAGGCTATTGTACTCAAAACAGCATGATAATAGCATCAAAAAAGAGACACAGACCAATGGAACAGAACAAAGACCTCAGAAAGAATGCCACACAACTACAGCCATCTGATCTTAGACAAACTTGACAAAAACAAGCAATGGGAGAAGGATTCCCTATTTAATAAATGGTGTTGGAAAATGGGCTAGCCATATGCAGAAAGCTGAAACTGGATCCCTTCCTTACACTTTATACAAAAATTAACTCTAGATGGATTAAAGATTTAAACATGAGGTCTAACACCATAAAAACTCTAAAAGAAAACCTAGGCAATACCTTTCAGGCAGGCAGGTGCGAAACCTGAAAAGTCCTGCTTACTTTCCAGCCAGGAGGCTGGTAGCCTGGAGCAAGTTCTCAGTCCTGCTTGCCCACTTCATGGAAACAAACTTGGTGCTGTTGGTGGGGGCACAGTGGGAGTGAGACAGACCTTTCGTGTTGCATGGGAGCTGGGTGAGGCCTGTAACTGCCAGCTTTCCTGGAAACCTGCATGATACAGTGGAGGCAACCATAGTCCTCCTGGGAACATAACTCCATTGAGTTCATCCCCTACAGCAGCCATAGAAAGCCCTGCCCAAGGAGAATCTGAGCTCAGATACACCTAACCCTGTCCCCACCTAATGTTCTTTCTCTACCCACTCTGGTAGGTGAAGACAAAAGTTATATTCTCCTGGGAGTTCTAGGACCCCCCCCCCCACCTGCCACCTAATCCTCCCTAAAATGCCCCAGCTGATGCTCTTGTGAAAGCGCCACCTCCTGGCAGGAGGCCAACCAGCACAAAACTAGTGCAATAAATAACAATAACACAACTAAGGTTCCGTATAGTTTATTTCACTCCCCTGCCACCTCCCACCAGAGCAGGTGTTGGTATCCATGGCTGAAACCTGAAGACAGCTCACACTCCCCTCCCACGAAGTACCAACCCAGAACCCAGTATCCCTGCTGGGAGGCTAGATCCAGAAGAGAAATGACAATCATTGCAGCTTGGCTCTCAATAAGCCACAACCCTAGGAAAAGGGGGAGAATACTTCATCAAGGAAGCACCCTGTGGGACAAAAGAATCTGAACAACAGCCCTTGAGTCCCAGAACTTCCCTCTGACATAGCCTAACCAAAAGAGAAGGAACCAGAAAAACAATTCTGGTAATATGAAAAAACAAGGTTCTTTAACCCTCAAAAAATCATATTAGCTCACAAGCAGCAGATGCAAACCAAGAAGAAATCCCTAATTTGTCAGAAAAAGAATTCAGAAAGTCAATTATTAAGCTAATCAAGGAAGTACCAGAGAAAGATAAGGTCCAATTAATTGAAATTTTTAAAAAAGATGCAAGATATGAAGATGGAAAAATCTTCAGTGAAATAGTGTAAGTAAAAAATAGTCACAACTTCTGGAAATCAATGACACACGTAGAGAAATGCAAAATGCACTGGTAAATCTCAGCAATAGAATCAAACAAGCAAAAGAAACAACTTCAGACTCGAAGACAAGGTTTTTAAATTAACCCAATCCAATAACGACAAAGAAAAAATAATTTTTAAAAAAATGAACAAAACTTCCAAGAAGTTTGTGATTACATCAAGTGACCAAACCTAAGAATAATTGGTGTTCCTGAGGAAAAAGAGAAACCTAAAAGTTTGGAAAACATATTTGGGGGAATAATCAAGGAAAATGTTCCTTGGCCTTGCTTGAGATCTAGACATCCAAATACAAAAAGCTCAAAGAACACCTGGGAAATTCATCCCCAAAACATCATTGCCTAAGTACATAGTTATCATGTTATCGAAAGTTAAGATGAAAGAAAGAATATTAAGAGCTATGAGGCAAAAGCACAAGGTAACCTATAAAGGAAACCTATCAGATTAACAGCGGATTTATCATCAGAAACCCTACAAACTAGAAGGAATTGGGGCCCTATCTTCAGTCTCCTTAAACAGAACAATTATCAGCCAAGAATTTTGTATTTAGCAAAACTTAGCTTCATAAATGAAGGAAAGATAATCTTTTTCAGACAAAAAAAAAATAAAAAATAAAAATGCTGGGAGAATTTGCCACTACAAAGCCAGCAATGCAGGAACTGCTAAAACTGCTGATTTAAGGGCTCTAAATCTTGAAACATACCCTTGAAAAACATCAGAACAGAACTTCCTTAACACATGAATCTCATAGGATTTATAAAACAACAACACGGTACACAGAAACAAAAGTATTCAGGCAACAAATAGCACGATGAATTTAGAATAATAGAATTGTACCCCATATCTCAATACTAACACTGAAGGTAAATGATTTAAATGCTCCACTTTAAAACTACAGAATGGCAGAATGGATAAGAATTTGCCAACCATGCATCTGCTGCCTTCAATTAACTCACCTAACACATAAGGACTCACATAAACTTAGTAAAGGGGTGGAAAAAGACATTCCATGCAAACAGACATCAAAAGTGACCAGGAGTAGCTATTCTTACACGAGACAAAACAAACTTTAAAACAACAATAGTGAAAAAGGACAAAGAGCAAAGATGGACATTATATAATAATAAAAGGCCTTGTTCAATGTAAAGTATCACAATTCTAAATATATATGCACCAAATTTATGAAACAATTACTAATAGACATAAGAAATAAAACAGACAACTACACAATAATAATCGGGGCCTTCAATACTTTTCTGATGGCATTAGATAGGTCATCAAGACAGAAAGTCAATGAAGAGAAAATGGATTTAAACTATCCCCTAGAACAAATGAACTTAGCAGTTATTAGCAGAACATCTATCCAACAACCGCAAAATATACATTTTATTCATCGGTGCGTAGAACTTTCTCCATGATAAACCATACGATGGGCCACAAAAGAAGTCTCAATATATTTAAGAAAATTAAAATTATATTATATACTCTCTCTGACCACAGTAGAATAAAATTGAAAATCAACTCCAAAAGGAACCTACAAAACCATGAAAATACATAGAATTAAACAAACTGTTTCTGAATGATTATTTGGTCAACAATGAAATTAAGATGAAAATTTAAAAATTATTTTAACTGAACAATAATAGGGGCACAACCTATCTAAACCTCTGACACACAGCAAAGGTGGCACTAAGAGGAAAGTTTATAGTTTTCGGTGCCTACATCAAAAAGTTAGAAAGAGGACAAAGAGATGATCTAAGGTCATATCTCAAGGAACTGGAGAAACAAAAGCAAAGCAAATCTAAACACAGCAGAAGAAAAATAATAACCAAGATTAGAGCAGAGCTAAATGAAACTGAAACAAAAAATATACAAAAAATGAATGAAACAAAAAGCTAGTTCTTTGAAAAGATAAACAAAATTTATAGAACATTGGCGGGATTAACCAAGAAAAGAAGAGAGAAGATTCAAATAAGCTCAATTAGAAACCAAACAGAAGATTTTACAACTGACACCACAGAAATACAAAAGATCATGCAAAGGTATTGTGAAGACCTTTATGCACATAAACTAGAAAACCTAGAGGAGATGGATACATTTCTGGAAATATACAATTCTCCTAGCTTACACCAGAAGAATTAGAAATCCTTAACAGACCAATAACAAGCAACAACATTGAAATGGAAATAAAAATGTTGTCAACAAAAAATGACCAGGTCCAAATGGATTCACAGCTGAATTCTATCAGATATTCAAGGAAGAATTGGTACCAACCCTACTGACACTATTTCACAACATACAGAGAGAGGGAATCATTCTATAAAGCCAGCATCACCCTAATACCAAAACCGTGAAAGAACATAACAAAAAAAGAAAACTACAAACCAATATCCCTGATTTACATAGATGCAAAAATACTTAACAAAATACTAGCTAAACAAATCCAAAAGCATATCAAACAGATAATCTACCATGATCAAGTGGATTTCCTACCAGGGATGCAGGGATGGTTTAACAGGTGAATGTCAATAAATGTGATACACTACATAAACCGAATTAGAAAGAAAAATCGCAATAGATGCAGAAAAAAGCATTTGACAAAATCCAGGATCCCTTTATGGTTAAAACCCTCAACAGAATCTTCAGAGAAAGAACATACAAGCCATCTATGATAAACCCATAGAAAACATAATACTGAATGGGGAAAAGTTGAAAGCACTTCCTCTGAGAACTGGAACAAGGTAAGGATGGCCACTCTCACCACTTCTTTTTTTCTTTTTTCTTTTTTTTTTTTTTTTGAGATGGAGTCAGAGCCTCACTCTGTCACCAGGCTGGAGTGCAGTGGGGTGATCTCAGCTCACTACAATCTCTGCCTCCAGGGTTCAGTGATTCTCCTGCCTCAGCCTCCTGAGTAGCTGGGATTACAGGCACACATGATCATGCCCAGCTAAATTTTGTATTTTTAGTAGAGAGAGGATTCCACCATGTTGGTCAGACTAGCTTCAAACTCCTGACCTCAGGTGATTCACCACCTCAGCCTCCCAAAGTGGTGGGATTACTGCATGAGCTACCACACCCAGTCTCTTACCACTTTTATTCAACATAGTACTGGAAGTCCTAGCCAGAACAATCAGATAAGAGAAACAAATAAAGAACATCCAAATCAATAAAAAGGAATTCAGACTCTCGCTGTTTGCTAATGATATGATTGTATACCTAGAAAACTCTCAAGACTCCTTGAAAAAGCCCCTGGATGATAAACGAATTTAGCAAAGTTTCAGGATATGACATTAAAGTACAGAAATTAGTAGCTCTGCTATACATCAACAGGGACCAAGCTGAGTATTAAATCAAAAATGAAACGCTTTTAGTTTTTCCTGTCACTTTACACCATAAAAACACTAGAAGAAAACATAAGCAAAATCATCCAGGACATAGGCATAGGCAAGGACTTCATGACTAAAACACCAAAAGCAATGACAACAAAAGCCAAGAGAGACAAATGGGATCTAATTAAAATTCAGAGCTTCTGTAAAGCAAAAGAAACAATCATTAGCTCGAACCAGCAACCAACAGAATGTGAAAAAATGTTTCCAGTCTACCCATCTGACAAAGGGCTAATATACAGAATCTACAAAGAACTAAAACAGATATACAAGAAAAAAAAAAAAAAAACCCATTCAAAAGTGGGTGAAGGATATGAACAGACACTTTTCAAAAGAAGACATTTATGAGGTCAACAAACATGAAAAAATGATCATCATCACTGGTCATTAGAGAAATGCAAATCAAAACCTCATTGAGATACCATCTCACACCAGTTAGAATGGCGATCATTAAAAAATCTGGAGACAACAGATGCTGGAGAGGATGTGGAGAAATAGGAACACTTATACACTGTTGGTGGGAGTGTAAATTAGTTCATCCACTGTGGAAGACAGTGTGGCGATTTCTAAAGGACTAGAAATAGAAATTCCATTTGACCCAGCAATCCCATTGCTGGGTATATATCCAAAAAACTATAAATCATTCTGCTATAAAGACACATGCACATGTATGTTCATTGCAGCCCTGTGTACAATAGCAAAAACCTGGAACCAACACAAATGCCTATCAATGATAGACTGGACAAAAAACATTTGGCACATAATACACCTTGGAATACTATGCAGCCATGAAAAATGATGAGTTTGTGTCCTTTGTAGTGATGTGGATGAACCTGGAAACCATCATTCTTAGCAAACTGACACAAGAAGAGAAAACCAAATACCACGTGTTCTCACTCATAGGCGGGTGTTGAACAATGAGAACACGTGGACTCAGGGAGAGGAGCATCACATACTGGGGGCAATTGGGGAGGATAGGGGAGGAACAGCATGGGGTGGGGAGGCTGAGGAGGGATAAAATGGGGAGAAATGCCCATAGTCGAAGGAGGAATAGAGGTAGCAAACCACCTGGTTATGTATGCACCTATGCAATAACCCTGCATGGCTTGCACATGTACCCCAGAACCTAAAGTAAAATTAAAAAAAAAAAAAATTCAACTGTACTACAAATCCTCATTTGAATGGACTAATGAGATCAAAAGAACAATAAAAAGATGAAGACGAAAACGGATGTAAGGTATTTGGTTTCTGGACTGAAGTTTCCCACTGACCAGTTGTAGAATTTGGAAAGGTCACTTCAAGCACTATACTTCCTCCCTTAAATGAAAGAGTGAGGCTCTATGGACATTTCAAGCTCTAACTTTTTGAATTTTTATTTTTAAAAGCAGCAAGTATATATAAATTGGGGCTTTCTCTTGATCTTAATTTTTTCTACTCACCTATCACATAAAGGTATGGTTAAGAACAATAAAAACAAGGGCACTTTGAAATTTAATACCATGCTACCCTTCACGTGTAAACAGCCTCTATCTTGCTTGTAGGAGTATATATGTCTAGCTTTTATACAGTGAAACATTTTGCTTATTTTCCTACCTTTACTTTTCTCTTCCTTCTGTCAACCTTAGGGAGAAATTCAGATATGACAGAACACAGGGCATTATTTGGCTTACAAGAGCAAACCTCTATGACTTTGACTTTATTGGTAAATGAGCTTGCATCCGTGCTTTCCTCAGGACAAGAAGAATGCAAATCTACGTTCAAAAGCTGACCAGTTATTTTAAGTGTCAAGTAGATGCATGCTGATAAAAATCTGGAGAGCAAATTTCAGGAATTGCTGTAATTAGTAACCATCATTAACTAGATGAGACCACTTTCTAGTTTTCTAGTTCTGAAGCAGTCATTCTAAAACTAATGAAAAACAGCTGGCTGGAATTTATCTGTCTTGCACTAAAATGATGTTTTTATAATGTTGTATTAAAATGTTCTATAGAAAATGCAATGCAATGAACAGAACCCATCCCCTTAATCTTTATATGTGGCAGTGTATAATTATTACAACTTTTAGAAACAGAAACATAGAAAAATAAAACATTAACTGATATTATATATTATTGAATAAAGAAATTGTAGGCATTTTTCTGGATCAATTTACAACCCTAGCCTGAACTATTAGTTTCTACAAGGTACCAGAACTCACAAAAATAACAATGAATATAATTTTTAGTTTCATACTATGAACAGAGATTTATATTTGAATGTCTCAATTAACTTAACAACACTTTACCAACTGAAGCATATACACCTGATCAGGAATGCTATTCCATATCACTGAATTACATTCACTGTATATTGACTTATCACAAAGAGATACTAACAAATCTGCCATGTGTAAGACTGAATCTACTTCTCTTGAATCCATTAGCTCAAATTTTTTTGTTTTGAAATAACAGGAAGCATGAACAAACAGGTATTTAATTCTTCGTTGGGATTAAACACCAAGCAGTTAATTGCATCTGTCATATAGAAGGTGAGAAAACCAGAAGATTATAGTTTGACATGAATAATCACTTCTCATAATAAAACAACAAGCCTTGAAATTAGAATTTCGTGGAATTATGCGATATGGCAGCTCCAGAAAGGCTCAAATTTTTGCAAATAAATTGATGTATGATCTTTTAAAAAATCTATTCTCAAAGGAGAAATTTTTAAGTCTTTTTCATGTTGATTTGTGCAAATCTAAAAATTCTATATATTCCAGAAACCAAGGACTTTATGTTAAAATATTTAATTACATTGTAAACCAAAGTAATCACTCTGAAACTCATATCATTCATTCAATAAAATTTGGATAATGCATAATGTTTCAGTTATCCTATTGTTTATTTCTTAATTAAGCAAAACCCCAAACTAATCCTCCTGTTTGGTGAGAAGATCTTCAAAGTGGTAATTCTGAGACCTGAACTCATTCTATTTGATATGTCCACCATGTTTAACATTTGTTTGAGTAATCACTATGAACTTCTGCATGACACCAATAGAGGGAAAAGAGTACAGGGAAAAGGGATATTCATTTTTAAATCACTTCAACACATTCCATTAGGAAAAATCAGTAATGTGGCCCCAAAGTGATATAAAGAGTACTAGGAAATTCCTGTTATCCCTGTTTAATAAAATCATGGCCAATAATGGCTAATTTTTTTTTTTAAAAAAAGCAACTGTGAAAAGTTTTTATTCTAGTTCTATACATTGTATGTTCAACACAGCGAAATTAAAAAGCTGCTTTTGTTCCTTATTTTATCAAGAAAATGTCCTGACATAACAGGAAATATAAAAGTATTCTTTGACAAGGTTGGAGATATAAATGTTATATCTGTGAATTTTTAATGAATTCTCTCTTTAGATGATTAAAACCATGGACTCTCCCTTCTTTTTACTATTCCAAGGAATCTCTACAATGTAGAAAAATCACAAGATATATGAAGACATTTAATTATCAGAAACATACCACATAGCATATAGAGCCAATATTAAGGGCTCATACTACAAAAGAAACTGAATTTCTGAAAAACCTGAGTCTGAAAAATCTTTTACACATCTATGGACATTTTATTCCTTTTCAAAAAGGGCAATATGAGATTACAAGGATAGCAATTGATGTGGTGTTGTTTCAAATAATTTTATTCTTTATGCTGAGTATGGGAAATTTACGAGTTAGCTAGTGTCCCTCCAGAATGTAACCCAAATTATAAAGAGGGTCTTTGCAGATGTAATTAGCTAATTTAAAATGCCATCACACTATATTTGAGTGAGCCCTAAATCCAATGACTGGTATCCTTAATAAGAAGAGGAAAACCCAGACACAGAGACACACACAAAGAAGAAAGCCGTATGTAAAACACACAGAGGGAAGGTGGCCATGTGATGGTAGAGGAGGAGAGTGGAGCAATGCAACTCCAAGGCAAGAAATGCCAAGAATTTCCAGCAACCACTAGAAGCTAGAAGAGAAGCTGTGGAACAGATTCTTCCTCAGAGACTTCACAACGAACCAACTTGCTGACATCTTGATTTTGGACTCTGGCCCCCAGAACTGTGAGAGAAAAAATGTCTCTTGTTTTAAGTAACCCGGTTTGTGGTAATTTGTTACAGCAATACTAGTAAACTAACACAGGAAATATCCCAACATTATATTTCAGGGTTACCTCAGTTGAATGATCAACACCCTTTTTATGGAAACTTTTTTTTAAGGTTCCTTTCTGGTGAGTTAGCCTGCAGTATCTTCACTTCTTACCTTCAGAAGGCCGTAGACTACAAAGTAACTATTGCAGCATAAAAATCAGGAAAATTCTCCCCATTGCCCCAAAGAAACATAGACTAATTACTTTGATCAGCATTTGCCTTTTGCTCTTTAACTTCTCCCTCTCACTTGTTTAGGCAACAGAGTAATTTTCTCTCACCATTGGCTAACCCCAGTGTCTTTCATTCCATGCAGTCATCCAACCTCATTAGTTTGTGTGACACACTTTGGAAAAAAGTTAGTTGCTAGGGAATGAATGTTGGAATCTACCACATGTGTTTAAGAACAACAGAAACAAAAATTCCTTCAGAGTATTTAATATTCTGAACTCTGTGTTACTTTCATGACAGTCAACCAAAAATTCTAGTTGTTAATTTATCAAACTCATATTATTCAGTCATGGATAAGGTCACCGTTTGGAGAACACAACTTCTACTTTCAACTGCTCTTGATTAGGTCAATGAATAAAGAATCTTTCATGCATTGTAATAACTCTCAGGGACCCTCTGAAATAAATAGCACGGATTTACTTGCCAGTTTGTCAACAGATTAACTCTTTTTAGCATTGCCTTTTCAGAACAACATTGGGCTAATGTCCCCAAGGTTAAAAGTCATTTTCAAAGTAGAATGCATGTGAACCAAAGAATGTTATAGGTAATTGGGATTTTAGAGATCATTTTCATTTAATGCCTTCTTTCAGCTACTAATCTTCTGTTCCACTTTTGATCAAATTAGTGAGTCACACAATGGTACTCCAAGCATAAAATAGATATTTCAATGCTCTGTATTAAGAAAGAACAGCAGAGACATATGTTATAGTAATCCATTTAGCTTGTTATCTAAAATGTATTTGTGGTTCTTCTTGAGGTTCCTTAGTCTATACCTCCTTGACTACAAATAGCTGATGTTCAATGAGTTATGAAAAAAATGCTAATTTTAAAAACTTTATTTCCACAAAGAACTCTTCTCATGTGTTTGATATTACCATCATCACTGTACCAAATCCTTGAAGCTTTAAAAACACCACCTTAAGGAAGATGCCTCTGAAAGAACAGAAGTCACCTTCTCATGATGGCTAATCCAGATATCTATCTTTATCCTTTCAATCTTTTAACATATGCTACGAGTAGTATTTCGGAAAATCTTCCAATTCCTACCATGAACCCTGCCTTCTTATGAATTGAGATAATTGGTGATTATCTTTGCAATAATGTGTTAAGGGATCTCTCTTCTATACAATATGTTTTTTTTTTTTTTTTTTTTTTTTTTGAGTCGGAGTTTCACTGTTGTTACCCAGGCTGGAGTGCAATGGCACGATCTCGGCTCACCGCAACCTCCGCCTCCTGGGTTCAGGCAATTCTCCTGCCTCGGCCTCCCGAGTAGCTGGGACTACAGGCACGCGCCACCATGCCTAGCTAATTTTTTGTATTTTTATTTGAGACAGGGTTTCACCATGTTGACCAGGATGGTCTCTAACTCTTGACCTCGTGATCCACCCGCCTCGGCCTCCCAAAGTGCTGGGATTACAGGCGTGAGTCACCGCGCCCGGCCCTACAATATGTTTTATATATCACCACCAACATAAAACACATACTTTATTACATAATCACGAGAGCTAAACTCTTTGAAGTGAAATTTCAATTACTCAGAGTATGTTGCAAAAACCTTATTCAGACTTCTATTAATCAGTATTTAATACTATATACTATAGAAGGGATAATAATTTACAGTGAAATCCAAGCTTTATACAATTAACTTAATCATAATTAATTTTTCAATAACCTAAAAGGAATCAAATCATTCAATTGCCCTCTCAGGAGCTGACAGCACTTCAGTTTCTCAGAAGAAAGTGATTTCTCTCTTGCTCATAATAAAGCAAAAGGGGAAAAATTAAGAAAAACGTAAATCAAGAAACTTAGCAAGAAAATCAGAGCTAAGATTATAAATTATGTAAATGTCTGTGAATCTCTGTGAACTAACTGGGTATATGTCTCCACTCTAAAAACTATTTTTAGGCAATGAAGAAAACATATTTCTTTTTTTCCTTTCCTTCTGTCCTTCCTTTTCTCTTTTCTTCCTTTCCATTCCCCTTTCCTTTCCTTTCCCCTTACTTTCCCCCTTTCCTTTCCTTTCTGTTGGGATGCTAAATGCCTGGATTCTTTGACCCTAGTTCTTTCATCCATGAAATAAGCATTTTTGTAATATGTTTTATGTTATAATATATTCAATAATTTAATAAATAGAATAATTATGATGTGAAACAGAAGGCTCTGACAATAGATGCACCTGGAGAAATAACAGATAAAGAGAAGTAGAAATGTATTGTTAAGTAAGATAAATCGCACCTTCTTTGGATTATGTCTGGCTATATCCCCAGCATCTAAAACAATGTCTGACATATAGTAGAAGTTCAATAAATATATAATGGATCTTATAGTGAATAATAAAAAATAATTTATTCTATTTATTTGGCATAGATTAATGATAAGCTATTATTGAATTCTAAATGATTTCCCAAACTTACTCAGGTCTCACTTATTCCAAGTAAAGAAAAACACGTTCCTCTACGAACAACTAATTATACATTTTATATGGAATACATATATGTTTTTCCGTATCCCCTGCCACTACATCTTGCAAGGGTTTGTTTGTCCTTTTTTCACCAGAGATTTATCTATAATGATAACAAATCTTGCCAACAAGAAAATGGCCCATTTCAGGGCAAATATTAGGTAAAATAAAACTTGAAAGAAACATCGTATGTAACCATACAAATGGACTACTCACAAACGAAGCCAATCTTAAAATCCTATAGAGTAAATAAAAAGAAATATCAGTTAGCTCTTTTAAATTTTTCACTTAATATGTAACATCAATTTCTTCAGGCTGTCCATAAAACAACTATTGGCAAAATATTAAGATAGGGTCAGATTACTAAAAAGATTTGTGAACTGGGAGACATTTGAATCTATGTAAAAAGGCTCCTATTCATACTATGAATAACTATACAAAAATTAGCAGAAATAAATATAATACTGCAGCCATATGATGTGCTAAAGTGAGTCCTAAAGCATGACACATTTGGTGCCATGATAAGGAAGAATTTCAAATTAAAACACTGGCAGCATGTCATCCAGTAATATCAAAACACGTGGTACAGGCTTTCCTGGAATTCTGTAATTATTCCGAAGTTCCTTCTACATTTTTCATGGTGTTCACAGTTTACATGTTTTATTTATATCAATTAGTGTCTATTGGACAGCCATAAGTCACATGACACTAAACCAGGTGTTTTGGGAACAGGACTAGGAATGTGGCAAACCATTTCACGGGGGCGATCTAAGCTGCATGGGTTTTGTATGGGAATAGGGGATGTAAAAGCAAGCATCTGAAGTCTGCCTTTGTCTCTGTCCCAGGATGTATAACATAACATCAGCTGACACCTTCCTGCTCCGCACACTGTCTCCAAAATTCAGGGCTTCTCGGGAACACGTATTAGAAAAAATCTTTTTCTAAGGCTTTGATACATGTGGCCAGTAGGCACGCATGCAAAAAGTTTAGATTTCCTAGCCTTGCGCTCTGCAAAATATGATAATAATAATCATTAAAATATCGTAAAATGTCATCTTTTTCTTCTTGTTTTTTGGGGGGACGGGGTCAGAGTCTTGTTCTGCCGCCCATGCTGGAGTGCCAGTGGCGCCATCTTGCAAACCCTGCATTCTGGATTCAAGCAATTCTCCTGTCTCAGCCTCCAAATAGCTGGGATTATAGGCATGCACCGTGACACCTGGCTAACTTTTGTATTTGTAGTAGAGACAGGGTTTTGTCATTTTGGCCAGGCTGGTGTAGAACTCCTGACTTCAGGAGATCTGCCTGCCATGGCCTCCCAAAGTGCTGGGATTACAGGTTTGAGCCAACACACCAGGCCATGTCATATACATTTTTGCTACAAAAAAATCTGTGCAGGTTTTTAATATCTATAAATATTTATTTCTTACTTTAAAATGAGATTTTTTAAGTCACTGTATGTATTCAACTTTTCACTGTATCTGATAAGAAACAAATAATATAAAATAGTTTACAACTATGGAATTTGTAGCTTTCTAATTTTGTTTTTAAAATTAAGACTTTTGACAGTTTGAGAAATCAGTCAGCTAAACATTTAAATTAGCCATAACAACTGGAGTAAATTGATTTAAGATCTTTGTGTATGTGACTTAAGTAAGGATTGGTATGCCCTGTGGTATTGTTTAATCAACTGCAGAGAAACTCAAGTAAAACCCAAAGGCCCAGCCCAATCCACTGCTATATTACTGTTGAATATATTCATTTATTATTTCTGGGCTCCTGAAAACAAAACCTATTTTTGAGACCATTTAATAATTTCCATAATACAACCTGTGCACCCCTTAACATCATACTTAAGAAAAAATATATTTTGACAGGTCATTATTAATATCTAAGTGCTCATTAAAGTGTTCTGAAAAAACAGTTTATCATTATCATTTTATTCATTTATTCTGTGGAATGCTGTGGTGTTGTAGTTCATCTTAGAATTATCAATTTTAGGGAAGTTGTATTCAGTAATATAGTAGAAATTTATTTAAACAAAAGACTTACAAAGACTCTTGTAACCATCATTTTATTGCAATTTTACTTAGGATACAGATAAAAATGGTAGAAAAAGTTAAATTTAAAGATTTAATTTAAATAGATCTTCTATTCAGATTCTGCTCTATTGTTAAATTTCTACATTTGCATTTCTGAGGTATTTGTGAAAGATATTTCAAAAGAGTTTGATAGGCATAAATTCAAGTCCTGGATTTACTACTTTTCTGGGTGAGCATGGATGAGTTGTTAAACCTCTTGGTGCCCATTTCTGCACTTTAAACTTGAATTTAATGAAGCCACGTTTATTTTTTCCTAAGTAAATCTTTGCCCTCTTTTCATACTATTCCTCTCTGTATTCTTGGAGTAATAACAAAATTTGTCTGACCAATGAACTTGAAGAAGATAATGTGTCCTCTAGGCTCAGCTCTATGCTTCTTTCTCTTGAGAGCAAGCTGCCCTTCAAGGAGCATATCTCCTGCTTCTCCCCGCACGCTAGGCATGTGAAGGACTTCTATGGCCTTTTTACAACTGGGCAATAAATTTTCCCTAAATCTCCAGTTTGGTTTTATCAAATACAATTGCCTATTAGGCTTAAAGCCATGTGCTCCAGCCTTGTCTTTATAAAAAAAATTTTTTTTAAAAAAAAAAAAAAAAAAAAAAAAAAAAAAAAAGGTCATATGTTGTTTTCCATCTTTATTTTTTATATCTCCACTTATAAATCAAAGGATGGAAGAAGAGTGCTTTTAATTGAAAATTCTTTTTTCTTACTGGTTCATCACCTATCACTCACCAGTCATTATCAGTAATGCTTCCAGAGACTCATTTCAGACAGACACACTTAGCTTCATTTTAAGAATGCAAACATAAGCCTTATCAAAGTTAAATTGTCCAATATGACAAAGTTATTAAAAAATAGAAGTAAATTTAACTTAGTTTTGTTTGACTTCACACCACACTCTTTCACACTGCCCTGCATTTCATATAGATGGATGGCCCTATATAATGCTTGATATTAAAGAGTGGTAAACAAACCTTAGAACTCTGTATTAACTTTCTATTGATGTATACCAGATTACCATAAAATTGATGGTATAAAAATACACTCATTTATTAGTTCATGGTATTATAGAACAGAAGTCTGGGTAGGCTCTGCCAAGTTGTATACTCAGAGTACCACAAGACCAAAAACAAGGTGTACACTGGGATAAGCTGTTATCTATAGACTCTGGGATAGAATCTGCTTCCAAACCCACGTTTTTTCAGAATGTGCTTCCTTGTGGCTCTAGGACTGAAGTCCTCATTTCCTTGCTGCTGTAAGCCAGGGCCTGACTTCAGCTTCTAGAGACTACGCGTTCTTTCTTACGTGATTCTAAACCAGCAATGGGGAGTTGAGTCCCTGTATTTTCAACCTCTCTATTTTCCCTTCTACTGAACAGAAAAACTCACTTTTTTAAAGACCTCAAGTGATTATATTAGACCCACCCAGTTAACTTATTATAATTGCCTAAATTTTTAAGGTCAGTGATCTTAATTGGATTGGCAGAATCTCTTTTGCTAAGTACCTTAACATATTCAAGAATATGATAAGTCATCAATACAGTCTGGAGGATTAGAGAGGTAAATCTTTTTAAGGGAAGGGAGGATTTTTCTTAGAATTTACCACAAATTCTTTGCCATGAGAAATGATATATTAGATTTCTATCACTGCCATAACAAATTACACAAAGTTTACTGTCTTAAAATGTGTATGTTTATTATTTTACAGCTCCGTAGAAGTTTGACATCAGTGTCTCCAGGCTAAAATCAAGATCGTGGAAGACTTGTGATTTCTCCTTGAGGCTCTGTGGGGTGAAACCAGTTTTTGCCTTTTCCAAATTCTAAAGGACACACACATTCCTTGGCTCTGGCTCTTTTTCTCCAACTTCAAAGCCAAAAACTGTTGCATCTCTCTGATCATTCTTTTTTAGTCACATCTCCCTTTTCTGTTTTAGTAACATCTCCCTCTTCTGATAAGAGAAAAGGGTTTCGTAACCAGGAAAGGTTCTCTGATTTAGGAATCAATGCAATTAGATTAGACCCACCTATTAATCCAGGATAATCTCTTCATCTCAAGGTTTTAAATTTAATCATATCATAAATACATTTTGTACGTAAATTAACATATTCACAGATTCTGGGAATTAGAATGTGGATATATCTGAGGGTGAGAAGGGAGCATTTTTCTATTCCCAAAAGTGATGTTGGTGCAGATAAACTTTAATACAAGATCTTGAGTCATAAATGAGATTGAATTGTGCTTATGACAAAAATTTTTAATTTGTTATGAATACAAAAATATTCCTCTTTAGAAAGGCTTTTAACAGTATTAATGACTTTCTGAGTGATATGGTTTGGCTGTGTCCTCACCCAAATCTCATCTTGAATTCCCATGTGTTGTGGGAGGGACCTAGTGGAAGGTAACTGAATCCTGGAGACAGGTCTTTCCTCTGCTCTTCTTATGATAGTGAGTAAGTCTCATGAGATCTGATGGTTTTAAAAATGGGAGCTTCTCTGCACAAGCTCTCTCCTCTTGTTTGCTGCCATATGAGACATGCCTTTCACCTTCTGCCATGACTGTGAGGCCATCCCAGCCACATCGAACTGTAAGTCCATTAAACCTCTTTTGTAAATTGCTCAGTGTCTGGTATATCTTTATCAGCAGTGAGAAAATGAACTAATACACTGAGTTAATTATTTTCATTTAAGCATCCATTGTTTATCATTGCTTGTATGCTTCTAAACTCCCAAAAACTGACCATCCTTAACTTAATAATCTGATAGTTTCAAATAAGATTCCTCATTGCAGTTTTAAGACTTATAATAGCCAAGATTTGAAATTTGCAATCATCATTCAAGGTATCCCTCTTTCCTTCTTGACTGTCTTTTATATTATTCACAATAATTCTGAAAATTTCCCTTTCTTTGTCTCAATAGTGCATCAAGAATCAAGCAGTGATTTAACAGAGAGCTGGAACCAGAAATTATTTTTAACACCGAAGCCCCACAGACTTCCTCACAAACTCTAACATCAAACTCATATCCAGTATAAAGAGCTCACAGCCAGTCAAAAGTGAAATACAACATTACACTTGTCATGCTTTTCTTGGTTGCAGAAATTTGAACATAGTTGAAAGTTAAGCCCCATCTGGCTTGCACTTGAAGTTGCACTTCTAAGTTCACAGGGAACCCTGTCTTTCCTGAATTCCTCCAAATGTCCTGCCACTTTCACTTATTCAGTTCTGATTCTTCACTGCCTCACTACCCTTTGCATTGATGCCTTCCCTCTTCTATCATACTGGACACATCTCTCCTCTTTCATAATGTCCCAAGCTGTAATCCCAGATTGTTTATCCTTCTTAGTGAATGTTCAATGCTTTTCTGACTAATTAATGAAAAGCCCAGACATGTGTAAGCTACTGATAATTCACATGATTTAAACTATTAAAATTCTAATTTGTAGTAATGGCAGTAGATCCTAATGCCAACATTTAAAAGATTTAATAGAATCAGTGAGAAATTTTGAATCCGTTTTTTCCAATTGTGATTATACTAGACATCTTTATCCTATAGATGCTGTTAGTCTTAGCATAGGGTTATTTTGTGGGAAAGCAGCTTAATGTCATTTGTATGTGCTTCTTGTATTAAAGGAGTGATAATCAGGCTTAAAAAATAATGGCTCGTTTTTCTCATTAGCTGAATGAATGTGGAAAATGACTCATCAGTTCATAAATTTGTCATAATGCTGTCTGTAGTGTCAGCCAGCAGTAAGATTGAGATTAGCAGAGTCATAGCAGGAGGCTCAAAAGATTATAGAAAATTGCTTTTAAAAAAGACTTGACAACATTTTAAGTTTGTTATTCTTTAGCAAAACAGTGCAGTCAGCCAGCTGCTGAATTTTTAGCACACTGTTTGCCACTTCTTGAATTATATCCCATTTGTAGAAACATGATACATTTTTGTTCTACATGGACAGGACAGAAGGTTTACCAGCTTGAACGCTTTTTTTTCTGTGAAAAACTGTCCAGCACCCCATGGATGCTAAATGTGTCATTAACCTTCTACCTGGGGTGTTTATTATCTTAACTTAGAGACTGTATTCACAAATGCCCTTATCAACATAATGAGGTCAAGACAGCAATCAGTGTCTGCTGTGTTGCCTCTTCTTTCTTGAAAATACAACTACTTTTTAAATAAAAAACTATCATCTAGGTTAAAAAGAGTCAGCGAGCTAAAGAGTTTCATTGTGCCAAAAAATCAGTATTCATCATTCTTTAAAAAGAGTGCAAAAGTTGGGTGACCATATAATTTATCATCTAAAGACACCTTCTTTAGAATGAATGGGGGTACTACTATGAATTACACTGAAACAGCTATGTGTAGACAGAATTCTCTTGGGCAAACTGGTCTATATGGTTACCCTATATGAAAGGAACATCAAAGACAGTATTTTCTTCATTGTAGTTTGACAATCTTCAGAATTTTCAAATCAAGAATTGAGTGTAATGGACCTTCTGAAGCATATCCATATTGGTATATACAGCTTTTAAAATTTTCAGAAGTCTCAATCCAACCACACCCAAAAACAATCAAAGTAAATAACTTGAGAAGGTTAACTTAATTTTATGAGGCTTTTCCCCCTTTAACTTACCATCATTTTAAAATTTGTTTTTAGCTTCTTTGCTTGAATTTGCAAGCAGTATCTCAAAGACTAGGTATATTTCCTCATCTTAAGTTCATGTAAATCAAGTGGGTAAGATACCACCTTTTACCACTTGGGGCTCTTCATGATTTAATTCCAAAGGAAAATATCTCATCCACAGGAACTTTTAAAAAGAAATAATTTCCATTTCAGTTTTAAAACTCTTTGCCCTTGATTTAGGCATTGACTGCATGGAGATTTTATGTACATACACCGTGCCAAAACATTTCAAACTGTGCAATTGTGATTTGTGCCTTGATGAAATATAATTATACCTTATTTAAAAACTCTTGTTGCCCTGAGTTAGTCAGGGCGTTTAGTCCTTAACAAATACTTTTTAGATCTGTTGTGTATTTTAATCAAATTGAAGTAACTGGGGATATAGTACCTGGGGGTAAAAGACCTTGCTTCAGGAAACTTACATTCTAGTGTGATAAAAGGGAAAATAAACAACAGAAATAAGTACATAAGATAATATTATGTAGTAACTGATATGATGAAGAAAATCCCAGAAGAGTTGATATTTGAATCAAGAGCTTAATGAAGAAAAATGGAGAGGAGTATTGCAAACAATAGAATTGCAGGGCCTTTGGAGGGTAATATACTTAGTATTTTCAAGGGACAAAAAGTAGATTAATGGGGACAAAGGGAGTGGAGGGAGATGAGCTATTTTTCTAACACACAGCTGAAAGGATAAAAATGTTGGCCAAAAAAGTTACTGTGGCTCTGTCACCTTATTTCCATCTTTTTAACCCTTCATTTGAAGCTAATGTATTATTGTATGTACCAGTCTCCTTCCCAAAGCCCCAGAAATCATGGATTCATGAGGTACATATGGAACCAGAATGCTTACACCCTGTAAAACCACTTTATCCCATCAGCCTTTCCGTGATAACTCAAAATAGATCAAGAAGAATAATAAAATGAATTTATCCTCCAAATGAGATGGTAAAACATTGCTTGCAGGCTATTTGTGTTTCCTACATGGTTGAAGGGATAGAGTTACATCAAAGTTAATGTTTTTTTCCTTGACATGAGTATTTTAAAGCCATTTATTTATGTAATTTTCAGGACCTTTTAATGAACAAAAATTAACACTATAGGACATTGTATTTTGTTATTTTCCTGTTTGGTTGTGTTTTATCAATGTATCATAGTGAGTCTAATTTTCATATGAAGGATTAAAAACTGAGTACCTATCAGCTCATTATAGGAAAATTATAGTATGTTTCCTTCTTTAAAAATGTCAATGTTTCAATGCTCATGCATATTACAGATGTTCATTTGGAAACGTCAATGTTATTAACTTGCTAACGGCATCTACATAATGTAAAGTGACAATATTTCTTGAATGATTGAATGAATGGATATGGCAAGGGAAAATGTGTGTATCTGGAAGGCCTTGTAATTTGAGTGAGTTTGTTTACCAGTATGGATAGGAATGGCTCTCTGCAAGGGAACGTACCGAAAATTGTGCTGTGGGATTTTCCTTTTCAACAGTGATGATAAATAATTTCCAATGCAAATGTTTCACAACAGAGGCTAAGGCTGTTCTATTTGCTGTTTAGATTTCACCATTTTGGGCTGCCAAAACTACTTGAAGCCTCACAGGATTCTGTTTGTGATAGGCAAATGCAAATTTGATGATCCATCCAAATATATAGAGATGTCGCTTTAATGGTGCCATCATTATTGGAGCTGTCCTCTACACAGAAATTTTTAGCCACTAGTAGTAAATGACAGATGTGTTAATTAAGAGATCGAGGCAAAGCCAAGGTTGATGTTCTAATAAACAGGTCATTAACTTTGGTAATGACCAATTGGAGAGGATGATTGTTATTACAAACGATATTCCATGAGTTATGAGAGCAACGGTATTACTTTGAAGTACATCTAATGGTCAGATTATAATGGGAAGTATTCTAAAACAATGGATATTTCTCATATGTCACCTTGCCTATTTATCACCTTACACATTTGCAAAACATGATTTTATATAAAGCAAAACTCATTAAATGCTTAATTAGATTCAAAGAAATAATTGGCAGTTTCATTGAGAGTCAAGTGAAAAGCTTTGTCAATAATTTTAAGACTCTACCTAATGTAAACTTGCTGCTATATTAGAAACTCTTCCCAGAGTTTACAAATGATGTTTAAATTGGTTGAAGAGGTGTAAGGAAGATTAGAAGTAGATCATAAATATGTTGGGAAGAAACTTCGAAGTAAATAGGTCCTCTCCTTGAACTAACATAAGAATCCCCTCTACAATATCTATAGTAGATTATTTATAAATTTTCCACCTGAACCTCAAATATCAAAATCTTCCTCCCCATAGGAGAATTCATCCTATCTGGAACAGCTGTTTCTGCTACAAATTTCTCCCTGATAGAGAACTAATGTATACAGAAAAGGTGAATAAACTTTATTTCACAAAACCTAAATTTAAAAGTCTAGAAATAATTTTTAATGCCTTTTCTAAATCATCCTTCCTCTAACTAAACATGCTAAGCAATTGTCCTGAAATCTGCAATTATTTCTCAGGAGACATGGTCTGCATATCCCTCGTTGTGGCAACTGCTTTTTGTTTTCTAGAATAACAGACCTTTCAAACAGCTTTTCTGTGTCTGCTTCTGCTATAAAATCTAGAAAAGCTAAATATCCACTTTCCCACACAATGTTGCAATTGGAAGTGACAACTGTTAGTCACACTGGACAATGAGACATAAGCAAAAGTATGTTACAAAGAGTTCCTGGGTAATATGTGTTTCCTTTTAAAGACTCAATGGTACTGGTTCTCCCATTCTTTCCTTCTTGAATAAGAACAGGATGCCTGTATCTGAAGGTGCTATGCTGTCTATATAAGGACACAATCCAATATGTTAAGTATGTACATAAGCATGGCATGCTGGAAAGATAAAAAAATTTTAGGTTTTTGAAAGTATTATGAAATGGATAAGCCCATGTGAACAACCTCAAAATCTGATAACATGTGAGCCAAAAATCCATATATACTGAAGAGGCTGAAGTTTTAGATTCATTTCATGGAGATTATGAGAATTGAGTAGCTTTTCCTCTTGGCATTTTCTTTGGCTTCTCTCAATCTTTATTCACTCACAAAAAGAAAAGTTATCTTCTGTCATAAGCCACAAAGAGCATTACCATCAAACCATAGGAGGGGTAGCCCCTCATGTAGGTATCATGTCCTGTCAGCATCTCCCTTTCCTAACCTCACAGTGCCTTTCCCAAATTGAAGCAATTGTCTTAAAATATTCCCCCCTTATATGCTACGGAATATCACTCACTAGGGGTCTCTGCACACTTTTCTAAACTTTCGGACTCACATGAGCACCACAGGCTATGTGTGGCTTCAGTGGGCTCAGAAAGGTATAAAGCAGAAACCAACCATGTCAGCCTTGCAGTGCTGCACATTCCACTCCAAAGGGCATCCTTGAAGCACTCCAGCTGCCAGTTCCAGATGGCATGAGACAATATCCTTATGAATCGGGTGCAGGAGCCACTCTTGCTCACAAACTTTCCCTGAAGGATCCTTCTAGAAAGAGTTTAAAATGTGAGTAGTTGAGCCTTTTATAAAAGTTTCTTGGAGCCCATGTAGCTCAATCTGTTCTATTCTACATGAGAAAAATAAGAAAGAGATTAAATGACTTTCCCAATAACAGGTTACTTAAAGCCAGGCACTAGACTAGAACACAGGCCTCCTAACTCCCAATCCAGTGTTCTAAACAATCATGTTTCTTAATATTTGGTGAACAATTCTATGTGATTTTCACTTTAATTTGGTTGGTCAATTATTTTTTTTTCTTTTTCCTCTGGAGTGAAAATTAAAAATATAAACACATTAAATTGACCTCTATAGAAATGTAACTGATAGTTACACATAAGAAGTCTAATATTTTAGAATACATAAAAACAGATGTCCAAATATTATTAAATAATTTACTAAAATTAAAGAGAATAAAGTCATTTATCTGCTTATAGCACATATTGATATAAAAAAATCACTATTTTAAACATATTTTGCTTTTTATTTGTAAAAAAGAAAATTTTGATCTTCAAACAGCAAAACTTTAAACAATGTAGTGATTATTGCAAATTTTGTCTTTAGTGGTATTATGACTCAAAATAAGAAAATCTGTAGCCATTTATGATTATGGTTAAAAACAGAAGAGGATAATCAATGATATGTAGAAGTATCAATGTACTACAATATAGTAAAACAAAAAACCGCTGGGGGTGGTGGCTCACGCCTGTAATCCCAGCACCTAGGGAGGTTTAGGTGGGTGAATCACCAGAGGTCAGGAGTTCAAGATCAGCCTGGGAAACATGGTAAAACCCTGTCTCTAACAAAGATACAAAAATTAGCTTGGCACGGTGTTGCACGCCTGCAATCCCAGCTACTTAGAAGGCTGAAGCAGGAGGATGGCTTGAGCCTGGGAGGCAGAGGTTGCAGTGAGCCAAAATTGCACCACTGCACTCCAGCTTGGGAGACAAGAGTGAAACTCCGTCTCAAAAAAACAAAACAAAACCAAAAAAACCTGGAATTATGAATAATTATATTTATTATTGCCTATTGAATGTTTTTACCATGTGCCAAGACATATTTGAAAATCTTTACATGTATAAACCAATTTAATCCTCACAAGTAGTTAAAATTGTGTCCCTTACTTTAAAGATAAAGAAAGGCTCATGAAAAAAGGACTAGATTCAATGTCACACAACTAATAATTGGTAGAGATAAGGTTTAAATAGAATTACATTTTGCCTAAATTTTAAAAGTATGAAATGTATATTCCTCAAATTTCTACAACACAGTATCACCATTAACTCAGACAAATAAATGTATCTTAATAAAAATTATTTCTAATTAGATTATTTTAGTCCTGTCATTAGAGCTCTGTTTCTGATACATTTCCCATCTATTTAAATGACAAACAAGAATAGATGTTGATAACAAATGGGATAGCAGAATGTTGGCAACAGAATTGGAATCATGCTTCCAAGATACTAAAAATATGGTATTTGGTTTATTTTCAAACAGAATTAGATGTAATTCAATAAAAGTGGCCTGCTTTTGTGAAGCCTCCATGGTACATATAAAGCACTATAGCAGCAAAAACTCTACATTTAACAATTTACATTCTTTATTTTCTTTATTTTTTATGTCTATGCAGTGCCAAATCCATGGTGAGAGTGAAACTATTTCATCAATTAACCAGCTGCTTTTTTGATATGATTCCCCAGCATTAAACTAAATTGTCCACTTTAAATTAAACTGGCTGAGTATTTTGTTTTATGGAATTGGTGTGTCTGTGAAACTTGTCAGTGTCACTGGAAAATCCTGGCTAATTGATTCAAAGTATGGAAGATGCTCTTTTGGATGATATAAAAAATCAATTAGAAATCATCTCTTCAGCCTAATACTGTATAAGAGAAAAAATACGCATAAAATGTTTATGGTCATATGAAATATGATAATTTCTGAAAGAACGGCACTACATGCAAAAGTCATTTAAATGAAGTAAAGATTAATTCTGGTGTGTATAGAAGGTTGGATTTTAAATGCTTTTTGTTAAAAATATATATAACTAAAAATGATTTTGGTTTCCTTATATGAAAATCAAACATTTCCTTGGAAGAGAAGGAGAAGAAATGAGTCTACGTGAAAACACATAGCAATTGAGGCAGAGTAGTGAAAGATACAGTTAGAGAAATATATTGGTGTGGGTAACACTCCCGTGAGAGGCCCCCCTAATGTGTGGGCCTCACCAGACAGTGAGCTTGAGCCCAAACACAGTTTCCTGCTGGAGGCAGTCGAGCTATGGGAAAGAAGGAACTGAGAAATGACTGATGTTGCAAAGGTTTCTACTTCTGGCTGCAATGACACTTGGGCAAGTGTTGTGTGGTTTTGTCAGACATTATGTCTCCACTAGGCCTCTGCATGACTTTTACTTTATTTTTCAAGAAGTTTAACCTTATCTGCAGGACTGCCTTGTACCCTAGATAATGACTTTATGGCTTAGCTTGTGACTCTTAGGTATTGTTATTTACGCAAAGTGTGTTCCAGTAAAAACAGATAAAGCATACCACCTGCCCACTTTTATGATCCTTAAATGTCATGCTTCCCCTTAAGATTGTTTTTGTGATCTTATATTTTGTAACTTTCCATTTCTCTTATTGTTGATCGTGTAAGCACCTTGGATCTTAAGGTATATATTGAGACCCTGGACAAAAATAAATTCGCTCTTTAGGCATTGCCTTCTCAGTCCTCCAGACCCCAACCTTTCTGTCTCTCTTTATTTCTGTGAACCCCCTTTTTCAGTTCAGGACCCTCTTGCTGGCCAAGACTCTCCGACGGATCTTCCGTCACCCACATATTGGTTAAAAAAAATAAGAAATGCTTATTTGTAGTGAAATTATTGGAAGTATGTCTTATTTGTAGAAATGTGCCATATTATTTATTCTGGCACTTAGTATATCAACTGGAAGATCAGATTATTGTTGCAAATAATCCAAGTAGAAAGTAGTCAGCAATGAGCCATGGTGGTGTCAGAGGAAATGAAAGATCAACATGTAGGTGCATGTGTGTGTTTGTGTGAGTGGTGACAGAAGTGCAGCAGCTATGACAGCTCCTTAGTAAGGATGAATCCATGGGACTTATTAGATATTGTGGGTGGGGAATGTCAGACACACACACACACACACACACACACACAAGACTAATATTGGTAGGTCAGCTCTTACCTTCTGTAGATGATGATGTCATTAATTACAGGGATTGGATATCAGGACGAATTCAGCTTGAATACATTGCTTACTGAGAAATGGTGAGGACTTTTTTTTTTTTTTAACATATTTGATGCATCCTGGTAGAGATGTCATATAAGCAATATGAGTTATAATTCTAGATGTTTGAAAGGCAGTTAATGCTAAGTATACACACTTGGAATCATTCTCATAGAAAAGAAACTTGAAAATATGCTAGTGGCTAAAACTGTAAAGATCTCCTGTTGAAAGGAAACAAAAAGAAAAAAATAGAACTTTACATGACATTTGCATTAGGCAATGAAGATAAAAATAATGTGCTTTTGTTGAAAGGAAAAAAGATTATATTTTAAAAAGTAAGGAGCGTCAAAAAATGTCTGAGGAAATAGACATCATCTAGACCCAACTCACAGAGTGAAGCAGGTTTTCAAATCCTACCTAATCTTAGGAGAATTGATTCTAGAGCAGAGCTCTAATCCCTGAGGGAAACCAAACTGAGCTAAGAAATTATGTTACAGAAAGTTCTTAGAAAAGCAAATGCAGAACAGAGTGGCAATAAGATACAGTGAATGAACAGCAATGAAGATTACTGTGCTGATATATAATTTTCTACCAATAATTGGACTTGATAGAACAAACAGGGATTTTTATTTTGAAGCAAATATGCTATATTAGAAAGTCAAGGAGGCCAGTTGCTGTAGATACTATCTGTGGATGATCTGGGTTAAGAATCAGGAAAAATCAATAAGGGGAAATTCAACTGCAACACAATATAGATCATGATGGAAGAAGTACTTTCAGTAGAAGAGGTAGTGGAAGAGATAAAAAATTATGAGGTTGTGATTAAGGAGGAAAGATAAAAGCTTTAAAGATAAGGAGCCATCCCAAGTATGAGTGAGATCGGCTTGAATTGGGCGTGGTGGTAGTTGGCAGATACTGAGGAAAGACAAAAACCAAAATGTTGAGGACACAGGAAGTCAGACTGGTGAGATTTTAACATGAAGAGAGAAATCACTGGATGACAGCAGAGAATCCGAGCGGGATAGCAATACTTGACTTTAGGTTTCAGAAATCATTGAGGGGTATGACATGAAAGGCTAAAATAAGTGCTTTCTTAAGATTTATTAATAGATTTGTTGGAACATAGCAAACAGGAGAAAGTGCATACACTGGAAAGGCAATTAGGAATCCATGAAAACTTTGTACAAGCACATATCAAAATGTAGTCATACACTCTGACTTGGCACCACCAAGGCACATTATCTTTGTTCAATTCCTTCTTCCTCACAAAACAAAAACAAACCCCCCCAAATCCAGCAGTTTAGTTGTTCAATACCTGTGCTTTAAAATTTCTACTTCATTAATTTTACCTTCTTCTCTTTTCTCCATTTCCCAATTCTCATTCTTTAAATATTGCTAAGAATAAACACTGTAGGCCAGAGGTTAAAAGATGGAAAGAAGTTACCTAGAATTAGAGATAATTATGTTGAGAAATAGGAAAATGTTTATTCAGGAGAAAAGGTGATGTTTTGTGATGATAGGAAATGAATATATAATCATAAAATTGTTGTAGAAGTCAGTAATTGTATCAGTGCCTTTCTCGAATGTATGAGTTGAGGTAATAAGGGGAAAGCATGATTCCTTCTGTAGGGGTGAAGGTTTTCCTCTAAAGCTTGAAGAGAAGTTGAAATGATAGAGGAAATGTTCAAGTAAAAGACCAAGGATGCAGGAAGTGATTCACCATAGAACTGGGCATCCAAAGAGTGTAGTGAAGAGAGCTGACAGATGGGATGACATTTAGATTTGGGCTTGGAGAACGATAAAGATAAAGGCTTGATCAGGCTCAAAGTAGTTGAGATTAGGGAGAAATTAATACTTGGAGTGTTTGACCCAGAGCAGTGTTCATGTATAAGCTGGAAAGGGGCAAAGGGTCCAGAGTGGGCCTGAATGATGGCAGAATACTATCAAAGGATGGCCAGAAAGTAAAATGGAAATTCTAGGAAACACAAAAAGCCACACATAACTTTGGAATTCTAAGTGAAATAGAAAGATTGAATTTTTTCAAGACTGGGTGAACAATGATTAAATCACTTGTAGTTCATTGATTGCATGTGCTAAGGTGTTTTTGTTAGTCTCATTTTCATTTTTACTAATTTAGAAAATAGTGCCATCAATTCCATGACTTAATTCTCTATTATAATAAAAAAATTGAAAGGTATCAAGCATATAATTATTTGCACAGTGCATCTGTTATGCAGACTTTAGTCTCTTTTTTGCAGAGAAGAAAACAGCTTATACAAGTACAAAGGTACACAAGGCTGGCAAAAATTGAAACACTAAGCATTAGTATGTGGAGCATTAGGAACCTTCACACCACGCTAGCGTGAATGTGAATTATTAAAATCATTTTGTAAAGGTTTGGCGTTATTTTTTAAAGTCAACGTTGTGCAAATCTTAAAATCTAATGGTTCCATTCATATGAACATATCCCCAGAGAAACTCTTGCAATACACCAGTAGCATAATAGGCAAATAGACAAATAAATGTTGGTATATTTCCACAATAAAATAAAATATACCTATCACAACCTAAAGGAATCTCAAAATATAATATTTATATATAAAAGAATATTTCAGGATAATTCCATATATACAAGGAAAATCTGAGAATATCTGAAAAGTCCACATTATCAAGTGAATTTAGAAAGTAAAACTATAAAGAAGAGCAAGAAGATAATTATCACACAATATAGATGGGCATTATTTCTGGGAAAAGGAGGAAATTGTTATCTGGAAAAGAATATACAGAGGCACCTGAGATGCTAGAAATATTCTATTCTCTGTCTTTGTAATTTCACTGGTGATTGCTTTAAAATTGTTCTTCATTCTCTTCATTTTTAAATGTATATTATATAGTTTAAAAAATAAAAAAAGAGAAACAAGAGGAGAGATAGACAAGGAAAAAGGGAGAAGGAAAGAGAGGGAAGAGAAGAAAAGGGAGAGGAAGGGAAGAGAAAAACAAAATGAAAGCAGCCACCCCACAGATCTGAATAAAGCAGATGCCGCCCTGCCTGAAGCCTGCTGAGGTTGTGTGACCGCAGTGCGGAAGTAGAATCATTGTAAATGTGAGACAAGGTAGCAAGCAGGAAGTCAGGGTTCTGCTCTAATGCAAGAAGCAGCATGAAGTCAGAAAAGCCAAGTGGCCTCACATGTTAGTTAGGTTCCATGAAAGTTGAAATCTTAATGAAATACAGTGGAAAAAAGAGGTTAAAGAGAGCAAATTGGAACTTAAACTGTGAATTTATGTCCAGTAGTCCTGTTATCTGTCGTTGATACATTCCAAGGACCCCTGTGACGCCTGAAACCCCAGATAGTGATGAACACTATATACACTATGTTTTTTCCTATATGTACATGTCTATGGTAAAGTTTAATTTATAAGTTAGGTACAATAAGAGATTAACAACAATAATTAATAATAGAATAATTATCACAGTCAATCTGACAACCAAGACAGCTACTGAGCAACTAATGGGTGGGTATCGTAGCCAGTGTGGATATGCTGGACAAAGGAATAATTAAGACTCAAATTATAGCCCAAATTTCAAAATCAACATCCTCTTTTGAACTGAAAGTCTCAATAAATATAATAAGAAAATAATCACTAGTAACAAGAATAGATAATTTACTATATGTCAGAAATACTGCTCAATATTTGCTCCACATCCTTCTTTCACAAAACAGTAAAAAAAATCTCTATGAGATACTTACTATCATTAGTCCATTTAGACCAGGAGATCCAGAGCAAGATAACTATGAGTGATAACTATATTATATCCACTGTCCTAAGGGTTTTACATTGAATCTTTTCTAATCTGTGATACATATGGTTCCCATTTTATAGATGGAGAATCTGAGGCTAAACCAGGTATACGTCCTCAATACATATGTCTATCATTCAGCTAGCCTGTGTTCTAACACAGGTTGTATGTCTTCAGCATTTAAGCTTTTAAACATTTAGGTCTACAACTTTGAATTCGAAAATGAATGAACCAAAGAATATTCCGGATATTACAATAAAATAAATGTATATGGTTTACTTTGAGTGATTTATGCTATAATTTAAACTATTCTGGATAAGTCTACTCAAACATCACCTTTTCAGAATTAGCATAAAAAGCTATGCAAAAAAAAGAAAAGTAATAACTTTACTTGGTGGGAGACAGTAAAGTTTCTTGAAATGTCGCTTCTTCCTATACTCGGTCATTCTGTCCTAATGCTTCCTCTATATGTCTCAGGATGTAGTCTCTATCTTATTATTTGCTCTTATTTTTGTGTTTGCTTCTTATAAAAACTGAATTCTGTCTTTATATCTTTTTTTTCTCTGAACACAACTCTGAGAAGTTCATGTACACACGTTGCTTCAACATGGGCACTTTACAAATTTATAGCTACAACTCCAATTTATCATTTTTCCAAGCTCTCAACATAAACCATGCTTCCAAATGCTTACTAAATATCCTCTTAGCCCATAGGTCTCTAAACAGTTTCATAATTGGAATTGTTATTAAGCTACAACCTCAACCTGAAAAACTGTTACTCCTCCATTTCCCCTACCTCATTTACATGCCATACACTCAGTTGCTCAAGCCAAAAGACAGAAATCTCTGAGACGTCTGCCTCTCTCTCACCCCAACATATAGCTACTAAATTATTTTAATTTTTATTGCTATTTGCTTTAATGTCAATGTTTCTTTTGGTTCAACGCTGCCCTGTGAGACTCTCTGTTTTTTCTTGCTTAGACCATCAGCTGCTCTCTCTACCTTCAGTCTCTCCATCTCCATCCCCTCCCTGCCCCACTATTCCCTGTGCTGTTCTCAGGGAGATGATTCTAAAACTCAGATACCATTTCACTTTTCCCTGGGTTAGAATCCTTAGAATACTTCCATGATTCTTGAAGATGAAAGTCCAAAGATCATCTTTATGATCTGACTTTCACCTACCACAAGCCACCCCATGATGAATATCCAATTGCCTGAACATTCCTCTTTACCCCCTGTGTTGTTCTATTTTCCCTGCAGGAATCCTTACTGGCTTATCAGTCAATACAGTATCTAAACATCTTGCAGGACCCAAGTAAAATATCGTCTCTTTCAAAAGTTTTTCTTGAAGAGAGCAGAATTAAGCATTTTCTCATTTTCCTTTCCACAGTCCTTTGTACAAGTCTCTACTGTAGCAAATGGAATTCATTTTTGTCTCTCTCTACCACTGTGCTGTAAGCCCTGTTTTTTTTTTTTTTAATCTTTTTATTCCTGAAATACAAAGGCATTGCCTTAATAGCCCTTAATATTTGTTGGAGGTACTGATGAATGAGTATAGGAGTAGAAAATGGAGGGAAAAAGCCATCTAAACTTTTGTCTCTGGATTAAATTACATCTCATACTGGAAGTACAGCTTAGTGAGAAACAGAATAATCTCTTAAGTCAAATATATTAGTTATCTATTGCTGCACAACAAATTACCACAACCTTAGTGGGTTAAAACAATACGCATTTGTTATCGTACACTTACTATGGGTCATGGCTTACTGTGACTTGTTTTGCAAGAACTCTCACAAGGATGCAGTTAATGTGTAGGCCAGGAAAAGGGGCTGAATACTTGACTGAGGAAGGGCCTATTTGTAAATTCATGTGATTGTTGGCAGAATTAAGTTCCATGTAGATGTTGGAGTAAGGGCCTCGATTCTTTGCTGATTACAGTCCAAAGTCCACCTTTAGTTCTTTGCTTGTTGAACCTCTCAGACATGGCAACTGACTTTATCAAATCAGCTAGAAATGAGCCAGAAGGAAGAGGGGTTGGCAAGTATTGAAAAGGTATCTGTTGGGTACTATGCTCATGACCTGGGTGATGGGTTCAATCCTACCCCAAACATCAGCATTATGCAAGAGATCCATGTAACAAACCTGCAGGTGTGCCCCCTGAATCTAAAACAAAAGTTGAAACGTTTAAAAAGTAAAATAAAGATAATAAACAAAAAGTCAGCTAGAGAGAGTCTGCTAGCAAGACGGAAGTTACAATCTTAGCTAATTGAATCATGGAAGTAGCATTCCATCACATTTGCTAAATTTGGTCAGATGCCAGTTGCTAGGCCAGCTTACCCTCAAGAAACTGAGATTACACAAGGGAATGTGTGATGAACAAAATTCTAAACACGATCTCCACAAGATTCTTATTCCCCAGTTATTCTATCAAACGCTAATCTAGGCACTGCTGTGAAGCGACTTCAAAGGTGGAATTAAAGTCATTAATCAGCTGGCATAATTAATAATAAAAGGTTATCAACTGGAATCATCTGGGTGGGCCCAGTCTAATGACATAAACCTTTAAAAATCCAAGCATTTTCCCTGGCTGTTATCAAAGACCTGAGGTAAAAGAGGAAAGCAAAGAAGAGGTGAAACAGAAGAGGAGGCCAAAAACATTCCACCTGCTATTGCTGACTTTTAAGACTAAGAAAGGGAGTCACGAACTGGGGAATGCAGACAGCCACTAGAAACCCAAAATGACCCTAACCTACAGCCAACAAGGAATCTTGGACTCAGTCCTATAGCCACAGAAACTGAATCCAGCCCACAATCACAAGGAGCATAGAAATGCTTTCTCCCTAGGAGCCTTCAAAAAGAACATAGCCCTGCTGACAACCTAATTTCAAACCTATGAGACTCTAAGCAGAGCCATGCATAACCCAAACTTTTTCCCCCCAGAATTATAAGACAATACATTTGTGTTGTTTAAGCTGCTGAACTCATAGTAATTTATTAAGGCATCAATAGAAAACTAACACTGCCTGTATATCAGTAAGATTATTTGGAGCCATCTTAGAGTCTACTGCTAGACCAGACTACCTGGCTTTTGAGACTTACTATGTAACTAGAGTAAGCCACTTTTTTGTGCTTCAGTTTTCTCATCTGTAAAATGAAGATAATAATAGTAGTACTTAGCTCGTAGGGTTGGTGTGAAGAATAAGTTAGCTTGTATATGGAGAGAAGAGTAACAGGCAGAACGTAAGGGCTATGTTTATTGGCTTTTAGAATTATTTCTGGAAAATGACCATTTTTATTTTTCTTAAAACCTCTAGATATGGTCATTTTAGAAAAAAATGTTAAAGGTATTATCGAAATACAATGCTTTATTTTTCTTTGCCCAAAATAGTGGGGGAGCAACATAAAATCATACAGGAAAACATTTCTTAACTGAACAAATCAGGCAACAAATGTGTAACAAATCAGGCAATAGATGTGCAGTTCCTTTATTTATTTGTTCAGAGTTGGGGTCTCACTTTGTTACCCAGGCTGGAGTACAATGGTACAATTATATCTTCTGTTGCCTCGAACTCTTGGGCTCAAGTGATCCTTCTATCTTAGCCTCCCTGAATAGTTGGGACCACAGGCACATGCCACCACACCTGGCTAGATGTGCAACTCTTGATAGTAATCAGCTAATGACATTCATTAGGGCAAATCAGTAATAATGCAACCAGATGTTTCATTTATTTCTGTTAAATTGATTGAGTTCAACTAACAAGTTCTCTTAGATGAAAAAGCATTGAACCAGTGGTTTATATTTTGGATTTATATTTAACTTTCAGATGGTTTTGATAATTGCTCTATAGGAAAAATGTAATATATCTTGCCATTTCTAATTGTTCACAGGTTATATTGAGTGTCCTAAGCCGCTTCCCCCTGCATCTGGTCTTTTACATTAGAGATTTGAAACATGTTTTAAATTGTTTTGCATGAATTTGTCTTGTCAGCTTGTCATAAATTACTTTCTTTCCCATTTTTCTTTCTGAATCTAATTCTTTATTGGACATTATAGCTCATTTCTTAAGGGACTTGAAACAAGGATGAGCAATTAATTTGTGTGGAATTTAAATGTTACTCTAGTTGAACTTGTTTTTTATAGTTTGAAACTGATGATTCACACTCAGGGATTTAAAGTTCTCTGTTGGGAGTAAGTTAGATATTATTTTAAGTTTTCTAAACTCTTTCAGGTCATTATATCATTGTTCTGGAGCCATAATTACTATATGGTAACTCTCATCATGGGAGAACTTTTCTCTTTTTGTAATTAATTCTCAGTTATCGCCCATTCCTTTTTAACTACTCTTTAACAATTGATTTTTAGAAATTATTTTACATAATTCATAGCAAAATACAGTTTCTGTCTTATTTCTTATTTATTAAAAGGTAAAATAAAATAAGGATAATAAGGAAACAAAAAAGTTGCTACAGAGAGTCTGATCTTTGACAAACCTGACATAAACAAGTAATGAGGAAAGGATTCCTTATTTAATAAATGGTGTTGTGAAAGCTGACTAGCCATATGTGGAAAACTGAAACTGAACCCCTTCGTTACACCTTATGCAAAAATTAACTCAAGATGAATTTAAGATTTAAAAATTAGACCTAAAATCATAAAAAACCTAGAGGAAAACCTAGGCAATACCACTCAGGACACAGGCATGGGCAAAGCCTTCATGACTAAAACCCAAAAGCAATTACAATAAAAGCCAAAATTGACAAATGGGATCTAAATAAACTAAGGAGCTTCTGCACAGCCAAAGAAACTATCATCAGAGTAAACAGGCAACCTACAGAATGGGAGAAAAATTTTGCAATCTATCCATCTGACAAAGGGCTAATATCCAGAATCTGTAAGGAACTTCAACAAACTTACAAGAAAAATAAAAAAAAAAACAACCCCATCAAAAAGTGGACAAAGGATATGAACAGACACTTTTCAAAAGAAGACATTTATGTGGCCTACAAGCATATGAAACAAAACTTCATCAACACTGGTCATTAGAGAAATGCAAATCAAAACCATAATGAGATATCATCTCACACCAGTTAGAATGGTGATCATTAAAAAGTCAGGAAACAACAGATGCTGGAGAGGATATGGAGAAATAGGAATGTTTTTACACTGTTGGTGGGAGTGTATATTAGTTCAACCATTGTGGAAGACAGTGTGAGCCTTCCTCCAGAATCTAGAATTAGAAATACCATTTTCCCTATCCAGTCTATCGTCAATGGGCATTTGGGTTGGTGGGGGGTGGAGAGCTGGGGAGAGATAGCAAGGGGAGAAATGCCAGATGTAGGTGATGGGGAGGAAGGCAGCAAATCACACTGTCATGTGTGTACCTATGCAACAATTTTGCATGTTCTTCACATGTACCCCAAAACCTAAAATGCAATAAAATAAATAAATGGGAAAAAAAAAAAAGAAATACCATTTTACTCAGCCATCCCATTACTGGGTATATACCCAAAGGATTATAAATCGTTCTATATAAAGACATATGCACACTATTACGAACAGCAGAGAGTCAGAACCAACCCAAATGCCCAACAGTGTTAATCTGGATAAAGAAAATGTAGTACATATACACCATGGAATACTATGCAGCCATAAAAAACAATGAGTTCATGTCCTTTGCAGGGACATGGATGAAGCTGGAAACCATCATTCTCCACAAACTAACACAGGAACAGAAAACTAAACACCGCATGTTCTCACTTATAAGAGGGAGTTGAACAAGGAGAGCACAGGAGAATAGGGAGGGGAACATCACACAATGGGGATTGTCGGGGAGTAGGGGGCTAGAAATACCTAATGTAGATGACGGGTTGATGAGTGCAGCAAACCACCTAAGCACGTGTATACCTGTATAACAAAACTGCACATTCTGCACATGTATCCCAGAATTTAAAATATAATAAAAAATAAAAAATTAGTGTCTGCTTTATCATCATGACTATCATACTAATGATTATTATTATTTTACTGCCCCTCTTTTGGGATGCAAATAGCTATGGTTGATGATTTTCCTGTTTTACTAATTATTTAATTCTACTATATCAGCTCACCTTTACCTTTTCCCAAAGTTACAACTTATTTATTCATTTGTTATTTGTAATAATATTATACCTTCATTTATTATTCCAAATAATAAATGAATAAATAAAACCGTAAACCACCTAGGCAGTTTGAGATCTGAAGGGAACCTCTGAATAAATGCAAACTTCCTCTCTGATTGTCCTTACAGCCTTGCCATTTCTTGAGTCTGGGAAATTTCTCTCCTTTCGGATAAGGCAAATCTAGGTGATCATCCCACTTCCATTGGGGAAAGAAAGGGATAATGCTGCCGGGTGGTGACTAGGAAAGCTGCAATGTGTTGTGGGTGGTCACATGGTTGTAGTTTCCTTTTGGTACCAAACAACCGTGGCTGGTCCTTTGTTTTTTGACTCATTTCTTAAGCCACTTTTGCAGCCAGGAGTCTAGAGAGGCATTATGAAGCTCTAACATTCTGGGAGAATCACTTTATTATTAATTTGGAAGTCATTCCAAGAACAAAGAGAATCTCTCTGTGTATTCTATGATTACTCAGTGAATACTTGGTTTACCCAATAGCAATCTGAAGGTAAATTATACACATAACATTAGAGGAGAATTTAAAATTTGAGTCGATTATTCCAATAAACAAGTAAAATTCAACATAGAGACTATGGGCTTCTCTAACCATGAGGCCATCCATCACTTTAATGTACAGCTACACCGCATGTTCTCACTCATAGGCGGGTGTTAAACAATGAGAACACATGGACACAGGGAGGGGAGCACTACGCACTGGGGTCAGTTGGGGGGAAATAGGGGAGGGAGGGGGGGGGGTGGGAAGCTGGGGAGAGATAGCAAGGGGAGAAATGCCAGATGTAGGTGATGGGGAGGAAGGCAGCAAATCACACTGCCACGTGTGTTCCTATGCAACAATTTTGCATGTTCTTCACATGTACCCCAAAACCTAAAATGCAATAAAATAAATAAATGGGAAAAAAAAATAAAAAATAAAAATAAAAATAATACAATAAATGTAAAAAAAAATGTACAGCTCTATATTTAGTATTTGTATTTATCTGCTTCTGTTGCCATAACAAAATACCACAGACTGAGTTGCCTCAGAAATTCATTGCTCACAGTTCTGGAGACTAGAAGTCCACGATCTACAAGGTAGATTTTATTCTGAGGCCCCTTGTCTCAGATTATAAGTAGCTTTTATCTCACTGTGTACTCAGATGACCTCTTTCTCTCTCTCTCTCTCTCTCTAATATATATATATATATATATATATATATATTTTTCTCTCTATATATATATATATATATATATATATATTTCTCTCTCTCCTTTTCTCTCTCTCTCTCTCCCTCTCTCTCTCTTTCTCTCACCTTATGAAGACACCAATCCCATCATGAGGATTATACCTTCATGATCTCTTCTAACCTTAATTACCTTCCAAGGGACCATCTCCAAATACCATCACATGGCATGTATAGTTAAGTTTGTAAATTTAGGGGGAACAAAAATCAGTCCATAGTGTTATTGATTTCTTAGAGTATTTTCATCAAAAAGATTTATTCTTAGTATCAAACAACTTTGCCATCATATTGAAATGAAGAACAAAATTTAAAACTAACCTTGAAATTTAGACTGGGTCTTAAAGACTACTCATTCTAGTACATTTTCATTTATACAAATGACTGGAAAATGTAAACACATTAAAGAAAGAAATGAACACAAGACAAGCAGCTAGAACAGTCCTAGAGGGTTCAGAGAGGCTTTGTAAACAGAGTTATATGACAATTAAGTATGTTTTGACAGATGTATAATATGCTATTTGGCCTACCGAAGATATCTGTAGTCATTTCAAAAAAAAATTAGAAGGCATCAGGGAGAATTATAGTTTTAAAAAATGGAATTATGGAATGAATCATACACAAATAACCTTTGTTGACTTTTAGAATGCATTATAAAATGTTTTATTTAATGTGTAATATGTATAATTTTGTTCTAAATATTTTTTATTTTTAATTGTAACAATCAGGAGTAATCTTTAAAATATTTACTGGCATAGTCCAGGCATCAGCCAATCTGTACACATTAGAAAAGAATCCTACGGGCCCTGCTGTGCCAGTGGACCCTGTAGTTTCTGGATTATGTTGATGTCTACTGGAGTGTTGGGGAGGGAGGATGGTGGCAGCTGAGACGGTGGAAGAACTTAGAAGCAGAAGGAGCAGAGTTTTAGCAACCAGTGTATAAATATTTACATATTATAACTGTACCATTGTGTACCAGCTATATATCAGCCCTAATAATAATTTAGGACTCATTGAAAGGCTACTTTGAATATAAATGCTTTCTCCCAGTATGATCAAAATATGTGTCTTGACAATAATCGCTACATACAATTTATATTTTAATTAATATGTTTAATCACTTTACAGCTGAAAAAGGGATCTTGGAGTTAATTTCATCAAAATTGTTACATTCAATAGTGGGTTAATAAAAAATGATGGATGAATTACATGTCCGTGCATGACAACTACATATGTATATACTATGGCATATGATATATGCATATGTATATATGGAGCTGCTGTATATGTATATATATGCCTCAAATAAAAGTTGCTATATATTTGCTTTAAATCAAAATTGTATTTTCTGAATTGATTTCAGCCTACATATCTTTTAGAAAAAAAGGCTCTGGCTTGTCACTTCTCATTTCCTATTTTCATTTTTAATAATTTCTCATTTAAAACTAGTCAGAACCTGTTGGGAAAAAAAATCAGAAAACATTTGTTAGCATATTTTACAGAAAGCTGTATAGTGAATACTATTTTAAAGTTTCTCAAATTTAAAACATGTCAATAGAATTTTACCAGTGATATTATAATACTGTGAAAACATAAGAAAAGAAAAAAAGGTTTTGTCTAAGCAAGTAAAGGCAAGACATAGAATGATATTTGCTTAACAGCATTCTTAGTAATTTGAACATCAAAACAAGTGAAAAATGCATGAGGATGAGAAGTTGCTTTCCATAGGTAAACAAAATTATATTTCATATTTTGAAATGTATAATATTATATTTTAAAACACAAATAAATGAAAAAATCTGTTTCATATTATATATACAGGAGTAACAAAGACCTGGGGTCATATTATACATTTTCTTTCTTTCAGATCCCCAGATGTCATTAGGGATTCCATCAAAGTAACCAAAATGGAATAATTTTAATACTTGCTAATGTGTGTAATGAAGTAGGAATTTTTTGGTCATCATTTCTTGTTTTCATTAATTTTCAGTCAGTGCCTATATTTTCTAAATTACCTAAGTATTGCTTATAACTGTTGCATTGACCATAAAATGTGCACACAATGCAATCAAATGCAACTATATTTTTACCTCTCATTCTGTCTTGAAATTTTTTTGAGCAGAGGTGATCTGTTGGCCCCAAATAAAGATCAGGTTCAGTGTCATGAATTTTATTCCCACTCTTAGGTAATGGAAAGTTTGAGAAAACTTTAGGTCACAAAGCAATCTCAATCTAATAATTCTAAAATAAGATATTAATATATGATTTAATTTTTATCTGAAGGTAATACTCCTCTTCACCCTATCCACTTTGTCCTGTGAATGACTGCTGGCTGATTTAGGAGAAGAGATGTGGTCAGTTTTAGCATTTACCTCAGTAACTTCATTCCCCATTAAGCACATGATATTTTAAATTCCACCACAGTGGAATCAGAGTAAAAATATGGATACAACTATGTTAACTTGGACAGGTGCTTTTGAGATTTCTAGGCTAACTCTCTCATGAAGGACTTTTGTAGATGTTTCAAAGAGTTTCATCACTAAAGCCTTTCATTTTCTTTCTCAAGTCACAGGCAAAGTACCGATTTACCAACCTGCCATGCCCACTCCGTTACTCTGTCCCTGGTTCATTGGAAGTACAATATAATAGTTAATACTGTTAATGTTTGTTGTTTTATTTATTTGTTTATTCATTTAACTAGTGTAAATTTAAGGGGTACAAAGGCAGCTTTTTCACATGGCTACATTGCATAGCGGTGAAGTCAGGGCTTTTAGTGTAACCATCACCTGAATAATGTACATTGTATCTGTGAAGTAATTTCTTATCCCTCACACCCTTCCCAAACTCTTACCCTTGAGTCTCCAGTGTCTATTATGCCACACTCTATATGCATGTGTAGACATTATTTAGTCCCCGCTCGTAAGTGAGAACATGCAGTTTTTTGACTTTCTGTTTTTGTTTTGCTTCACATAAGATTATGGCTGCCAGTTCCAAACATGTTGCCACAAAAGATGATTTTTTTTTTTCATTTTAATGGCTGAATAGTATTCCTGTGTGTGTGTGTGTGTGTGTGTGTGTGTGTGTGTGTGTGTGTGTACACACTACATTTTCTTTAATAAACCATGATGAACATTTAGGTTGATCCCATATCTTTGCTATTATAAATAGTGCTATGATAAATATGCAAGTGAGTACAGGTATCTTTTGATATAATTATTTCTTTTAAGGCCATAAATTTTGATGTCAAATAAACTTGGTTTTAAATCTGCATCTGTTGTCAACTAATATCGTGTGTGTGTGTGTGTGTGTGTGTGTGTTTAGTATTTTTCCATCAAACAAAAACCCTTTACTCAGGGACCAGGAACCTAGAAAATAAATTCCTCAGACATAGTTGACATCAGGAGTCAAGTTCACATTCAAATCAACGAGATAACTAATACAAGAATTGTTTTTGAAGGAAGAAGGGAAGGGGAGGCTATTATTCTGCTCTAACAGCAGCAGGCTTATGTGGAGAAAGAAGGTAACTATGAAGGTTTTAGTAGCTTCCAGGAGAGCTCCTGAAAATTACCAGCTTTGGTATAGCAGGCAATAGAGATAATTAGCATTTCCCTGTAATTTCAATAATTCTTAATGTTCTCAAATCCAGCAGTGGTTCTCTCTGAACCACAGCCACCAGTCCTAGGAAAGTTTTGTAAGTATGTAACCTATCAAACTGCTTACTAAAATATCTAAATGGTTTCTATACTCTAACTTGATTAATACATGTGTAGGTTGAAAAAAATGCATATATATCAGGATTATGCTGGGAAATATATGAGATAAAGCTTTTAGCACAGTGTCCTCTCATCATCACTGTTTGTTGTTGGTGGTGGTGGTGGTGTTGCTTTTTACTGTTGGTTGAATATTATTCCTAACCCTAATCTCCCTGACGACTGTAGTGTAAATACTATACATCTCATAACTAGCCACTGTGTGTAAGAGAAAAAAGCTAACTTCCAAACTCAAGACTTTCAATAGTGAATTCAGCATTTGCAACTGAAAACCATCTTGAAATATTAGTTTGAACACTGGACATGAAACTTCAGAATTATCTTTGACTAATTTCTTTTACTTGTTATATTAAACCAGTTATGTTCACTCTCTCCCGGGAGCATCACTCTCATATATTTTTCTCCATTTCTCAGGAAACTACCATAATACAGGGATGATGAAATGTAAATTATATAATTCATTCAATCATCCAGTATGCCCAGTAGAGTGCTGATCCATAGCAGGCATTCAATTCTCATTAACTTCTCTTTCCCATAAGGCTTTCAATACTACTGTAAGTATCACTAATTGCTGTCCTTGTGTCTGCTTGGTAACTTTGCCTCTGGTATCACCCAGTTATTAACTATATAACATTCTATTGCCAAATTAATCTTCCTAAAAGAGCCTCTGAGCATGGCATTGCAATTGTCAGAAAACTTCAATTACCAACAAAATAAATGTATGCCTTTCTCTCTAGGAATTCATAGTTTTCCATACACTATTTGTGTGTAACTGCCTAATGTTAACTTCTCACTGCTTCCCTCTTTATGCATCACTTTCTAGTAAAACTGAATTAGTTACTCTTCTCAGTTAATCCTCATATTTTGTATTTCTGTTTTTGCTATTTATCCTTCTGCCTAAAATGCCTTTCTTCCCATCTTTATCTACGATAATTTTACTGATCTTCCAAGGTGCTGTTCAAATCTCTTGCTGGAAACAGAGCCATGCCAAAGTGAACCTTCCCTCCGTTGTGACTTTCTTATGGTTAAATTAACTATAGTTTGACTTATATTGCGGTATAATTTCATGTATGCTAGTTAATTATCTTGGTTCTTCTACCATGAGACAGAGATGGGAACTACATTTTAATCCTGGTACAAGAAAATGCGGGATAATGAAAACTTGTTAAGACCATTGGTTAAAAATTCAGACCTGGGTAAAATATAACCCCTTCTATTTCCTAGCAGCATGACAATATAACACGTTAATTTAAAACTCCATTGTTATCTTTAAAAAATTGATAACATAATATTATATTTTTAAAGTTCTGTGTGACAATCAGTCAATCAATGTTTCCTTTCATTTTCCTCACCGATTTTTTAAAACATATTATAAAAGTATATCTCTTTTATTAGGAGTGTACTTTATAACCTACAAGATGCTTTGAAACTGGTGACTATCAATATTTGTTGCATATATATATATAATATGCATATATTGCAGTCACTATAATATATTTACAATGAGTTTAAAGTAGCTCAACTGCTTAGAGTAGAATGACTTCTTTAGTATTTATAAAACTGGAAAATTTTCAATGTTTCCAAAATGTTTTACATTGGCCTCTGGTTATTTTCATTTTTCCAATGAAAATCTTTCTTTTAGATCTCATGGGTCAACAGACTACTCATTTCTTCTCTTTTCATACTCCCTGTGTCAGATTATCCTGCTGTTTACTTTCCTATATTCAAAAAAGTAATCTTAAGATCCTAATTGACCAAAGGATCACCTTGGTACATGTTTACCAACAGAACATTAACTCTGACTTCAAAATGGAAAGTGCATTATTCCCCTAAAGGGAAGAGATGCATTCAATCACACATGAGCAGTCTGGAGTTTGCTTGGGTAGGGATTTTACATCTAGAGGAACCTGAAAGGGCGAAATATTTCTCATGCCAAATTTTATAGGATGCAACTGATCAATTAAAAAACAAAGGAGTCAGCATTTGTGTGTGTCCTTTCAGGAGGTATCATGTCAGGAAGTTATTCTTCATTGCAGAATTTTAACAAACTATTAGGCAGCATTAGTGGTCAAACTGATATTGCTGTTGCTTTTCTTTGCTTCTCCCAGTAGCTTTGAACTCTATAGAAAAAAAAAGCCAATGATCTTATAGGAAGCAACACGGTTTATTTGGAAGAGCAATGGATGTGGAATTAGATTATTCAATTTTTCAACATTGTTGATCTAATAATGTATGCTAGCCATTGGAGAAATTCCAATTCAAGATTGTGAAGTAGTGATAATGCAGGCAGAAGGAAGAGACAGACATAAAAACAAATGATTACAATCATATGCAAGAAGTAAGATATGGCAATATACTACAAATTGATCTGATTGTCAAAGGTATTTATGTATCTATTTTGTAACTGGCTGTTGAAGCTTTTCCACTTACTTAACTATTATTACTCTAGATCTTATCTGCCAGTTGTCAACCAGATCAAAGTTTTTTTGTTTGCACATCTTACCCTGCACAGAAATGAAGTCCTTACATCACTTATAAAGCCTTTGTCTTTATAATGGGAACACATGGGCACAGGGAGATAAACATCACACACTGGGGCCTATTGGAAGGTAGGGCATCAGGACAAATAGCTAAGTTATGTAGGGCTTAATACCTAGGTGATAGGTGGATAGGTACAGCAAACCATGATGGCACATGTTTACTTCTGTAACAAATCTGCACGTCCTGCACATGTACTTTGAAACTTAAAATAAAATAAAATGAAAAAAAAAAACAAACAAACAAACAAAAACCCAGCCAGGCACAGTGATTCATGCCTGTAATCCCAACACTCTGGGAGGCTGCGGTGGGCAGATCACAAGGTCAGGAGTTTGAGACCAGCCTGAACAACATGGTGAAACCTCCCTCTCTAAAACTACAAAAATACAAAATACTAAAATATAAAATACTAAAAATACAAAAATTAGCCAAGCATGGTAGCAGGCACTTGTAATTCCAGCTATTTGGGAGGCTAAGGCAGGAGAATCCCTTGAACCTGGATGGTGGAGGTTGCAGGTAGCTGAGATCATGTCATTGCACTTTAGCCTGGGTAACAAGAGCAAGACTCCCTCTCTCAAACAAAAAACTAAATAAATAAAACAAAACAAAAACCATGGAAATTAAGTGTAGGTAACCAAATGTAAGCAATAAAGGAATACAATATATGTAGAAAACATACAAATAAGAAAACATACTAACATTTATCCTTTTTTTTAACCACTGTACCATCAATTCTAAATTTCACTAAAAATACTCCTTGAAAATTTCTTTAAAATTCTTAAAACTTTGTTTTAAAAAATTGCTGTGATTAGTATTGAGATTTAATAACATAGACATAATTTTTAAATTAGAGCTTTAAATAATGGTTATTCTTTAATATTTATTATATTTTACAAACATAAGTTAATTTTGCAAGTCCCCAGTTATATAAGTAGCCCCAAAAACGCATGAACTCAGTTATGAGCATTTATTTAGAGAACAACTACCTAATTATTTCAAATAGTTGAACTCAATTCAGATTAAGGTTGGTTTCCAACACTTGTGGTGCTTCCTATTCCTGTCTTTATGCACGAGATTAGAAATAAATAACAATGATAGAGTGATTTTAAAGAGAAAAAAAATAAAAAAAGTAGACTTGCCTTAATTCTGGCATTTTATATGTCTGTTAGAAATGTTTTTTTTTTTAAGTACATGCTTTTGAAAGCTGCTAGAATTGATTCTGAGATAGCAAAGGCATATTTAGATTTTTTCTAAATATTTGTGTATCTATTCTTTCATGTGAAATAAAAATTTTAAATTAATATAAATAAAAGGTGGTCTTTGATATATTATCAATAAAGATAAACTTACCAACTAGGCTATACTGTCTACTGAATATGGTATCTTCTAATAAGAAGATAATTAAGCCTGAAAAAAGATAATTAACATATTTGGAAAAATTATGGCTTAAAAACAAACTTTAGTGCTATGATTCATATAAATAATAATCATTTAAAATGCAGGGCAAATAAGTATCTCTAAATTTTTTCCCTCTTTTCAATAACTACGTGAAATATACCAAATTAATTATAAAATATTAATATAAAACAAAATTCTTTATACAGAACTTTTCATCTTTATACAGAAAATTTAAAAAAATTATTTTCTGGCATAATTATGCACACACATGAAGTACAATTAGGAAAAGTTTCACTGTCCAGCTTTTTTTTATGAACATGATGAATATTTGTTTCATTTCCTGTTTATTTTTGAAAATAATTATGCCACACAGAAAAGGGGGTATTAAAAATGATCCATTCCACATGACACATGTATTAGGTACATCACTGCCTAATAGGTCAAAGAGTAATTGGAGAATTGAGAAGTTACATGCTTGATTATCAATCAAGTTATATCAAATTTCATACTTATAAAATATAATAAGAATATTTATTTCACTGTGCTCAAGTTAATGAAAGAAAAAGTTCAGTAGCCAAATGACTTGAAGTCTTCAAAGCAAATAAAGACAATATAAAACATATTTAACACTTCGAGCTGCCATAAGAAAATACCAGAGACCAGGTAGCTTCAGTAACAGAAATTTATTTTCCATGATTCTGGAATTCAAGATCCAGGTGGCAGCAAGGTAGGTTTTATTTTGATGCCTCTTCTGTTGGCTTGTAGGTGGTCACCATCTTGCTGCGTGCTCGGTGTCCTCTGCTTTATGCAAGTGTGAGAAGAGAGGGAGAGCAGAAAACAAGCTCTCTGATATCTCTCCTTACAAGGACATCAATCCCATTATGAGGACAACCAACTCATGATCCCATCTAACCCTAAATACCTTTCCGCAGGCCTTGTCTCTATATACCATCATATTAGGAGCTAGGGTTTTAACCTATACATTTGATGGCGTAGGGGAGCACAAACATTCAGTCTAGAACATAAAATAATTCAGGAAAAACAGATTTATAATATACTTGTTCTGTAGCCAAAAGTATATTTTCAGCTTCAGTGAGGCAAATTAATCTGTTATCCATTGTGGTTTCTGCAGAGATCTTTGCTGATTAAAAAGAATAGTCATACCTCTTTCTCAATCTAACAGTTTTCTGTAACCTTGATGTCTGTACCACATTACTTTTTCACTCTGTTGTCTGAGGATATTGATTATACATGGCATGGCATGCTTAGTCATTATACTGAAGTTGAAAGAAAATTATGTTCAAAAATGACACAGCACATTACATATTCTTTACATGTGGTCAAGTATATTTGAGAAATAATTCTTCACAGATAATGCCCAAAGGCTTTGACAAAAGGAAATTGAATCACTGAGATTTTCTTCGTTGTGGGTGAATGCAATTCAAGCTGGTGAAGAAAAACCACATTAGTCATGAAAAGCTTCCTAGGGTTTCCTATGCCGAAAGATATGTGACGTGTACATGCGTTACTAAAGATATTTATACTACTTATTAGAGCATAAAAATCGAACTACAATTATGGGAATCAGAGTTGGAAGCAAAAGACTTACTCTGTGACATCACTTTTCTGTCACTAATTTTGAAAGTTCAGAACTTCTGAAACCAAACACAGTCTGATCATGGAAAAAGCCCAAAGGCTTTTGAATCAAATGAAATTAAGCCTCAACATTGCTGGGAAATAGATGCGTCTTAATGTTTTAGATTAGAAAAGAGTAACATGGAGGCTAAAACATGTTAAATGAATTGCTCAAGGCCACTCATTAAAAGCATCACTGGCCTTTCTGAGGTATTTTATCAGATGAAAGCCAGACTAATTCAGTGATTTTATTACACCCATTGTGCTTAGCTGGTTAGTAGATACTTTCTTTTATCTGGAAAAATTATAGATTTATTACTCTTTTGTGTGGAGTCTTGAGGGGATGGAGAGTGAAAATAGGACATAAGATATTGCCTTACAGTATTTGAAATGTCTAGAAACCCCAGATTTTGCCTGGGTTTCCCTGATATGATAGTGTGTTTTCCAGATTACTGTACTTGTGGTTATTAATAATAAAATTCTACTACAGAAAAAGTATGCAATATGTTACTTTGTGGTTGGCTCCCCCCTTCCCTTTATTTTGAAAAGCTGTTAGCTCTTTTCCCATAAGTCAGGAAATATTTTCATTCCTTTAATACATGAGAGAGGAATGGGGCCTAGCTACGTTTTCATGTTTCTATTTGAGTGTATTTAAGTATACTAGTAGGCAGCTTTTATTAATGTATTTCTATTGGATGTGTTTTACGGCTTAGCAAAGAGGCAGTATTGGGGTCTTATTCATTGTGGCTTAAGATAAAAGGAACTTGAACAGCATACCACAGAGACGCATCCCATGATAAACCGGTACTTAGAAAACTAGGCCAAATGTCTTCAACACATCAGCAAACAATTTTCCATTAAGTTTTGAAATCTTTCTCTAGCTTAGTGCTGTAAAATTAATCATCGGAGTTCTTTAAAGTTATTCTTTTTTAAGACTTGGAAAGAGTTCCAAATAGGATGCATATAATATATTTTTAATATTTATATTTTGTAGCACCTGAATGTATTTTTCAGTTTTTCTAGTCCAAACTTAGTCATCACTGCCTTGTTAAATGTAATCATGTTTGCTTGGAATATATTTCAAATAGATTTTCAGAAAATTCCAGTGAAATATCAAGTATTTTGACAGACAAACAGAACTAATTGTAACATCGTTATGAAATGGAAAGAAAGGGATCTTTCTGTAGCAGTGTAGTGGCAGTGAATATCAATTCCTACAAAATCTGCCTTCCATTTCAAGCCTCACTGTTAGAATTATTCTAATTATTTCTCCCATAGGACAATGCAGACTCAAAGATATGATATAGAAATTTTACCATGATTTACAAGAATTAATATAATCTAATAATGTGTAACATTTTTGTATATTTCTACTCTGTGACGTACTATTCATAGGGAATCTATCAATCAAGCAGATTTATATATATCCTATTTCCAGTTTCATAAGTGTCACCTGATTCTATGTGCCCCACCAAATTGCCCTTGGAAGCATTATAGTACTACAATGTGCATGCAAAAATGTAATATGCCAGCAATTTTACTCAGTTAATACAACAGTTTTAATGCCTCATCAGATTCCATCTTTAGTTTGTGTTATTGCAGATGTTGTTCCACTTTTAAGAAATGTTTTGTGTAATTAAAAAAACACCAGGCCGGGCATAGTGGCTTACTCCTATAATCCCAGCACTTTGGAAGCCCAATGAGGGCAGATTGCCCGAGCTCAGGAGTTCGCAACCAGCCTGGGCAACATGGTAAAACCCCGTCTCCACTAAAATACAAAAAATTAGCCTGGGTGTAACCTGTGAACCATATTTTGATTATACGGTTGATTGTCATTATTTGTGGTAGTTGGGTTCTGTAAAGCAAAAACAGTAGAATCATTGCTCACAGAGAAAAAATATGATTAGATTCCTATGAGCTTCTGATCACAACATTTCAACAATTGAGCAATATATAAGCCTGTTTTATATGAATTTCTATTTAATATCACCTTATTTAATACATATTATCAATTTCAAACTTCCAACTCATGGTCAGCTATAACTCATGCCTGAAGATATTTTCTCCATAAGGCCCATAACAACCTTTTTGCACTTTGGAACACTTTACAGAACGTTGGCAATTCAGTGCTTGGGCACTGTTTTAAACACCAAAATCACTGACAAAAAGCATAAAGATGCAAAAACATTGCACTAAATTGACTGCAAAAGGTAATTTACTTATAGTAAGGGAGCTTAAACCAAAAGACTGAGCATTCTTTGTTCTACCTTAGTTGAAACATGTGCATTAGGCAACTAAAACGTTCTGCCACTCTGCACATGCACAAGTCCACAGATGTTCACTAAAGCACCACAAATATTAATTTAGGGGTTACAAATAAATTTTAGAAAGCATCAAGCTCTAAATACAGAATACGAGACTAATAAACATAGATTAGATATAGATTGGAAGTTATGCAAGTGATTTTAGTGACTTTTGTCCTTTTTTAAAAACATTCATGTATATGTTAATTGAAAGCATTTTTACATTTTATAATGATGTGATTCAAACACTTATGAAGTGCTCTCCCTGATGCTAGTGCTAGTAGGGAAAAACCTACCCCACTATTAATAATTTTGGCGTAAATGTTAAATGTTATAAAAGACAAAAACAAAGGCCATCGTGCTGCCCATTTGGAAAAAGCACCTTATAAAATAATAGAAATAATGATAATACTTAAAAGGAAGTATTTAAGTAACAATTTGTTATCATCATTGCGTAATTGTGTCCTCTAAGACTACGTCAATTCAACTTTATATTAATCCCTATGTAAAACTAGTCTTGAATAATTTATTCACCTATGGGGGTGTTCTGAAGTGCATGCCTAACACAAAATGTAACAAAATGGACCAGGCACGGTGGCTCATGCCTGTAATCCCAGCACTGTAGGAGGCCAAGGTGGGTATATCACCTAAGGTCAGGAGTTCGAGACCAGCCTGGCCAACATGGCGAAACACCACCTCTACTAAAAATACAAAAATTAGCTGGGCATGGTGGCACACACCCCTAAATCCAGTTAGTTGAGAGGCTGAGGCAGGAGAATTGCTTGAACCCTGGAGGCGGAGGTTGCAATAGCCGAGATCATTCCATTGCACTTCAGCCTGGGCAACAGAGCAAGATTAACAATATTGTATGAAAATATATATAAACATTTGTGTATGTATATATATATGCGTATATATATATATATATACGCATATGTATATATATGTCATTTCTATACTCTATGACATGTACATTGTGTCATTTTTCCGTTTATTCACTTAATAATTTTTTATGGGTTGCCAACTATGTATCAACTATCATCCAAGACCTAGAAAATACAGTGGCAAATGAGACACCCATACATGCTTTTGTGAAGCACATAATCTAGTGATAAACTCGAATAAGCAAAATATAATAAAAAGGTATTATGTACTTGTTTGCACAGGGATCCACAGACAAAATGTCTATTTCAGACTTGGTAGATATATGGTGAGAAGGGCAGAGGCAGACATTATGGAAACGTTTCCCGAAGAACAGACATCTAAGCTGAGCACTGAAGAATGAGAAGAAGTTAGAGAGGCAATGATAAGGTAATAGGTGTAAAGGAATAACATGCTTTGAGCCAGAGGCTATGAATAGACCAGAACAAAAGAAGGTGAGTACAAAACAAGGAAGCAGAAAGAAATGAGGCTGCAGGAATAAACTGCATAAAGATCATAAAGAATTGTGCTTTCCTGGTTGGTCAAAATGCTTAAAATAATACAGGAAGGCATTGCTGAATTTTAAACGGAGAAGTGACATGTTGAGTTTGAGAGTTTTAAGATATAGCCACAAAATTCTTTGGCACTTGTCCATTTGAGTCTAGGCTCTATGACTGCTGGGCCAACAAAATACAGCAGATATAATGTTGTGCCAGTTTCCAGGAAGTTGCCCATCTGGGCAACTTCTATTCTGTCTTTTGGTATAGATGCTCTTGGAAACCAGTCACTGTCTTGAAAGGACTCTAAGCAACGCTGGAAAGCCCATGTAAAAAGAAGCTTAACCTTCCTGACGCCCAGCTGAGCTTCCAATCAGAACCAACTTGCCAGCCATGTAAGTTAGCTATCTTGGAAGTTATTCTTTAACCTTTTGAGTGTTTATTTTAACTCTTTATGTAGTAGAAATGGTCCTTTTCCCCAAATTCCTATCCAACTAGCAGACTTGGAACTTGATAAATTATTATTGATTTTGAGCCCCTGAACTTTGAGGTGGTTCGTCATGTAGCAATAGATGACTAGGACAACAGAACTGGTTTTTGTAAAGATGACTGACATAGTTGTATTATGGAAGTATGATTGAAAAAAACAAAACTAGAGATAGGGAAATCACTCGGAAATCCACTGAAATAACCAGAAGAGAAAATGATGATGGCCAAAACTTAGGTAACTAGAGTGCGAAACATTTACAATGGTGAACTGCACACATACCATGGGTAAATTCTATGGTAAGTAATCATACATTAATAAAATTTCTAAAAACTAAAAGTAAAACACAATGTTGAGCTTATGGCTTGAGCAATTACATGTATATATCATGTTCATGTTCATGTGAGAATTCTATAAAGAAATCTGTTCCTTCTTGCACTTTTGCTTATTTCTATCACAATGTGAATGGTTATCTTGCCAGTAAAAATCTTAGCTAGGCTCCTTAATTAATTACCGGTATTATATACAATATTCCCACCCAACATACCTGCATTTAAGAATAATTATACCACACAAAATTGAATTGTCTCATGTTTTACATTTACAGATATTTTCAGACAATTATGTTGGTAGGAGGTATTTTATAGTATATGCAAACCATTAACTGCTCTATTTATTCTAGACTTTATTCTTCAGCAATGCTGCTACTATGTGCTGAATTGTATCAGCCTCTCAATTTTTTTTACTCAGTTAACTAAATTTGTTTTAGTCACAACTTAAAGGGCTTAAGCACTTCAACAAAGCATAGTATTTCATTTATTTTGAAGATTTATTGAAAACACTATTTAATACATCATTCCAGAATTACCTATTTGCAAAATAAAACTTATATATCAAGAAAAGATATTTGCCTGATAAATCAGTTTGCATTTGTTTTTTATGTATAATATAAATTACGCATTTGACTAGATTTTCATTGTCCACCAGAAAGTTTAGAGTAAAATTTGTGGCTCAGATGTTATAATTACATAGAAACCTATGATTTGCATGTCTATATCCTCATTTTCACCCTGGTCCTGACCTGCCATTTTAAGTATTATTTACCTAATTCTGATTTTTGTTTACTTTTCTTCATGTTATTGGGCTTATGTTAGAATTTTTGTGTTAGTTATTAAAAAAAATTGCTGGCATCAGTAGAAATGGAGAATTTATAATTAAAATCTCAGGTAAGTATAGAATCTGGGATTTTAATTTGCTAAACTTTTTTTTTTTAATTTGATCTCTCTTATTCCTGCTCCTCTGTATGCATTTGCTACATTTTGTCTAGATGTGGCAGGAAGAATATGCCACCCATAGATCCAAAACATTCATGCTACAGGTCTTATCATGTGAAAAATATATCATTTTGTCAGCTTGTGGTGTTTCTCTGTCTGTCTGTCTCTCTCTCTCTCTCTCTCTCTCTCTCTCCCCACCCTTCCCCCCGCCACCTTACCTACCCTTGCTTCACACTTACATTGACTCTCTCTACCAATTCCTAGATTTCTAACAATGAGACTTCACTTGGATCAGCTTGGGTAAAATTGTTCACCTCCAATGCTAAATCCAAAGGTCAGAAGGCTGTAGGTCAACCAGGAAGCTCAGTGGGCAGATGGGCATGTTGGAGCCAGGAAGATATGCCAGATGATTCAGTAAAGTCCTTCAAACTCTTTGCAAAAAAGCTTATAATTATAATGAGCCATTGGTCCCTTCACAGCCTAGGAGGTATAACTTTTATCACTGTCATTTTACAGATAAGGCATGTGGAGTTTGTGACTTATATATAGGAAGGGAGCAGCAAAGCTGCGATTTTAACTGAGACTATCTTGTGAGATTTAGCCACTACATGACACTTGCTTCTGTGGAAAGGAAGAAGCGTGAGGAAGTTCTACATAATGCACTACCCTCCTCATAATGCGTTATCTAAAAGAGTAGACAGTTACATTTAGAGTTAAATATCCAACACAAGGCTTTCATACATCCATTGTTTCAAAATTAAATTGTTTGTGCTGCAACACTTGCACTGTCCCAAGAAAATAGATTAAATATATGAAATTATTCCACGTTTTTCTAAACTTTTATTTTTTGCAAGATATCGTCAAAATCAACATCATTCTTCCCCCATATCCACCCCCTAAAATTAAAGAAATGTTTTACAAAAACAACCTAATACTTAATGTGTATTTGTATAATGTTTACATAACGGTTAGTAACAGAAAATAGAAGAAACACTCAAAATTATGGTGCAGTATTTAATTTTAATGTAACATTTTGACATGTTTGCTATCTCATGATAAGTTCATCATAATAAATGAGAAGGAATCATACATTTTACTTTAGTTCCTTTTTACTTTACATTTAAAGAAAGATTCAAGAATCAATTATTCATTCATAATTTCTGAGGGCCTAGTATGTGCCAGGTACTAAGCTAAGAGCAGAATTGTTACAAAATATATGCAATATATTTTGAAATAATAAATAATCTTTCAAAATAGATATTAAGATTCAATTTTTCAAATGAGGCAAAACTATGCAGAAAATTCTAGTTTCTTCTGAAAATCATAGACCACACTGTGAGTTTCTTTTATCCTAAAAAACATTTTATTCTACAGTGCTCCTTAAAAATCTAAAAGCTGTATTTTAAAAATATTCTTGGTAATTAGAGCCTGATGAAAATTGTCATTATCAAAAATAGTGAATAGTTGGTCAGCCTTCATTCATATTTTGTCATTTTGTCTACCTCTCAAAAGAGCCATATATGTACGAAAGCTGACCAACTATTCACTACTTCACTTAAGACAGGCTGGTTCAAAACTATGAAAATTGATAGATTTAGGATGAGGCTGCATACCTAATGGAAATGTTAAGCACAAAGCAACTTCTGTCAACATAAATGATTGGTTCTTTAAATGGCAGCACAGTTTAAGAATGACATACTGAATTAATCCCCAAGTAATTGAAAAATTAGTATCTGTCATTTTAACTCTGAGTATTTTAAGCTTGACTGTGAATATAGTTAACCACCTTCCTGCAAAAAGCCAGTTTGTAAATTCAGTGCAATTTTTGCCTAAATTTTTCATAAGGTATCACTCTTTGTGGTCTTGTGTACCCTAAGGCTTAAAAATCCATCAACTCACTAATATCTATCAATGACAAACTAGTAAATTGTGTCATTGTTACTCTCTTTTATTGTATGTCTTGTCAATTTAGCTATTGCTGCTGGCTTCATTCGGGTTTATTAGATTTATTAATCCTAGAAAGGTAATAAAATATGTTTATGTTTACTATTTTCCCTAAAGCTACGTATTGAGTATTTTAATACATTGACTACACTAAAGAATCAAAAACCATAATACAGGAAAGCATAAACACATAATGAATTCTTTAGAAGACACAATTTATACATCTATTAATTTTATTATAACTCCTTTAGTCATGATGAAAGTGAAGTCCAGGAGTCATTTTATCAGAGATAAAGACTCAACATTTACTGAGTACCTGCTAGTAGCTGTGCTGTATATTTATGTTCTGTGCTTATCCTTCAATACAGCCTTATGAAGTGGATAATATTTTCTCTATCCAGCAGATAAAGAATAGAAAATCTAAGAGGGAAAGCTTTTTCTTAAAGGCCCCATAGCCAATTGGATATGAAGTATATGCAAGTCTGTATTATTTCTATAGCACTAGACTCTATCCCATTTGTAGATGAAATATGAGAACAGACAATTCAGAAATATGGAAACATAATTAGTAAGTAAACAGTAAATAAAATGGCCATTCACAGGAATAAAAGAAATGTAAATCTAAATAATCATAATACATCATGTATGTTTGTAAAAGAAATATTGACTTAAAACACTAATACCTAAAGCTGGTGAACATATGGTAACACATGCCCAATCCTACTTTGCTTGAGCAACAGTAACATATTACAGTATTTTAGAAAAGTGTTTGGAATTATGCACCACTAGTCAAAACATGTTTAATCATCTTAATTCTATGATCCATTTCTGAAAATCAAGTCTGAGAAAATAATACAAAATAGGAAATCTGTTTTTATATAAAGGTATTAATCACATATGGAGATGGTCATGTAAATTATCATACATCCACTGGATAGAATATTATTCAAAATGATATGGTTTTGTTCTGTGTCTCTACCCAAATCTCACCTTGAGTTGCAAAACAAATTGTAAGGCCAATTGTAATTCACATGGTAATCCAAAATGTAATTGTCAAGGAATGGACCTGGTGGGAGGTGATTGGATGCTGGGAGTGGTTTTCCTCATGCTGTTCTTGTGTCAGTGAGTGAAATCTCACAAGATCTGATGGTTTTATAAATGGTAGTTTTTTTCTGCTCTCTCTCTCTTTCCTGCTGCAATGTAAGATGTACCTTTCTTCCCCTTCATCTCCTGCCACAATTGTAAGTTTCCTGAGGCCTTCCCAGGCATGTGGAACTGAGTCAGGTAAGCCTCTTTCCTTTATAAATTACCCAGTCTCTGGTACTATCTTTATAGCAGTGTAAGAATGGAGTAATACAGAGAATTGGTACTGGGAGTTGGGGCACTGCTATAAAAATAACCTAAAACCGTGTAATGAGCTGAGATTATAACAGTTTGGAGAGCTCAGAAGAAGACAGAAAGATGTGGGAAAGTCTGGAACTCCCTAAAGACTTATTGAATGGTTTTGACCAAAATGCTGTTAGTGATAAAGATAATGAAGTTCAAGCTAAAGTGGTATCAGATGGAGATGAGAAATTTAGTGGGAACTGGAGTAAAGGTCACTCTTGCTATGCTTTAGCAAAGAGACTAGTGACATTTTTCCCTTGCCCTAGAGATCTAGGGAACTTTGAACTTGAGAGAGATGGTCTGAAATTGAAGCTTACATTTAAAAGGGAAGCAGGGCATAAAAGTTTGGAAAATTTGCAGCCTGGCTATGTAATAGAAAAGAAAAACCCATTTTCTAGGGAAAAATACAAGCCAGCTGCAGAAATTTGCATAAGCAATGAGGAGCCAAATGTAAATAACCAAGATAACTGGGAAAATATCTCTAGGGCATGTCAGAGATCTACACAGCAGCCCCTCCCATCAGAGGCCCAGAACCTTGGAGGGAAAATGGTTTTGTGGGCCAGGCCCAGATCCCTGCTGCCAGGCCCAGATCCCTGCTAGATCCCTAGGCTCAAAACTTGGTTCCCTTATCTCAGCCACTCTAGCTCCACCCATGGCTAAAAGGGGCCAATATACAGCTCGGGCCATTGTTTCAGAGGGTACAAGCAACAGATTTTGGTGGCTTCCAACTGCTGGGCTTATAGGTAGGCAGAAAATAAGAGTTGGGCTTCAGAAACATCCACCTAGATTTAAGGGGATGTATGGAAATGCCTGGATGTTCAGGCAGAAGTTTGCTGCAGGGATAGAGCCTTCATGGAGAACCTTAGACAGGGCAGGGCAGAAGGGAAATGTGAGATTAGAGCCCTTACACAAAGCCCTCGCACAAATGGGGGCACTGCCTGGTGAAGCTGTAAGAAGAGGGCCACCATTCTCCAGACCACAAAGTGATAGATCCACTAACAGCTTGCATCATGCACTTGGAAAAACCTCAGACACTCAATACCAGCTCATGAAGGCAATTTTGGGGGTTGTACTATGCAAAGCCACAGGGGTGCAGCTGCCCAAAACCATGGCAACCTACCCTTTGCATGGGTGTGCCATGGGTGTGAGAGGTAGAGTCAAAAAAAATTTTAGAACTTTAAGATTTAATGACTGGGTTTTGGACATGCATGAGGCCTGAAGCACCTTTGTTTTGGCCAATTTCTCCCATTTGGAATGGAAACATTTACAATGCCTGTATCCCATTGTATCTAGAATATAATTAACTTGGTTTTTGATTTTACAGACTCATAGGCTGAAGGGACTTGTCTCAGATGAGACTTTAGATTTGAACTTCTGAGATAATGCTAGAATTAGTTAAGACTTTGGGGAACTGTTGGAAGGGCATGTTATGTCTTGAAATGTGAGGACATAAAATTTGGGAGTGTCCAGGGACAGAATGATGTGGTTTGGCAGTGTCCCCAACCATATCTCATCTTGAATTGTAATTGGAACTGCAATTTGCAGGTGTCAAAAGAGAGACCTGATAGGAGGTGATTGGATCATGGGTGTGATTTTTTTCATGCTCTTCTTGTGATAGTGAGTAAATTCTCACAAGATCTGATGGTTTTATAAATAACAGTTTCACATGCTCTCTCTCTCTTCCCTACTGCCATGTAAGATGTGCCTTGCTTCGTTCCCCTTTGCCTTCTGCCATGATTGTAAGTTCCCTGAGGCCTTCCCAGCCATGCAACACTGTGAGTCAATTAAACCTCTTTCCTTTAAAAATTACCCAGTCTCTGGTAGTATCTTTATAGCAATGTGAGAATGGACTAATACACAGGCCTTACAATTATTACAAAAAGTATCTTATTATCTTTTAAATATCATTATAAAGTAAAAATATCTAGATATTTTATGAGAATTGTTATCAAAACTGTATAAATATAGATAAAGAAAAAAAGATTGTATGGAAGTGCACAAAATTTCAAACAGGGCTGATGCTACCATGAATTGCATGTTTCACATATCTACTATATGCTTTATTTTTAAAATGCTGAAAGAAAGAATACCAGGAGTCTATAACTAAGCCTGCAAATCAAAGTTTAGAATGATAATTGGGTGCAATCAATTCCTAGAAATAATTATAAGACAGTACCAATTATTTTGGAGAATGTATATATTTGACATCATCAGCAATGGTTTTCTTATGAGGATAAAGCTTGACAAGAAATATTTACATCAGTTAGTGGGGTTTGTTCATTAGCAATTATCTACTGAATGATCATGTATAGAAAAGGGCTTGATTAGCTCTGGCATGTACATATTATGTTATTTGTGCTATTATCAAGAAAAGAATATATGGAATATATATATCTTTTGGTATCCAGATCTAATCAAGCTTGTTATTAGGATGCTGTTCTATAAACTAGACTTCTTTTCTTATTGTACTCAGTGAACACATGTCCTTCTGTATGCTTGTGTCAGAATTTTTTGTCCTCTATATATTATGATTGAAATAATCACACTGAGGGAGGACATGAAAACTCACATTTGCATTAGGTTGGTACAAAAGTAATTGCAGTTTTTGCCACTAATAAAATCTTTAATTTTGTGAATAGTAAGAACCAGTAAGAAACCATAAAAGATTACAGAGTGAAATAGTAAATATTAATAACATTATAAAAACTAATAATAGTTCCAAGATATTCATACAGAAATAAGTTCAAAATGCAATCAGGTCCAGTGCAGTGGCTCAGTCCTATAATCCCAACATTTTGGGTGCTGAGGCAGACAGATCACTTGAGGTCAGGAGTTCAAGACCAGCCTGGCCAACATGGTAAATCATGTCCCTTAACAAAAATACAAAAAATTAGCCAGGCATGGTAGCATATGCTTATAATCCCAGCTACTTGGGAGGCTGAGGAAGGAAAATAACTTGAACCCAGGAGGTGATGGTTGCAGTCAGTGGAGATCGTGCCATTGCACTCCAGTCTAGATGACAAGAGTGAAACTGTCTCAAAAATAATGCAATCAGGCCTTTATGTATTATGTTAAAGTGTAGTGTTTTTATATAGCAATTATTATTTGTTAATTTAAAAAGTTTTAAAATCATTTTCTGCTTCAAAATAATTCATGTAGTTTTAAATAACTATACCAAGTGTTTCCCATATCAGTACTGTTCACTAATATATACTGTACATGTTTCATAAAGGATATAAGGTAAAATGTTATGTATCTTTAAACAACTAAATTTAAGACTTCAAATGTTTTTTAATGAGATTCATGAAACTGACAAAAGTTAATAAACAATGCAATAAATAGTGCATCTTTCCAATATAGTATAAATGAGAGGAGCTTTTGTATAGCATTTACTGTGCATCTCACTATGATTTCTACTGTTCCTGCTTATTTTTCAATCACATTTATTCAGTATTCTCAGGTGAGTTAATTTTCCCCTTCAAATTCACGGGTCATGCCTATTATCTTTCCCCATCTTTGTTGCTTTAGTGTAAAGGGATAATAGGCTTCTTGGAAAAACATTTTGTAGGTGACATGGGTTTTACATGAGATTGCAGGGGAACTGCAGAAAGGTGGCATATGTAGGCATATGCTGGTTTTGAAATGATTTCAAGACTGGAAAGCAGAAGGAAATCTAGCACTTACAGAAATAGCAGAGGAGAGAGATTTCTGTAGATATCTGTAACTGTTCATGTAATTTTGAATTTTCTATTTTTCACACTTTACAAGGCTCTCAAATTTGTACATGATTGTCTTTTTGTGGCATTTATTGCAGCCTAGAGAAGTGCTCCTTGTTATCTCAGTACATAACATCCTTGATAATTCTTTAGAGATGCATCGACTCAGTAGGAATCAGTTACCAATGGACACTAATAAGCACGTAGCAGTCTGAAGCAGAGGAACATTAACACAACAGCTTAGGAAATGTAAGGCAGCATGACTCATAATATATCTGATTCAAGCTATTGATGCATAATGGGCACAAAAATGAAATATGTGCCCTTTACTATTAAGAACAGAAGCCTGTCAAACCCCTTCCAAATTGCCACTCTATGTAGAATGAAAACATGCTGTTGCTTTTTCTCACATGCATATGAAGACTGAGAAGTTTAAAAGAATAGAGGGAAAATAAATGATACCTCAGAATTATGTATGTGACAACATGTCCTTTAGTAAATCTACTTGTGAAAGATAAAAGAGATGTCTTAGACAAACACAGCCTATGCCTGGCTAAACCAAGCCCATTGTGTTTCTGCTTTGCTAATGCATGTCAAGCATTTAGAAGACTTTCTGGCACATAAAAACTTTTTTTTTTTTTTTTTTTTTGTAGAGACAAGGTCTCACTACGTTGCCCAGGCTTGTCTTAAACTCCTGGGTTCAAGTAATCCTTCTTCCTTCTTCCTCAGTCTCCCAAAGTGCTGGGATTACAGGTGTGAACCATCACACCTAACCCAGAAATATTTAATAAACATTTGCTACTACTGCTGTGGCTGTGGCTCCTGTTGCTGCTGCTGTGGCTACTACTGTTGACTCCAAACTTGTAAACTCTTTGGAGAAGAATATAGAATTTTCTTCAGTAGTGCAAAGTAACACAATAATCCACCTTTGAAATCAGGAAATCGAAACAAGACTTTGATCTATATCATTTACTACTGTGTGACCTTGGGAAATTAAAATAACTTTTGGAACCTCCCTTTCTTTGTCCTTAAAATAAAGGTGTTCATTCCTTCAACTTCATAATGATAGTTGAAGGAATTTTTATGAGAATGTCATGAAATTAAGTGTGATATGTAAATACAATCAGCTATTAACATTCTACCTATAGTGTTGCAGATTTAAAATTAAATGGTTCTTTCTGCCTTTTATTGGGGCTAATTTTGACATGTAAATTTCTCAATGATTACCACGTGAGCATAAATCACAGAGTACGATATAGTCTTTCTAGCATCACACTCTATTTACTTGAAAATAAATTCCATCTGTTTTCCCCATGACCTCCTCTCCTTCATAAGCAGCAATGTACTTACTCATTTGGGCTACCTGACTGCTTGGTTACCAAAACAAGAACATGTTAGCGATATTGGATTTGGTTAAAATACTTCCCTTCTCAGAGCATGTATAAATGAATCTGCATAAAAATATAACTGGCATACAACAGTTTTGCAACAATAGATATTCTTCTACCCACTCATAAACTCTGGAGGTCTTGCCTTGCATTCAATAATTCCAGCAGTTAATCTCTTAGGCAATATTCATTTGCTGTACTTCTATGTGCTCAAACACAGTTTTAGAAACACCATGAATATATAATCAAAATGTTCCTGCCTGGCCGGGTGCAGTGGCTCACGCCTGTAATCCCAGCACTTTGGGAGGCTAAGGCAGGCGAATCATGAAGTCAGGAGTTCAAGACTAGCCTGGCCAACATAGTGAAACTCCATCTCTACTAAAAATACAAAAATTTTAAAAAAATAAATAACTGGGAGTGGTGGCATGCACCTGTAGTCCCAGCTACTTGGGATGCTGAGGCAAAAGAATTGCTTGAACTCGTGAGGTGCTTGTTGCAGTGAACAGAGATCATGCCCTTGCATTCCAGCTTGGGTGATACAGCAAGACTCTGTCTTAAAAAATACGTTACTGCCTTTGAGAACATTACAGCCCCATTGCTAATGCAACATGTAATGCAAAAAACAACAAAAACAAACAAAAAAAAACCTTAAAATGAATTATATTAATTGCATAGAGCACAGAAGGCAAAGCTAATTATAAATTGATGGAGAAATAAACCATCAATAAATTGATGAAGCAGAATAAATCTGAAGTGTTCTGAAAGTTTTGAAAATATTCACAAAGATCTATGTCTAAATTTAAAGCCTGAGTCAGTACTTTGAAAAGTCTGTCTTCTTTCTCCTCTTTTCTTTTTATCTTTGACCGCTTTACTTCAAAAACATTACCGCCAGGCAACTGCCCGAATTGGATAAATTGCTATAGAGACATTTGATATGTGGCCCCCAAATGCTTTTTCCTACTTCATTTGATGATGCTTAGCATTTGATTTTTAGGTGAGATTCCTTCAGAGTTTATACCTTCACCATCAAAATGAATACTTTTATTCCAGCAGGTAGACAGATAAATATGTTCACCTAAGTATTGATGGTTCTATATAAATAGACTGTTTATAGATGTCCCTACAACCTAAACATCCTCCTAGTATGAATCGTTATCTTTCTTTGAGATTTCTCCTATTTGAGGGTTTCTTGCAGTTTTGGTGCCCCAGAAGACTCCCTTGGGATTTCCCATCAGTAAATAATTATGTTAAAATGCTCTGAGTTTGAGATTATTTATTCACTGGAGATTATTTACCCTCTCATGGCCAAACAGCACATGGCTAGAATGTAAACGAGGCCTTCTTTCTGTACTGCTCTCTCCACACCACTGTGGCTGTTTCTTCTCTCAGTAAACTTTTATCTTCTGAGGTGCATGCCATCTTAGGCTACCTTTTCCACAATTTTTATATTATCTACCAATTTTTAGATCATACTTTCACATATAGTTTCATTTTTGTCAACTAATTCACACCCTTTCTTTCATTACAACTCAGCTAATTTCAAGATCTAAATGAATTTTAATAACTACCTATGGGTGAATGACCCTAAATCCATATTCCAGCATCCTTCTTTCTCCTAAACTCAGGAATAATTCCTCCTCCAGGATCTATTTATTCCAAACCATTCTGGAACTCTAAACTGCAGATTATCTTGCCTGCTTCTTGTGTGTTTTTCCCCTATATCATGTAAATATTGTTAATTATCTGCCATTTTCCCCAGAAAAGTTTTTCCTCAATTTATTTAATCTTCCTTCTGTCCTCTTTATCATCAACTTCTTTAAGAAAGAAGTTTCTTCCTCTACTTCCTCACCACATTGCAATTTGTATCCTAATAGTAAACTGTACTGAAATTTCTGGAATGAAAGTCAGCAGCGACCTCTTATTTTTCAAATCCACCCCCATGTTATGTTCTTATTTCTATTTCTACATCTGCTTCATCACTGCCTTCTCTTCCCCTTAATTCTTACATATTAATTTTACCCAAGAGGAGTCAAACACCAATGGTTGCTAAACAGTCATTTCCTATCTCCTTTCCCTCAATGGCAAATCCCATCACCTATAACAAAGGCTGAAAATAACTATTATTATCTTTCCTGAATCTATCTTAAGATTTTGGTGACTATATTGTCAATTCTTTCCAATGAGGCAAAGAAAACTCTTCTAAGGAGTCTTCTCAAAAAGACTTACTACACAAGTAGAAAGGGAGATGACGGATTAAAACTCTGATCCATCCTCTTGTTCCTTGCTATATGTGGACTGCTTATACAAGTAAGTGATACTTGCAGCTTTGGGAACCATTTATTTACAATAAGGTCATAAGTTAAAAATAAAAGGTGAAAAGACCCTTTGTCCTTGATGGCACTGAGAGTGACCAAATCAACCCTGGGATTACTGACCTGCTGATTTCTTGTTCCAAAAGAATAAATATCTTTTTTGGTAACTCATTTTTAACTTCTTATTTCCAGTCCTCTTCTCAATTCATCTCACCTTTCAACCCATTTAATCTTCTAGTTCCAACTAAAATACACTGCATGTGACATAGAAAGCACACAGTGGCCTGGCACATAGTTGTCTTGTCTTGAAGATACCTTTCTATTTTCTTCCGGATAAAATACAAGCTCTTTAGTATGGCAGAAAGATTGTGTCTCAAGTTGACCATGTATTTTGACCACACAAACTTTGTGTGTCTTTGTCTATGCTGATGGCCTTAGGTCATTCTTCCTGCCCTTTCCTGTTTAGCTTTGTGAAGTCTTGTTACAAGTCAAGTGCCAGCTACTCTGATAACCCTTGCTTTCTGCTGGAGCCACTTAAACACTCCCTCCTCTCTGTTTGTGGCATCTGTTCATACCTTTATTATAGCATTTATCAACTTATATGGCAATGATTTGTTTACTTGTCTCTCTTTACACTGTGTGTGCCATGAGAAAAAGAACTGTTTCTTATCTAAGTGAGCCCAGATCTCAGCTCACTGTCTGGCACAGAATAGAAACCCAATTAATTATTATGCTATGAGTAATGACTCTTGCTCATAAGTTCCTCAGGAACAAAAGTCAGATAATAGCCTGATTTTTATTTCCTTATAAATTCTGAAAAGATGACAGTCCTAAAAAGCATATGTTGTGAGATGAGGTAACAATAAGAACATCGACTGAAATTGTGCCGCATATGTATTAGAAAACATTAAATGTGGCCAGTGTTTCAATATATCATCTTAATTAATTACAACAGCTATATTTTTACAATGGCAGTAAGGTATATTGTTCATACTTTTACTACCTCGCTGCAAATATGTAAGCAAGGTAAACATATATCAGATGATAATTTCAATTATGTCATACAATTTCTATGTTAATATAGTTTGTCCTCTAGGAATTCCTCAAACAGAATTCTGAACTTTTCTCTGGCAAAACCACAGCCACTCCTTTTTCCTTGTGACATTATTTTGCTCCCCACCTCTTGCAATACGCCACTGGAGAAGGATGTGGTCATCATTTCTTTCTTCCTTGGCTAGTCAAAAGGTATATCGATCATATGCCCCCAGGTTTTCCTGAAGATACCTCCTCTGATTTAGAGGTAAGATGGCAGGGTAGAAAGAGGGATGATCACTTAGCTCTCACACCGTGTTTTGTGGGTAAAACAAGGATTTGAGCTATGCTTTAAGGTTCTAATGAGTCTTCTCATGATTATCTTTCCTGATCTCTAGCAAAGCTTAACAATTGTCACACACTTCCATCACTGAACCCCTGTTTTTGAAGTGAGATTTTGTACTTTCCTAAAAAGTCAGGTCATTTCTCATAAAGCCAGTTAGTCATCTTTCTTGACTTCGTTGTCTAAAGTTCAAATGATAGTGACTCCCATAATTGCTATTTATCAGTGTTATTTTTTTGAGGAATGTGAAAAGTGATTTCCGAGCTTTGACTAACATATGCCTGCACTGCTCACGTTTCCAGATACAACAGCAATGAGAGGTTTCTACTCCTATTTGCTATGTAAGATGAAAATAAATTGAATATCTGTTGATAGACCACACTGAAATTTCACTGCAGAGCACAGAGCTAGAACCAGGCAGCACAACTATCAGCACAAGATAGTTTGGACAGAAAAGAAAACAAACCAAAACAAACAAACAAACCAAAAACAACTCTAGGTAAACATGAATACCTCCACAGACAAAATTTTCAGAACGTTGCAACAAAGCCTGAAATAGATACAATGAATAAATGCTTGTTGAATGGATGTACAAATGAATAGGCTTTTTGTTTTGTTTTGTTTCATTTTACTTTTTAAAAATAATCATTTTGATTGGTGTTAGATGATATCTCATTGTGGTTTTGATTTGCAAGAGACAGTGTGGGATGTCCTTCCTCAAAGACCTAAAGACAGAAATATCATTTAACTTAGCAATCCCATTACTGGATACATACCCAAAGGAATATATATCATTCTATTTGAAAGACACCCGCAAACATATGTTCATTACAGTACTATTCACAATGTTATGTTGGGCTTCAGGGGTTCAGGGGAGCCCTCAGTTCCCCTGAGAGGACATTTCTCTAGGTTCTTCGTCTATCACTCCCCAAGAATGGGAGAGGTGACCATGGTACAGTGCATAGTAAATGCTGGACTCAAAAGTGTTTGTAGACAGTGATTTATTTAGATAGACAGAAAGAGAGAAAGAAACAGCTAGCTCTCACACTGAGTGAGAGAAAGAAAAGCTGCTCTCACACTGAGTGAGAAGGTTTCTCGAAGCGGGAAAACCAGAGAAGGAAAGCTCCTTTCACACTGACTGAGAGGACCCAGAAAGATGGAATCCAGGAGAGGAAAAACAGCTTCCACACTGGATGGAAGAGAACCCCAGAGGGGAAATCCAGGAGGGGAAAGAGAGCCCCCACTATGTAGGAGGGGATTCCAGATTGCTGGAAATCCAGTGTGGGTGAAGGAGCAGGGGAATTTATCCTGGGAGAAATTCTCACCTCCCCAAGGTCCTCAGTCCAATGAAAGAAGTTCCTTTAAACTTCCGCTGGGGTGATTGACTCTTAGTTTCTTCCTGCGCCCGTGAGATTTAAACATAAACAATTAAATCTCCCAGAAGGAGAGAGATGGGAGGGGTCATGGCACTGGAAAGTTCTTGCCCTTAAAACTGTGCCCCCTTATGGACCCGGAAAGAGAACACCTTCCCTCAACAACAGCAAAGGCTTATAAAACGAATCTAAATGCCCATCAATGATAGACTGGATAAAGAAACTGTGGTATGTCTACACCATGGAATACTATACAGTCATAAAAAATAATGAGATCATGTCCTTTGCAGAGACATGGATCTGGAGACCATTATCCTTAGAAAATTAACACACAGGAATAGAAAATTCAACACTATCTGTTTTCACCTCTGAGTGGCAGCAAATGATAAGAACCCATAGTCACATAGAGGAAAATGATACATACTGGATCCTTTCAGAGGGCAGAGGGTGAGAGGAGGGAGAGGTCCAGGAAAAACAACTAATGGGTACTAGGTTATACCTGCGTAATGAAATAATCTGTACAACAGACCCCCAGGACACAAGTTTACCTATATAACAATCCTGCACTTGTACCCTTAAACTGAAAATAAAATGTAAAAATGTAAATAAGTTGAAAAATTAAATTAAAAACTTCAATAGCTAACAGGGAATAGGAAGATATTTGTCAACCAGTACAAAGTTTCAGTTAAACAGAAGGAATAAGTTCTGAGGTTCTCTTGCACAGCAAGGCGAACAAAGTCAGTAATAAGGTATCATATATTCCAAAAGAGCTAAAAGAGAAGATTTTACATGTTCTCACCACAAATAAATGATAAATAACTGAGGTGACGGACATGCTAATTATCCTGGTTTGATAATTCCATGATGTATACATGTATTGAAACATCATATCGTACCCCATAAGTCTATGCAATTATAATGTCAGTTAAAAATATCCTAAAAAAGAATGTATTACTGTTTTTATCTCTTGGTAAAATCTTGGTTAAATCTAAAAAGTAAATAGTTTCATTCCAAACCTGCTCAATATTAAGGAATGTTCAATTTGGATTTTCAAAAAAAATGGACATCCAGGATAATATTATCTAACAATCTACATATGAAGTTAAGTGCTTGAAAATATTTTCATGAGACTATGCTTCATTAATAATGTTAGTCTGAGAAAAGTGCAAAAGCACCACATATTTTATTCTTCATGTAAAATTCTCACTAATTTATGTGTGTATCTATGCAACAATCTTGCATGTTCTTCACATGTACCCCAAAACCTAAAATGCAATAAAAATTAGTAATAATAAATATATAAAATTAAAAAAAATTCTCACTGATTTGTGTCAAAGAGCAAACACATAATGAAGATTCCTTCCCAATCCCCAATGGTTGGCATATGATTTAGAAGAAAAGTCCTAAAAAGCAGGCCTTCCTTTATTTATTTATTTATTTTTTTGCATATACATCCAGACTCATAGGCATCTCAGAGAACATTACATAAACAAATAAAATTTAAAACAATAAATCTGAAAAGATATAAAGTGTGCTTTATCTTCTTCCTTCAAAAGAATCTAAATTCATTTAGAGGCAAAATGAATCAGGCTAGAGAATACTTGGGATGACAAACACTTGGTGACACATGGGAGCATTTCTCAGTTCGCTACCATGATTGTATTAACAAATGAAGATACTTAGCAGATTGAGACCAAATTAATGTAAACTTCATAATATAATAAAGAATATTTTTACTGCTATTATAATATCAAAATGCATTTACTTATTGTAAACTAAGAAAGGCTAATTAATATTAGAAATTTATCCACAGTATGTAAAAACCTACCCATGGAGGTAGAGGGACATTTTCTTAATGAAATATGAATTCACTTATACTTTAAAAATAAATACATATATGTAATTTGATGGAAAATGTCAGATAAAAGGGATTTCGATTACATAAACATTCTTTTTTCTATCTTCTCACCATAGCAACTTGAAAAAATACCTGCCCTGTTTTCAATCATGATTTTTTTGCTCTTTGAAAGTGAGTTAAGAGAGCTTTAGCAAATCATGTGGAGATCGCTTTTTATCTGCAGGGATTGGGATGAAAGACCACTGTAATGGCTCATTTTTATGAGCGTACACACTCTTTTAAGCAAGCACCCATTTTCATTTCTTTGCTTTCTAATTTGGATCATTTCACAGCACTCTAAGAGTTACCTGTGCAAGCCTTCACTTATCTCGAAATGGTTACCACTAATGTCATGAATAGGCCAACAGTCTCCTATAGCTTACAACAAACACCCCACCTCTAAGGAAATGAATTACTTCCAAGTTAGTGCAATGTTTTCCTTTGCGTTATTTTTTATATTTCTACCATCTGAGTAAAGCTTGTCTTTAAAATACATTGAACTTGACTGTTTGAAGGAAAACCTGAGCCTGCAATTGATCTAGACAGTTTTTTTTCCCCAATAAGATTATCTTTCACATGGAAATTTATTACTGTGAAACTTCTATCATTATATCACTAGCAAAAGAAGACAATTTTCTACTTGCTGGAAGGAAAAGCTCATAAAATTATGTCAAGATGGACTCAGGTCTCCTATAAAAGACCACTAAGAGTTTCAAGTTAGGTGCTTGGTAATTTTTCACTTTAGAATAGTAACATATATATATATATATTATATATATATATATATATATAATATATATATATATATGTATCATGAGACCCATTTTATATTAAAGAGCATTAGCTGGGTCTTTAATATCAACAGTACATGCTAAGGACAACACAAGAGAGAGGATTCTGGAAAGATGGCAGAGGTGGTGGTGTAGTTATTGAATCTCTCCAAATCCCCCACATAAAAAGAGAGCATTTAGATAACAAAACCAATAAACTAGAGTCAGCATTTAAAACAAAACCAGATGAATAGTTAACCCATGAACCCCAGAATACATGCGGTGCAGACAAAGGACTAGTAGACTTAACACTGCATGATAGTTCATCATCTGCAGGAGGAAGGGGAAGAAAGCAACAGGGTGGGGTCTTTGGGGACTGAGAGCAGGAGAAAGCTAAAATCATCAGCAGAGCTCACTGGAAAGCAGGGACCAGTAAGGACAAAACAGTTGAAACCGACAAATTTGTGAGTGCCGCCCCTCCCTGCCAGGAGGACCAAGCAGCCTGGAACCAAAAACACCTGTTAACTCTCAGGACTTACCCAACAGGGCTCCGATCCCAAAGAGGAATGTACATTAAAGAAAAATTGCTGAGAGGGAGTCAAAATTCAACAAGATAGAGAAAACAAAAAGAAAGGGAGGAAAAAGAAGCCCAGACCAAATCTCATATTTTAAAACACAGCATAGAACAACAGAAGAAACTCTGTAGGTTACATAAGCTTTTGTAAATCCCACCTTAGGAAAATCCACTTCACATAAACATGAGCAAGAAAAAACAATCAAGGCCATATTTCTCAAGGACTTATTATAAGAAAAATGGGAAAATAAGTGAAATAATGTACATGTAGACAACAAAAGCATACCAAAAAGTATACCCACAAAACAGAACAAAACTGTAACCTACTGTTTCAAAACTAGCTAAGAAACGTTAAGAAAATGTTACAATACATTCAAGAATAACATAAATTAGAACTACAAAAGCTTAAAAGTGATATGCCAAAACTCTGGAAATAATTAAATATAAGAGAAAAAATCCAAAAATAAATAAATAAACTAGAAATAACACAATAGAGAATAGATACAACAGATGATAGCTTAGGTAAAAGATAAAACGGGAATAACTTTAAAAATCAAGAAGTCACGAAGAAAAAGAAAAAAGGATTCAGGAAAAAGCAAAAACTTTGAAGACAGGCAAAAAAGTTTGAGCATATGGATAACAGCAGATGACAGCCAAAGTAAAGAAACAGAACAATTACTAAATCCAGTAATCCCAGAATATTTTCTCAAAGTAAAAGATTTTTAAATTGCATATTGACATTGTACACATCTAAGAATCTCAACCCATAACAACTAACACGAAGACATATTTCAGTAAAGTTACATGATGTTTCTTATAAAAGAAAGAAGGAACGAAAAGAATCTTTGGGCACCTAGAAAATACAGAGCATATGACTTAACAAAGAAAAGAAAATTATATTATCATCAGACTTTTAAACTGTAATATTTTATGCCAGAAGAAAATGTAATAACATAGTAAGAAATCCAAGAAAAGGCAAAACAAGTGTGTGCCAAGTATTTCGTTTTTTTCATCCAACCAAACAGATTTTCAAGTTCAAAGGACATAGGCAAACTCTTATAAGTATGCAAGAAGTACTGGAATGTTGTTCTGATGAGCCCTTCCTAAGGAATCTATAAGAAAACAGACTTTATTCAACCAAAGTGACAAGAGAGACATCGATATAAGTACTGAAAGTACATAAATATATAGTTGCTTATGGCACTAAGACTAAATAAAGGCCAAAGGGGAGAGAAAATGGTGTGAAATAGCTGTATACTCAATGTAGGTACAGAACAACCTTAAGAAACAGAAAGAATAGAGGGAACAAAAGCACTAAATGCTGATGGTTTTAGAAACCAAATTAATGGTCATATTAGTAGTGGTACATTGAGACTATTGAATGTGCAGTATTTGATAAAATAAATGAGCAAAGATAAGATTTTCTATCACTGCCCATGTCCTTGAGAACCAGTATTTTCAGTAAGAAATAAAGGAGACACAGAGGCAATAAAAAGGAGGTGAAAGAAATGCCCTATGGTTTTAAATTTGAGTAGGAAACATCAATCTGAACTTAGGGTATATGGTCATTAGTACAAGGGGGAAAAATACGAGTGAGGGATATAAAATGAAGAGAGGATTACTATATTAAATAGAGAGGCCTAGAAGATGACTCTTAAAGAAAGCTGCATTGTGTGAGGATGTGAGCCATGTCATATCTGGGCAGAGCAGTCTCAGGTGGAGAGATCCATCCTGAAGCACAATGTCGGCATATTTGTCCTGGTAATTTCTAATTCCCTTTACTGTGCTAGAAAATAGTGCCAAATTTTTAAAAATCAGGTTGTATTAGTAAATCAAGACCTTAAATCCAAAAGTATAAAACTTTAGAATTTACATGGAAAAGATTCATTAGCATAAAGTGATTTATAAGATATATAGGAACATCTGCCCAGAGAGTTATGAAAACTTTTTCTCCCCATTCTTTCTATTGTTCCCTATATTGTAGAAGGAGAGTTCTGAGAAGGATCCCAGTCTTTGCTACCTCCCTTGATAGACAGTGGATATTAACAGAAATAATGTGAAGCAAATACAATGATGAACTCTGGAACCAGGGTCCCAATCGTGCCACCTATCATTTTTACGACCATTGTCAGAATGCCTGCCTTCACTGTACCTCAATTTCCTCATCTATGCACTACTGAAAATAATAGCATTTGCCTCATAGAGTTCTCATAAGGGCCAAATGAAATACCACATGTAAAGAACTTAGAATAGCACTTGGCTTATATAAGACCTCAATAAATATTATCTATTCTTATTATAGTTTATGAATCATCACTGGATAAATAACTTTCCATCTCAATGTGATGTGAGCTAGAAAATGAAAGAATGAAAGATCACAGCCCAGTTCTAAAATGTACTAGCCATGTTCTTCAGTCAAGCTCCTTAAACTTGCTGAAATTCCCTCTTTCACTTACAAAGCAGAGATAACAACTACATTTCTAAAACTAATATGAAGTTTGGTACATTTTAGTTGCATCTGGTTACTTAACTCTTAATACATATCACCATAAATGCTGATATTAAATATTAAATACACACATACATACACACACAATATACATCATAAAAATAAGTATTAAATACACACATACATACACACACAATATCCATCATAAAAACAAATATTCAATACACACATACATACACATACAATATCCATCATAAAAACAAATATTAAGCTATCCATCCTTCTACATTCCCCAAAAACAGTAGATGGTACTTTCTAGACAAAAATTAAAATTCCAAGAGTGTTGACTTGGCAGTACATATTGGAATAAAAATTGGAACAACTTGGTGAAGATTAGCATGACTCTGCACAAGCAAATACATCAAGTGTTCTCTGTTTTTAAAACTCATTGAAGTGTACACTTACAATGGAGAATTTTTATTGTGGAACTTATTACTCAACAGATGTGTTTTTAAAATGTGTAAATTACTAGATACTGAGAAAAACTTTTCTTTTTATTGCTTTTCCAAACTGAGGACTTTTCCCTAGGTCTATTACTTACTCCCTAAAATCTCCACAGTTTTTCAAAGATGCTGTGCGTATAATCATGACAGTATTTTTCTTTAAGAATATACTCTGGGTAAGATAAACAGTGAATATCTGTGTCTAATTAGACGTGCAGTCTTCTACATGCAAGAGCATCAAAAATACCATCTTTAGTGACTGCTTGGCTGATAAGGTACAAGGGGAGTTGGAAATCTTTCTTTTATATTGCCTTCCTGAGCTGCATATAAACAGGTAAGCTAGATTCCAACTACCGTCTTTCTTATTCATATAAAGAAGTTAAAATAATAACATTTTATACCTTAAGGTTCACCCAATCAAGATTATTTATTATCTTTTAAACCTTACTGCTATCAATTAAAAAGTGAGCAGCTGGGCACATTTTCATGAAGAAATAAAGTACAAAGCCCGGAAACCAATTTGTTCAACTTAGTAAAGGCAGTTCTTATTTTGTACTGTTATTTGAGTTACCATGGTTTAGTTAAATAACACCAGTCTTCCAACAATATGGTTCAAATTTCAGTTACCAGGGTATGTTAACTGTGAGTTACTGCAAAGAACAAAGTTTGCTGCTACCTTGTCAATTAACACATGACTATATAAATAGAAAGTGCACATCATGATCAGTGACAAGCCACATCACTTCTTTCAAAGTCTATTAGTGTCTGGTCTCTGTACATTTGTTACTCACGCATAGACAACAAAACATGCAGTTGTTGTGCCTCCTTATCTCCTGGTGGTACAGAGATGCTTTAGGCAGAATAATTTAATTTTTAAAATATTACTACTGGTAGATAATACACCAGTTGCTTCTTCTGGGTATGTGAATGAAAATATAAAACTATGCTTTTTACCACTGAATGATTTCATTCATCCAGCCACTAGACTAATAAGTTATTTCAACTTTTTAAAAGGACATTCTCTTAGATGATTTTTTTAGACAGGCTACTGATGCTACCACTGAAGAACATGCCATTTCTTTAGCTTAGTTTGGGAAGAAATATAACATAGCATACAACTGAGAATATCCAAACATCATGGCAAGAAGTTAAATGCATCAGCATGGCAGAAACTTTATGGCTTTATGCAAATAACTGTAGGATTGGAATTGTCTGTAAAAAGAGGGATGAATGAAATAGCTGACTGTGGAATGTTGACAATGATGCCAACAGAGAGACTCCAGGTACACAGTCAGCGGAACTTACTGACAGGAAATCTACCAGAATAAGAAGTGTCAATGGCAAAGAAACTCCATATTAAAGAAACTCTCTAGATATTTCATGACATTGATAATGCAAAAGATGAAGCCTTAAAACCTGATGCGAACTTAGAAAAGCATATAAAAAATTATCAGGCCATAGATAAAAATGCTCACTTCATCTTAAAATTCACATGACACAAAGAAGGCAAACACTGGTAAACTCTTCTTAACAATATTTTTTTGCAAAGAAACAAAACACTTTAATGTTCTATGTTTCTAATTTTTAAATTACACTGCACTAAATCGATATTAGTTTCAACATTCTGTTCATTTTTCTGCATGTTTATAACCAAATGAGAGTTCTCCATATTTTTGCAAAAAACAAAACTTATAAAGGTTATGGAACAATCATATTTTTCCTCTAATTATTAAGATCACCTTTTATGGTTTTAGCTTTCAAAATTATATTTTATGGCCCCTCACTACTGTGTCTGAAGTGAGGGCTACTTGTGTATTCTTCAAGTACTTGGTATTTAGAAGCAGAGATTTATCTTCAGGATCGATATCATCTACTTGGAGCTAAGTTAAGTGTCATCAAGATATTGGAGCATTTTCATCAATTTTGGAAGTCTAGAAAAATAATTATTACAGAAGTATTACCTAACAAGGAAATATGTTCTGCTGAAGGAACCCTTGGTCTTTCACCAAAACTCTTACTCTGAATTTCACCAAAGAGGGTTAACTAAATAAGCTTTCCCAGATATCATTACAGGGCATTTGATATGCACTTTGTGCTCACTGCCACACTGCAAATTTAATTAGGGCCTTGCTTTTTTGTTCTTCTCTACCCAGTGGTTCTAATTTAGCTACCATAATGTGTTAGTGTGAATTAATACTGTTTCTAAAGACTATTTACTTGCTAGGTTTATTCTTATTTAGTTAATTGAGAACAATCCTCACCAGGAACATTTCACATTTCTTTGATATTTAAATTCTAAAATATTCTGATAAAAATGATGAGTAGATGTGTTCCTACTTCACAAGAACAAAAAAGTTGGAGTTAGCAAGAGTTTAAATGAAATTAGGAGGCTTTTTAAATAGATTAAAGGAAGAATTTGAAAACAGTAGTATTTAAACTTTAGAGAAAGTTGTGAAATAAATATCTCTGAAAATGTTTAAAGTTTCTGAGAAGACTTTTATTTGTTGATTAATGAGTTTGTAAACACCTGCTCAGTATCAAGTATCATTTAGAAATTTCTCTTGGTATTAAGTTCTCACTTCTAGAAACTAATGGGTACTTCAAATGCAATAAATTTAAGGTAGAACTAGCAATATGATTTTAAATTTTAATTGCCTTTTACATTTCAAGCATTCTGGTTTTATTTCCTCACATTAACTAAAAATAGTTTGCTCATTTCCATGGCTAAATGTGGAGACCACTAGGATTAACAAGAACATATTCCCATATGTTCTAAGGGGAGGAAAAATCACTTCTTTAATCTCCTTCAGCCACTTAAACCTGTGTTTCGTGCTTGACCAGAGTAGGGCCTGACTCTTCGGACTCTGTAGATCTACAACTGTTGCTAACACAAACAAGTTAGAATAATAATCCAAAGTGAAAAATAATTAGTACTGTTACTGGTGTGTGTGTGTGTGTGTGTGTGTGTGTGTGTGTGTGTGTGTGTGTGTGTGTGTTTGAGGGGTAGGACTTCAAACAACTGATTATGAATTGAATTCATCAGTATTATGATGTTACCGTGTTGATTTTTGTTGCTGCTCTTTTTGTGAAGTGGTATCATATAATTTGTTGGAAACTGTTTTCCTTAGTGATACTGAAATAAATTGATGAAAATTTTAAAAAATATAAACAGATATATGTGGCTTTGGCTTGAAACAGAACATGAAAATGATGTATGTGTTCTTAAATAAACACACAGTCTGAACTGATTTAGTTTATTGGTTCTTTTACTTTCAAACTCAGTGCTCATACAAATATTTTTCAGGTTCCAAACTCAAGATGCAGGAATTTTTTTTTATTATCTGCCAACATCCAAAATGAGCTGAAACAATTATTTTTAAAATTAATATCTGTACCATGATATCAGCTACAATTTTAATCAATGTCCACATGAACTTATCTGAACTATCTTGAATCAAGAACGATCTGTAAATATTTGCCATTAGTGAAGTAATAAGAAACAGTACAACACCTTTTATTTGTAGTTTTATTTAAATTAAGTAAATGAACTGATTGTTTGATTTTATGTACATTAGAATCACTAGTGGCACAACAGATGTACTGAATGAAAATCTCTAGAAGCAGGATCTGGGCATAGATACTTTGAAAAAACTCCACAGAGTTGATTCTGATGTGTGGCAAAGCTTGAGAACTTCTGTTCAAGTGTCTAACATTCCAAAAACATTAGGCAGAATAAAAATAAAGTAAATGACAAATGCTCACCCTCAAGAAGTTTAGAATTTTACTGGAGAAGTAGATTTTAAAACATAAAAGTTTAATAGGTCATATAAGTCCATATAAATATGCTATATTCAGTCACTAAGAGATAAATTTTAAAGCCATCACTAATAACACTTGAAATAAATTTCTTCATAATCACTTGTTTCTGATAACTTTTTCTCCATTATTAAGAAATGATCATAATTGAATTGTGTAAATAGACTAAAAAAATAAACAAATAAATTACATTGGAAATAAAGAATGTTTGTGTGTTGTCCTTCAGTTCAGTATTTCTAGAATTATATTTGCCTCAACATCATATTATTATATCAAGAAGTATGATAGTATTAATCAGTTTTTAACATTGTGGTTTTTAAACACTGCATTTATCCATCATGGGGAAGAAACAATTTATTGAACTTTTTCATAGTGGTACTCATTTATATTTCTAAGCTTTAGTATTTTAAATAACACTATAATAAATTTTTATGAATATTTTTACATATCTGATTATTTCCTCATAATACTTTTTGAATGGATTGAATCAAAGAATATATGCTATATGTTGTCATATTGCCTTCTAAATATTTTGCCACTTTACACTCACATTAGCAGTGTTTGAGAATGTCAACATTGGTTATCTTTTATATATTACTGACAATGTGAAAGAAGGAAATGTTATTTAATTGATAATTTAGTTTGCATTTCTTTACTGCTGATGATTATTAATCCCTTTTGTATGAATTTCTTGGCTAAAAGTATTCCTATAGTCATTAGAAAAAGTACATTTAAAGAAAAATGTTAAAGAAAAGCTATCAAGATTATAGAGTTTCAAGCTTGGCAAAGCTTAGAACACAGCTGATATGCATAGATTTGTTTCTCTGAATCAAAATCAAATAAAACATAAAATTTTAAGTCATATGTTTAGTATTTGGCATGTTAAAAGAAACTCATACATTAATTCTCATAAAACATTAAAAGTCTCTTCAATTGGCTAAAGAGACATCTCAGAGTTTTGAATTTTATGTGGCACCTACACAGAACATTTTAATTAGTCAAGGCTAAGTGACACAGAAACATATGGAACTGGCAGTAATCTGGTTGCAGAATGATTGAGCAGTTGTGGGTGAAACAAGTTAAAGAGGATAATCAACATTAATGTTAATTTTTTAAGCATTAATGGGCTCCTTAGTTCAAAGCTTCACAGCTTCCAGGTGTCCACCCAGATGCCACACATTAAAACGGTCCTTAGGTGCACACTGAGTCACTCATGCAGGGCATAAAATGGCAACTGGCATGGAAAATTATTCTCAAAATGAAGTCACTGATGGGACATTCTTCAATTTCCACATCTTTAACACTCAACAGGATCAGTCCTTGCTCTAACTTCAGAATTTTTTAAAATTGGAAAACTCATTAAGCATGATTAAATTTTTTAAAGAAAAAAACACTTTTGCACTTGTATTCCACAATCTTCTTTAGACACATAGACTGATCCTATAAACACTGCAACAATAGCATTGCAGCTTATTACACACACACATTCCACAGTGCAAATGACAACGCCTCATTACTGAAAACTACAAAGATAAAACACTAAATATTAAGCTGATTAGGTTTCTAGTTCAATCCTCAGTTTACCAGAATTGAAAATAGGAATTCAGAATCAGGTCAAAATGGAATAATTTGAATTGATTGGCCTGAACAGTCTCACCATACAAATATTAGAATTCTTCTATTATGGCTTAAACAATGTTAACTATTGCAATGCATATTTAACACCATATGAAATAACTATAATAATATAAAGGCATTTTCAGAAGTAGCAGGTACAGTAAGCAGATAATGCTATTAGTAAGGATTATCTAATCCTTTTGAACTTGAAGATGTCAACTAATATAGTATACTTTTGCCTAAATATTTTAGAAATAGCTCATTTCCAGCCAATTTTTTCTAATGAATGATGAGTAACAAATGAGAATAATAGGCAAACATCTTTTTAAAAACATATCTTACAGTAGAAATCCACACTAAGAATATGTGTATATTAAGAAGGTTTAAACAAATGGCAATGCCATTGTCAAATCCCTGTACTTCTTTATGGCCACTCCTGATAGGATTGTTCATAACATGTTAAAGAAACACTAGATGGCATCATTTTAATTTATACTAATTAATTTTCCACGCTGGAAACGTGTGTTGGCCATTTTCATAACTGGTTTATTCCTGTTCTCTGTTTCTTACAATAAAAAACTGAAATCCTCCGACATTTCTTTGTTCATTTTATGCTCCAATCAGAATGGGTTACATGGCTTTCCATGGCCCTTTTGTTTCCTTAAAATGTAATGCAAATGCCCACAGTTGTCTCTACACTCTTATGACCTAGCAATCTTCCCTACTCGCCTGGTTCAGACAGGCTGGCCTTCTGCAGATCAGATGTGGTCTTGCCTTAGAGCCAGGGCCCTGACTTGTATTTGCTTCCTTTCTAATTTGGATACCCTTCCCTTAGACATTCACGTGACTAACTGAATTTTATTCAGTCTTCAGCTCCTAGAAAAGATATCTTCGACTATGCTCCGTCAGGAAGCTTCTTTCCCTAGTGTGTACTAATGTCTTTTTGTCTCACTCCTCTCTTGGATTTCCCTATAGCATGTAGAACTGTAAAATTATTTATTTCTATTCTAGTTGTCCCATATTGGATTTTATTGACATTGCCACCTAGTTAAGAGTAGTGAGACATTTCAACTGTGTAAGTAACCTGCATATGTTGTACCTGTTACTATTTTTCAGATGATAAAACAATCTTTCTTTATAACCCCATAGAATACATGCTAAATAGAACTTAAGAATACTAGTGTCTAAGAAATAGAAATAATTTTCCAAGGTATACTATGTATTTTGGACTAGTTACAGATAAATATGCTTTTCATCAATAAAAATATTCAAGGGAAATATGCTTTTTATCAATAATGGGTATTCTCTGAATCCTTATTCTAAAGAAGCAAAAAAGAAAAATAATGTATTGTCTGTGGTTCATAGTCTACTGGAAAAAATGTGTAGAAAGGGGTTCTCAACCCAGAAAGAAGGCCTGGACTCAGAAACTAAGAAAGATATACTTCCCCAGGAGGGACATCCATTGTTAAGGACAAGAAAACATTCAGAATCAGAGACAGGTATGTTTCTACAGAGATGACTTAGGGTGATGGAGGAAGGAGGAACGGAGGAGTTAAGGGATAGAAATTGAGTTAAGGGATAGAAATTGAAGAAAGAAGCTAAAGAAAAATAGGTATTGCAATGTATCAGCCTCATGATTGTTGCCAATAAACTATCATTATCAATACTTAATGAAAGCTACAATGATTGTTTAGGGGAGCATTGTCCATATTAAAGAGTTGTTGTTATACTAATTGACGTTATTTCTATTCTAAGTTATAAAATGAATTAAATAATTTTGAAAACAATATTGTTTACTTTCTGAATGAGTTTCTATATTATTTAAAATTATAATTTTTAATTTTAATAGTGTAATATCAATATTACAGCATAAAGAATCCCTTAGATCAGTTACCTGTGCCATAATATTTTCATTAAAGAATTATGCAGGACAAGCTAAATATATTAAAATATGAGTGCATGCATTTTATCTCAAAGACAGCAGCTATTATCACCTGGATTAAGTCTCTTCATGGGGACTTAAATTAGTCAAACTTTCAGCCACTAGAACTTCAGATGGTCACCGAAGGAAATAGTCATCATCCCATAAGCTTCTTTCTAAATTGACTTTACATAAAGAGCATAAAGAGATGAGCAAAGGCTCATCTGTTATCACATTTGTCTTCACAGTAATGCATAAGACTCTGTATCACTATTAAACCTCGAGGGACACTGAACTACAGAAAGTTGAATTTCCCTTTTCAGTTTACATACTTGCTAGAATGACCTGTTGCCAGGGATGCTGAACTGGAAGTTGGTGCCTAGCCTCTTAAACTGGTGTTTTTTAGACATACCTATGCTTTGTGAGTATATTATCAGCATACTTCATTTATTGCTACAAACACATTGTTTTTGTTAAAATCCAATTTCACTGCAAAATTTAAAGAAAAATTTTGCAAGATCCTTGTGCTTAAATTTTACTTATTTTTATGAGGGAAAAAAACACATTTTTAAAAACCAAAATAGTAAAAACATGAAAGTTTAGTGGGTTATTGATTATTACGAATATAATCCTAAATATTTTTTTTGACCATCAAAGCAAAGGAAAATGCTTTAAATTCAAACATTGATTATTTCTTTTTAAACAGCATGCAATAGACATAATTGGCATAGAGTAGACTGCATATATTTGAAATCTACAGTTTCCTCAGACTTGTAAATTCACCATAATCAAGGTAATGAATATGTTCATCACCCTCAACTTTCCATATCATTTTATAATCCTCTTTCCTGCCATTCCTAGTCCCATCTCCATTTCCAGTCAAAACCTCCCCTACTTTATGCCATGATAGGTTAGTTTGCATTTTATAGAACCTTAAATGAACGACATAATACAGCATGTACTCTTTTCTGTCTAGCTTTTTGAATTCTGCATAATTATTTTTTGATTTATCCATATAGTTGCATGTACCAATAATTTATCTTTTTTAATGCTGAGTAGTATTCCGCTGTGTGGAAATAACACAACTTATTTAAGCATTCATCTGTTGTGAATGTATATTTGGGTTGTTTCCAGATTTTTGTCTATTACAAGTAAAGTTCCTGTGAATGTTTGTTTACATGCCTTTGGATGGATATATGCCCCTATTTATCTTGAGTAAATATTTAGGAATGCAATGCTCGATCATATGATAGGTGCATGTTTAACTTTCAGAATGTATCACAGTGTTCTCTAGAGTGCCTGTACCAGTCTACATTCCCATCAGCAGGGTATAAGAGGTCTCGTGCCTCCACATTGTTGTCAACAATTTGATATGACTTTTTAATTTTAGATATTCTAGTAAATTTGCGATAGTATCTCATTGTGATTTTAATTTGTACTTCTCTAATGACTACCGTAAGCATCTTTTCATGTGCTTGTTTATCATTTGTATATGTTCTTTGGTGAAATGCCTATTATTCAGACCTTTGGCCCATATGTTTATTGGTTTGGTTATTACCTTATTACTAATTTTGAAAGCTCTTTGCATAATCTAGATGTGAGATTTGTTTTTTTTAACCAGATATATTATTTCAAAATATTTCCTTTATGTCTATGGTTTGACTTTTCATTCTCCTAACAGTGACTTTAAAAAACAGGAAGTTTTAATTTTAATAAAGTCCAGTTTTTATCGTTATGGATTGTTATGCAAGATTAACATAAGAACACAAATATTTTCTCCCAAGTTTTCTTCTAGGATCTTTTAGTTGTAAATTGTATGCTAAGGTATATGATTCTGTTTTACTTAATTTTTGTATGTAGCGTGAATAATTTAATATTATTTTTGTAGATGTTGATATCTAAATATTCCAGTATCATTTGTTGAAATCATTATCGCTTATCCATTTAATTATTTGTTCATCTATATCAAAATGAGTTGCCCATATATATATGAATCTATTTCTGGAATCTCCTCTCTGTTCTCTTGGTCTATTTGCCTATTTTTATGCCAATTTCATGCTGTCTTGATTAATGTAGCTGTATAATGAGTCTTGAAATCAGGTAGTGTTATTCTTCCAACTTTGGTGCCTGTTTCCAAATTTGTTTTGGCATTCTATATCCTTACATTATTTTATGACGTTACAATCAACTTGTCAATTTATTCCCTCCCAAAAATGCCTTCTGGGATTATGATTGGGATTGTGCTAAATCTAAACATGGATTTGGAGAAAATTCACATTTTAACAGTGTTGAGTCTTCTGAACTATGAACAATGTATGCCTCTCCTTTTATTTATTTTTCTTTTATTTTTCTCAGCAATATTTTACAGTATTCAATGTGCACATATTTCACATATTTTGCCAAATTCTTCCTTAAAATATTTCATATTTTTGAGGCCGTGGTAAGTGAAAATATATCTAATTGTTCATTGCTAGTAGATAGGAATACATCTGATTTTTGTTCATTGCGTTTATGTCTTGCAAACTTGCTAAACTTATTAGTTCTAATAGCTTCTTTGTAGATCCCAGTAGTGTGGATATGTGTGTGTGTGTGTGTGTGTGTGTTTGTGTGAGATCTGCAAATGAAAGCATGTTTTAATTTCTTTCTCTCCAATCTGGATACCTCTTATTCTTTTTCTTGTATGATTGCACAGCCTAGACTTCTAGTGTAATGTTAAATAGAAGTGGTGAGATTAGGATTCCCCACCTTCCTTGGTTTTAAAAGGAAAACATTCAGTCTTCTACTATTAAGAGTAATTTAGTTATAGGTTTTTCATTACTATCTTTCATTAGCTGTAGAAAGACAACTTTTTTTTATTAGCTCTTTCTTTCTGCTACTAGTTTGAGTATTTTTTTAAAATCAGGAATAGACATATTTTGTCAAATACTCTTCCGCATCTATTGAAATGATCATATGATCATTTTCTTTAATTTTATTATTCTGATTCATTATATTGACTGATTTTTTTTTAATGTTAATCCCACTTTGCCTTTCAGGGATAAATTCCATTTGGTCATTAGTTAATACTCTTTCATATACCATTGGATTTAATTTCCTAAAATTGGTTTAGGATATTGAATCTGTGTTCTAAAATATATTGGCCTATAGTTATATTTTCTTATAATGTCTTTATCTGGTTTTCATATCAAGTTAATGTTAACTTACAGAAGGAGTTGGGATGTATTCTGTCCTCTTTGATTTTCTGGGAGAATATAGGTAGTATTGGTATTACCACTTCCTTAAATATTTTGTAGAAGTCACACAAAAAAAGCCATTTGGGCCTTGAGTTTTCTTGTGGGGGAAGATTTTAAATGCAAATAGAATTTATTTACTAGATATAAGACAATTCAGGTTATACATTTCTTCTTATGTGGGCTTTTTTAGTTTTTCCATTGTCAAGATAAAATGGTCTACTTCACCTTTGTTGTCAAATGCATATTACATGATTATTCATAACATTCTTCTTAATATATTTTAATATCCTCTTAATATCCGTTCAATCAATAGTTATATCACCTCTAATACATTGTAATATGTTTCTATAATTGTATTCGCTTTTTTTCTGACAGTCTTGCCAAAGGTTAATCAATTTATTATTGTTTTCAAAGAATCACTTTTGATTTCTTTGATTTTGTCTATTCTTTTTTCCATTTCTATTTCACATATGTGAAAACTTTATAATAGTATACTTCCAGTTCTCCCCTCTTGGTCTTTGTGTGACTCTTACACATTTAATTTGTGCATAATTTATTTTTACATAATATGGATAACTATCTTATGTACAAAGGTAACAATATGCATAACTGTATTGTTATCTTTGTTTAAACAGTATTTTAAGGAGATTGAAGTAATACTTTTAACTTTTACATACTTATCTACATCTTTACCTGCTACAAATCCCTTCTTTCTTGGTTTCATATTCCCTGTGCCTGAAAAACTGCCTTCAATATTTCTTATAATTAATGTCAGTTAGTGATAATTTTGTCAACTGTTATATCTCCAAGAGTCTATTTTTCCTTTTTTTTGAAACATATGTTCAGAGGGTATAGAATTTTAGGTTGATATTTATGCTTTCTCTCTCCTTTCTTCATCTCTTTGTTTCCTTTAATAGTTTAGAAATGCTTGCCATACTTTGTTCTATCTCTTGCCTTATTTCCAATGAGAAATCTGGTGTAATTCTTATCATGTTCCTCTGTATTTATGTTTTCCCTCAAATCTCCTCCCTCCATGCTTTCAGAATTTTCTCTTTATTATTGGTTTTGAATAATTTAATTATAATAATTTGAATAGTTACAATTCTATTATAACAGCTGGGATTTCTATTTAATTATGATAGTTTTATGTGGTTTTCTCACATTTCTTGTGTGTGGGCTTCAATAAACTTCTAAGATCTATAGGCCATAGTTTTCATCAAACTTCAAAAATTGATCCCATGTGTTTTAGTCCTGGACGTTTTTATCAAAATATTTTTTGTTCATAAAACATGACAAGCACCTACTACTCATCGATTTATTGAACAAGTATTTCTTGAATAATTGCTACAAAGTGGGAACTCTGAATCACTAGGAATACAACAGTCAACAAGAGAGCAGAAGTCCCTGCCCTCATGAAGATTACACAACATATGAGAGAGACAGATTACAAAAAAATGGGTGAATAATGAGTTAAGTGTCAATAACTGCCATGGGGGAAAATTAAGGTATTAATAATGTGACATTTGAATGGACACTTAAAGAAACAAGCCATAAATGGAGCATGGAGAATTATTTCAGATAAATGGAAGAAAATACAAAAGCACTGAGACAGGAGCAAGCCAATTAATATTTTTAAAGGATTTCAAGAATGCCACAGTGCCTGTAACTGAGTCAGTGGGAGATAAACTGATTTAGTTGGTGGTGGCCCAAATTATGTGTAGGTCATTATAAAAATACTAACTTTTACTTGGAGAACAATGGGAATCTACTGCAGAATTTTTTAGAAAAGTAAATGATCTTCTTTATGTTTTAAAACATTCATTTCACAGCTTTTGGAAGGATAGACTATTAAGTAAAAATGATGATTATAGACAGATAAGTAGGGAGGTTACTGTAACCATCCAGATGGGAGATGATAGGACTTAGACAAGGTTGGTAACAATGAACGGGTGAGACATAGATCCTTGTTACATGTTTAAAGCAGAGAAAACAATATTTGCTTGTGGGATGGATGTAGAGTATAAGAAAAATACAGAAGTCAAAGATAGGGTCATTTTTTTGCGGCACGAGTGGTTTAAATAAAGTAGCCAACACAAAGTGAGAAAGTGTGCGAAAAGGGTAGATTGTGACATTATGACTGGGATTTCTATTCAGTATTAATTTGAGATGTCAGGCACATAGTTGGTTATAAGAGTCTAGAGGTAGGACTTATATTTAATTCCTAGTATTGATAGATATATGGATGTGGCCAGTAGACTGTTTTTAAAACAATGAAACTTGATGATATCTCATCTGGACAAGATCATAGGGAGTGCATATAGATAAAGAAAAGAAGAGGTCTGAAGACCTGTCTCTGATATGCAGAAAGTCCAAACACATGGTGAGAGTTTTTCATATGTTATTTTGTGGCCATTAATGGTATCTTAATATGTAGCTTGAGATTGTATTAACAATACATCAAAGTTGATTCAGAAGGCACCAAAGAAATAAGTTGATATTTTAGATATCTATGCTTTCGTCAGGAATTATTTTTGTTCATAGCTGCACTGTGTATGTGTCATGCACTACATTTAGATTTTGGACACCTGGCAGTGTTGTTGGCTGAATATCAAGAGTGAGAGTTTTTGTTAAGTTGTGACTCATCATGATATTTCTGATTAAATGTGCCTTTCTTCATGACTGAAGTCGTGTTATCTGGGTTTTTATTACCTAAAAAGGTTGCTGAACAAGATAAATAATTCTGGCAGATAAATGAAAATGGAAGAATCATTTAATTTTAATAAATATTTTCTAAATTGCATGCACGTACAATAACACCTATTGTAGTGAGAAAGCCTCTTTATATCATAATAAGAACGTAGAAATAGAACAGATTTTTAAAGTTTCCAGCAGTTTTCAAGTTACACAATCACTTTAGAAGAGGAAACAGACCAACAAACTCCATCACTTTGTTGGTTTTTCTGAAATATGCACAACAGAGACCTCTTTTTTTTCCCCATTCATTTGACCTGAACCGTATATACACACCAAACTATCACACAACTTCAGAGGAGTATATTTACATTATTGTCTAAATAGATGGGGACACTGGGAGAATTACTTACAAGTAGGTAAATATTTTAAAGAAAGTACATGGAAACTAATGTTTAAAATGAAAAGTAACAATGTGTCCTAATAAGAGATGACTACAGGATTAAGAAGAATTAGCCACAATGCTCTTCTTTACTACATTTGACTTATCTTTCTAGGTCAGTGGCTTTGAAAGTGTTGTCACTGAACCACAATATTAATATGACCTGGCAACTTCTTAGAAATAGACATTTTCAACCTTACTTAAGACCTGCTGAATCACTAACTCTGAGGGTGGGGCCCAGCAATTTGTGTTTGGCAAGTCTTTTTTTTTTTTTTTTTTTTGAGATGGAATCTAGCTCTGTCGCCCAGGCTGGAGTGCGGTGGCACAATCTCAGCTCATTGCAACCTCTGCCTCCTGGGCTCAAGCAATTCTCCTGCCTCAGCCTCATGAGTAGCTGAGACTATAGATGCGTGCCACTACACTAAGCTAATTTTTTGTATTTTTAGTAGAGATGGGGTTTCACCATGTTAGACACGCTGGTTTCAATCTCCTGACCTTGTGATCTGCCTGCCTCAGCCTCCCAAAGTGTTGGGATTATAGGTGTGAACCACCACACCTAGCCTGCAAGTTCTTTAAATGATTCTGGTTTACATTAAAGTTTGAAAACCACTGATCTACATCAAGCATGTAATAATAATGATAATATCATCTAGTATTAAATAAGACCTATGTGTACTAGAAACTCCATTAGGTACTCACACATATTTTTTACTTTGTAACTTTTCAAGGTAGCTATTTTTGTCCCATTTTAACAATTAGAAAATTAAGGCTCACAGAGGTTAAAACAATGCGGGTAGGGAATTCTGTATGCTTTGTTCCTTACTCTGTCTGCAGAACTTATAATGGTGCCTGGCACATAGTGGGCATTGAATAAATATGTATGAAGATAATAAAATTACATTTGTTTTTATAAAAAAAAATTTTAATTGTTTCACTATTCTGAAAATAGTGATGTTTTTCTTATTCTAAAGTGTTTTAGCTTTCAAGAGGAAAATGATAAATGAGCTTCAAATCTCTAAAAGAAAAGAAAATTAGTAGTATTTGATGATGCTAATACATTCTCAGAAGGATTGTTCTGGGCTGTTAAATTTTTGTAATCAAGCGTCAACTTAATTCAATGATATGTAGTTCTAAAAGACACTACTAAAATGAAGGGTAAAACTGAGGTAATGCATAAAAATCAGAAGCTAATAGCAATAATATTTACTTGACATGATTATCTTATTTCTCAGTTAAAGGAAAGAAAACTAAAAGAAGTGAAAATACATTAAGAATCTATTAGGAACAGAAAAAGAAATCATAGAGATTTTTAAGCATTTTTTTATTTTCAGACAAGCATAGTAGATGCAGATTAACTTACCCTTGGAAACAGTGCATAAAGAAAAAGTGTAAGACTATTCACTTATGGAAGAACCCTCGCTTGGAAGAGAACCAGAGAAAATGGAGACATAGAATGTCTATTGCATCTAAAAATGCCACAAACATTTCCAAATTTTTTTTGCTCCAATTTATTAATGTCAGTTTTTGACTTGATCCTATAGCACATAATCCCTTTCAAAAAGCAATACTGTTATACATTTTCTGCCTATGAAATATTTCCTGGCATTCCACAGCTAATTTATTCTTGGAAAGGGCAGATATTAAAATGTGCTAATGTAACTGCAACTACAGGGCAGCTCTTTGGAGACAAGGATTTGAGTCATAAATATATTTATTTTGTAACTTATTTTCCAAAATAATAATGATAAAAATCACCATTAGGGGTTTCTCTGCTCACCAATTGCTATTAAGAAAAGTACAGAAAAACACTCCACCTAAATACAGGTCATGACTTGAACTAGAATGCAGAAATGAAAAATCATGTGGACTGATGGCAGAGGATTGACATCTAAGGAAAAGAGACATTTTGGCAAAAAAGTTGTATTTAATTGTGCCAGAAATATTTGGAAACATTGTTCACAGTTTTTTGACTTGCATATGTTGGCTTGAAGAAATAAAACAAATCAAAGATTATTAAATACATAAAAATGCACTGAGGAAACCAGCACTTCATTAAAGGCTAAACATGTGTTTTTCCTCTTATGCCTTGGTTTTGTGATCTCAACTTGACATAAATCCTCAAGCCCATGAAATAAATGTTACTCAGTTTCTGTCTTTTGAAAAGTAATTGAAAACAAAAGTATGGAGTAAAGAATTTTTATGTAAAATAATTATTTCTTGATAATACCAACAGTTTACATACTTTTTGCCTCTTTAAAAATATGTGTATATAAATTCAGTAATCCCTAAATAACATGTTTAAAAATGCTTGGTACATATCCTATGTCAAGTATCATCCAAGGCACTAATGATGCATTGATGAATTAGCCTAGACATTGCCACAGCTATGATGAAGCTAATATATTTGTAGATGTCAAATAGAACACAGTGGTCAAATGGTGGCTTCATCAGCTTTTAGTTTGCTTATTTTGTTTTGTTTCAAGCATATTCAAGGCATGTCCCTTAGATGTATTAATTACATAAGACAGTAGACATTCTTTCTCACAGATTTCTTTCACTGTTTTACCCCTCAAATTTTAGTGTTCCACAGGTTTCCATTCTAAACCTTCTCTGAATGATCTCATTACACTGCATTAAATTTAACTACCTTTCAGATGCTTTCAGAAACATCTCTTCAGGCAACAACTACCTTACAATCAAGAAAGTATGTTGGGTCTTTCCAACACCTATATGCCCTTGGCACAGCTTCTTACTCTCAGTACCTGCAACTTTCTGATTACCTTCTCTGATGGCAGAAGCATGCTAGGGATCTGCATGTAAATTGGGCCACAAGTGTGCTCATCTTGTTACCAGGAAGCAGCTTCAATCCGTGAGAGAACAGAGTTGGTGGATAATCACTTTAGCCTCCTCACTTTTCAGGTGGATCCACTCTGGAGCATGCTCTACAGAGTCTTTTATAGATCCAGCGGAAGAAAAGAAAAACAACCCAGTTACTCACAAAGATAACTTGTGAGTAGCACTCCCTGTGTTGGCTTACTTCTCCCTTTTTTTTCTCGCTTCTCTACTTCCCTACCAGTGCTTTCTAAGATCAACTTTCAAATAAATTATTTGTACTCAAATCCAAGTACTGACTTAATCATCCATCTATTGGGTCTCTACAGCTGTAAGTTTCATGGACAACTGAAGTCGAAAATGCATGAAACCAAACTCACTTTTTTCAGGTATATAGCTTTAATATTCCTGATATCAATAAACAGTGCCACCATTCATCTTGGTAAACAAATGCTCAAGCACATTTAAAATTTTATGATTTCCCTTATCCTCTATGACCTGCCACAAAACCTCTCAATTCTAACTTTACAACACTTCCCAGATATGCCACTTTTCTGTATTATCATGATCTATACTTTTATGTAGGTTCTAATTGTTTATTACCTGCATTGAAGCAAATGGTCTTCACTAAAGTCTTATCTCCTTCAACCTTATATAACCAGCAACAATTAATTTTATGTGTCAACTTGACTGGACCATGAGGTATCCAGATATTTGTCAAACATTATTCATGATATGTCTGTGAGTGTGTCTTTAGATGAGTAAGATTTGAAATGATAGGCTGAGTAAAGCAAATTGCCCTCTTTAATGTTGATGGCCCTCACGTAATCAGTTGCAAAGCCTTGATATGGTTTGGCTGTGTCCCCACCCAAATCTTGAACTGTAGCTGCCATAATTTCCACATGTTATAGGAGGGGCCTGGTGGGAGGTAACTGAATCATTGGGCAGATCTTTCCTTTGCTGTTCTCATGATAGTGAATAAGTCTGACAAGATCTGATGATTTTATAAAGGGGAGTTCCCCTGCACATGTTCTCTTCCTTGCTGCCACAGAAGACATGCCTTTGATTGTCTTTTGGTTCCTGCCGTGATTGTAAGGCCTCCCTAGCCCTATAATACTATGAATCCATTAAACCACTTTTTCTTCATAAATTACCCAGTATCAGGTATGTCTTTAAAAGGAACATGAAGACTGACTAATACGAGCCTGAATAAAGCAGAAAGGCTGACTCTCTCACAAGTGAGAAGAAATACCTGCCTTATTGCCTTTAATTGGGTCATTGTACTGGTGACTGCAGATCTTGGGACTTCTTAGCCTCCATAGTCACATGAGCCAATTTTTTTTTTTTTTTTTTTTTTTTTTTTTTGAGATGAAGTCCCTTGCTCTATTGCCCAGGCTGGAGTGCAGTGGCTCAATCTCAGCTCACTGCAATCTCCACCTCCTGGGTTCAAACAATTCTTCTGCCTCGGCCTCCTGAGTAACTGAGACTGCAGGCACACGCCACCACACCCAGCTAATTTTTGTATTTTTAATAGAGACAGAGTTTCACCATATTGGCCAACCTGGTCTTGAACTCCTGACCTCGTGATCCACCCCCTTCAGTCTTCCAGAGTGCTGGGATTACAGGCTTTAGCCACCATGCCCATTCCACATGAGCCAATTCTTAATAATAAATATTTTTCTACTTATCTGTCTACTACCTATTGATTCTGCTTCCCTGGAGAAACCTAATAGCCTCTATGTGTATAGTCTAGCATCATGTTGGTTATTAAAAAAGAAAGAAGAAAGGAAAAAAGAAAAAGGAAGAAAGGGCCACAGGAAGAAAAGAAAAAAGAGAGACTCTATGTCACCCATCTGCTTAAAATTAAATCAGGGACTATACATTGATTTTAGGATAATATCCAAATTCCATGAGCATGGCATAAAAATGTCTGCAATCTTTCTTCAACGAATGTTTCAAGCCTCATCCACTTGACATCACAATAATATTGAATGCTTTGTAATTCACAGAACACTCCATGCTCTCCTTTACCTTCATAGTCTCAAATAGTTTGTCTTTAGTGCCTAAATATGCTCCCATAACCTCTTTCTTTAGGCAAACTAATGAACTAACATTCAATTCCAGTGCAACCTACTCCAGCATATCTTCATTGACCCACTTCAGTGATCTACTTCAACCCCTGAATCTGTCTTTGTGTACTTTTTATCTGTTCCCATTTTGCACCATGTGCCAAACACTGAACTGAATGTTGGGGGAGATATGAAGACTAAAGTATCATTTCTGCTTCCAAGGAACCTACAGTCTAGCATAGCCTGGCATACAAATTTAAGAAATTTATTTGAAATGAGCAGAAGAAAAAAGTGACAGAAAAGTACAAAATGTCATGATTTCTTCTAACATAAATCCAGTAATTTTAAACTGGAAAAAAAAGTGTTTTGGAACTACAATTCAACATTTATGTCCTATAATTAGTTGTTTATTCATGTAAAATATAAGCCACTAATTAGTTGATTAAGTTTCTGTTTTCAGCTTCCTCAAAAGCATGAAAAAAACCCATTCAATGTGTTACTGATGCATTATTAAAATTCTGAAAAAAATACGTAAACCTAAAAATAATAGTATAAGTTCTAAATTATTGATTATTGAAGGGTGCTAGGAATACAGATAAGAATTCCATGTTTATTTCTGAATTACTTTAAAGGTGAGGAATTCAATTTCTGGTTCATGGTTAATTGACATTTTAAAAGACAGAAAATAAAATAATAGACCATTAAAAATGGCACTATATTAAGTAAATTTAAGGCAGGTCAAAAATTAAAACACAATGTCTCCAAACTATAGAAGGAATGGTTGGCAAATGAAATATGTGTGTGGTACTATGGAGGAATCAATTGACATAACTGAAATTACTATTTCTTATGTTTCTAAGCATCAAATAGGAGCTGACCTTGTGCTCCCAATAGTCTTTGTCCCTGTCTTCCATTTGAGCTAATGAAGATCTGTATATATTTGCCAACATGAACTGGAGCTTAAAGCCCTGGTGTAATTAGTTGATGTATTAATTTGCCAGCTAGACATGAATTGAACATTACTATGGTGGATTATCATGCCAAACCCTTACAGTAAAAGCCCTAAAGGAGGTAAAGAACATAGGTCATTTCCAGTCACAAACTACGGACTGAAAATTCAACACAAACAACAAATAATTTTCTAGGAAGAGAATAAAGCTTCTTTACCAGCAGAAGATTGAGCATCTAACTGCATAAACAAATATGCTTAAAGAATTACAAGTCAGCATCTTCATTACTATCATAGAAACAAAAGGAAAAAAAATGTCAATATTAAAACTATCCCACAACAATTTAGTTCAAAAATTCAGTGTGTTACTGTTGTATTATTAACATTCTGTTTAGCTAAACATTAAATCTACAAAAAGGGAATACGTGAACTGCATTAGATTTATATTTCATCTTAATGTTTGTATCTTCTTATAGTGAAAGTGTTATTTTATATAGATCAGAAATAATAAATGTGGCCATTAATATTACAAACCGTAATTTAGTTAGATACATGCAAGTCATCAATAAACTCACTATACATTTAAAACATGAATTAAAAATCATAAACACATCTTGAAAAGTATCTTTAGCAGTGAACTTCATAGAAAAAGGGAAATTCATTAATCTGTTCCTTTGCATCTTTCTAATTTGCCGCTGTATCTTCAGTACTCACTTTAATATTCTTCATGCTATATCATCATATAGGCATGAATAGAATAGTGCTTCAGACACAGTAGGTACTCATTATGTATTTTGGAAAGAATATTTAAGTGAATGAGGTTAGAGTTCCAGCACTGCTTATAAGAAGCTAATACAATGATACAATCGTGTATTAAATACAGACAGGTGATCCTGTAAATGTATCATCTAAACTCATTGCCAAAAATAAAAAATTAAATGTTCTATTTCCAACTATCTAATTAATACACACTCCTGGGAAACATACAGTCAAAACTTGTCATACTGGACTGACAAAATTCAAGAGGAAAACATTCTTTCGACCTCACCCTGATGCATCAAGCCAATGACAAAGAACAAAGTAACTAGAAAAAAAAAAAATAAACAACAACGTTTTTCTAGTCAAAGTTTACTAATGGCGTGAAAATCTATTAATAAAGACATGTAAGATATCGATAATAATCAGCTTCAACAAGCCTATAGATTTTTTCAATTTGGATTAAATTGTTGCCCATTGAGACTATAGCCTGGGGACCCTATTTGAGTTCATAATTCTCACAGAATTCTTATCCTCTTATTTAAGAATAAACAAATATTGCTTGTAAACAGTCATTTAATTTACACAGGACTGTGATATTTAGGAAAAGTTGTGAGACTTAAGTAATTCAGCACTACGTTAGATAAATGCAATTGTAACCTGCAATTTGCAAACCCGTGAGATTCTAGAACCAAATCATGATTTTGTTCATTCCCTACATTTAAATTTCTTATGGTTTTATTTTTCTCAACTTCTGCATCTATAAGCTGTAGCTGCCTAGTGATAACTTAATTACACGGCTCAATCTTGATTTGCTTTACAGAAGTGATCCCCTAACAGCAAAATTTCAGAAATTTCATATCTAACTAATGACTTGAGGAAATATGGTAGGATATGAGATAAGCAATTGCAAAGTTTTTCATTATTACATTGATTCTATATCCCTTTATCTTTTACTCTATTTCCCTGATATCATTGTTTGTACCAAATAAGTTCTCAGTTTTATATGTAAATTTTACTGAAGCCAAAAGGCAGAACACTTTTGTAGATATTTTTCTCGTACCAAGAATGAGGAGTAAAATCATCCTATTTTATAGTTAATCTCAATTTGTCATCTCTTCATCCCAAATCTTTTTTCAAATATTTCTTTGGCTCATTTCTGTCTGTCTTATTCTGGTATTCCCATTACACATATGCTACACCTTTCACGGTTGTCCCAAAGGTCTTAGATATTCTGTTTCTTTTCATCAGTCTTTTTCTCTGTGTTTTTCAGTTTTGGAAGTTTCTATTCACATATCCTCAAGTTCAGAGATTCTTTTCTCAGCCATAGTCAGTCTAAGAAATTAGCCATTTCTGTTAGTATTTTGATCTCTAGCATTTCCTTTTTATTCATTCTTAAAATTTCTATCCCTCTGCTTATAGTATCCATCTGTTCTCACATATTGTCTACTTTTCTTCATTAGAATCCTTTTTATATCAGTCACACTTGTTTTAAATTCCTGAACTGATATTTCTAACACTCCTTCCATATTTGAGTGTAGTTCCGAGACTTGCTCTGTCCCTTCACAATGTACATCTTTCATGTGAGTATCCCTTGTAATTTATTATTGTAAACTAGACATGATATATGGCAACGATCGCCAACCTTTTGGGCACTAGGGTCTGGTTTCACGAAAGACAGTTTTTCCAGGGACTAGATAATCAGGCAGCATTAGATTCTCATAAGGAGCACACAACCTAGATCCCTCATGTGTGACTGTCACAATAGGGTTTGCGCTCCTATGAGACCCTAATGCCATGGCTGACTTGACAGGAGGTGGAGTTCAGGTGGTACTGCTTGTCTGCCTGTCACTCAACTCCTGTTGTGCCCCCTGGTTGCTAACAGGCCACGGACAAGTAGCGGTCTGTGGACTAGGGACTGGGGACCACTGATGTATGGGGTAGAAGGAATTGGAGCAAATAGGCTTTTAGTAATGCAGCAGTAAGATGCAGGGGGAGGGCAAGTATTGCATAGTATTACGACTAGGACTCAGTCTTAATGAGCCTGTGTCCCTGGATTGTGCACTTCACGTGTTTGTTTTAGCATCCCTCCTTTCTCCTTGGGACAGGATGGCTAGAGGGGGTGAGAGTTGGGGATTTTTCCTCTCCTATGGGGAAAGCTAAAGAAGGTGAGAGTTAAGTGTTTTCCTTCTCTCAAGTCAGTCAGGTTCTGGTGAAATAGTTTCTTTTGAGGGCAAGCCTTATTAAGAACAGAAGGTTCTAACATATTTCAAATGACTACCTCTCCCATTCCCAACCACCCCCTATCCCTACACCTAGAAACCTGAGAGGATTTTTCTCTGATCTTTACTGTGATAACCTGGTAAAGCAAAATAAAATTCACAAAAATGTAGGCATGCCTCCCTGATAGTGGGCTCCTCTGCAGTTTCTCTCAGATTTTCCTATACTAAACCTTCAACAATTTGTCAGTTACAGTTTAGGTTTTCTTAGTAAATACCAGCAGTATTTCCCATAGCCGTTTCTGTTTATGGGTTCCTGCTCTGGTAAGTTGTGATTCTCTGTATCCATCTGTCTGTTTCTCCAGTGTTTGAGGCAACAGTTATTCCTGTGATCTCAATTCACTGGCTGATAGAAGAGAAATTGTTGATTTTCAGTTTGTTCAGTGTTTTATTTGTGGTTAGGATGGGGTGATGACTTCTAAGGTTCTAACATGTTGGACCACAAAATGGAATTCTCCCAATCATTTTTCTACCTTTCTCTCTCTTGTTCTGAATCCTGTGTAGCTGATCTCTGCGGTCCATACCAGCAGTGTACTTTGCTGACTGGTGTCTGCTTTCATTTAGTCATGAGCAGTACATGTAGGAGATCAGAGGAGGAGACAAGGGACAGGAAGGGCTGTTTCTTTCCTTGCTCCTTCTTCCTCCACTTCTTTGCAATGCCTCTGGAAAGAACTCAATGTTCTCGGACTATAGTTTCTACTGAGTAGTCCTCCACAGTACCAGCCCTCTGGGCTCCAGTAATACTCTTTCTTTTTGTTGTCCCCTATCCACTGCAGGGGTAGTAATAGTTTCTTATTGTTGCAGATCACTTTGTGTCTCACCATTAATGTGTGTTGCCTTCAAGTAATCTGCTCATTATAACTCTCTTCAATTGAATCATTGGGGATGAATTCTGCTTCTAGTTGCAACTACATAAATAGAAATAGGACACAAAAAAATAACCCAACCAAGTGTTGATTATTTCTTGACTCTATGCCATCATCCCACCTAAGACCTATCAGAGGTATCAGCATGCTATTACTAATAATCTCAAATATTTTAGTAAACTAATTAGAAAAACATTCATGAGTTCAGAGAAATTTAGTCAAAATATCACAAGTTGTTTTTATTCAAATTTATGAAATGAAACTCAAATGTGAAGGCTTTTGTTCACACACAGAGGATGAGTTAATTATGATTAGAGCTGTGTTCAAATAAAGGGAAGTCTATTTTTCTTTCATGCAAAACTGTCGCTCTCCATGGCAATTCCACATGCAATCCTGAGGTTACTATTTGGTCTTATTTTTAATAAGGAGATGACTGGAGCTGGCTTGGTGGAATGACAAAGATATATGGCACAGGCTGGGTGTGGGCTCACAGCTGTAATCTCAGCACTTTGGGAGGCCAAGATGGGCAGATCACCGAAGGTCAAGAGATTGAGAACAGCCTGGCCAACATGGTGAAACCCCATCTCTACTAAAATTACAAAAATTAGCTGGCATGCTGGCATGTGCCTGTAATACCAGCTACTCCAGAGGCTGAGGCAGGAGAATCACTATATATATGTATGGCACGAAAACAGTTCTTGTCAGAATCACTTTCATATTGCCAAATTCTCTTCATCTCACTTGCTTTGTCTTCAGCCTTCATCAGAGATGAGCACCACTTCCTTCTCGAAATAATCTCTTCTCCTGGCTTTCGAGGCACCACTGTCTACAGCAATTTCTTTTCCTGTACTTCCTTTTGTGATTCAGACTCATTTGCTGGCTCCTGCTCCACTTTGCAACATTAAAGATGGGAAGCCCTTGATCCTGGACTTTCTTCTCTTTTTCTGTTAGAGTCCTTCTTAGGTGAATGTCTTCATTTCCAATTTCTGAATGAACTCATTCACTGAGCTCAGATTTCTAGATTTAATCTCTTTCTTTACCTTCTATATCTCAAACCTAACAGGTCTCCAATAGAGTTTTCGTCCTTCCCTTCTTAAAACCTATGCCTCAATATTCTCACAATTTTGTAATTTCATTTGACAGCCTAATGTTTAAATCACCCTTGGTTCCTCTTTTCAGGTTTCATTGTTTTTGTGCCACACTCTGCACATTAATTCCTATTTATGATTCTGATTCTAAAACATATCTCAATTTCATGCTCTTCTCTTTATCTCCAGTATACCTCCCTAGTCTAAATTACCAATGTCTCTGGCCTGAATTTCAGCAAATGCTTCTAAATAAAATCTATACTTCTGTTCTTATTAGTCTCAAATTTATTTTCCACAGAGCAGAAGGAATGTTCTTAAAACTCAAACTGGAGTTTTACTTCTCTTTAATGTCTTTGCATTGCATTTAGTACTAAAGCCCAAAGTTTTCTCTATGGTCTACAGAACAAACCTATCTATTCTAGTCACTATTCTGTCTTCAGTCTTCAACCCCCTAGTATGTCACTTTGTTTTTTCCACTTTAGCTACATGCTTCTCTCTGTAGCTGAAACACTCCAAGCTTTTTCCAAGCTTAAATTCTTTGAACATGATGCTTTTTCTGCCAGAAACACTTTCACCTTCTCTTTGCATAACCAGTTCCATTTTATCAGTCAATCTTTGTTGAAATGTCACTGCCAAAGATAGGCCTTTCTTATTCTTGTCTAAATTCAGCGTCACCTGCTAATAAAGAATAAAACATTCTTTCCATTATCATCCATCACAGTGCCATGTTTATTTTCTTGATGACCTTTGATTTTAATTTACAATTCATTAAGAAAGTTTTGGTTTCCATATTTTAATTGTGTTTCCTCCATTAGAATGTGATCAAAAAGAACAAGAGAGCATGTCTATTTTGTACAGTCTTTGAGCTATGATAGAATGACTAAACTTAGAAGCTCATAATTAAATATTTCAGAATGAATTTTCAATATTTAGAAATCTATACTTTCCAGTTGTTTGAATGTATATATTAATCTGTTACTTTGTATTTTTCATGTTAAATAATTGTTTTAAATCTTCTCCCTTAGAAAAATCTAATTGCTAGCATCAACATAACCATTTCCTACCCTTCTACTCACTCAGTAGCACATTTGGTGAAAAAGTTTAGGGCAACTGGCTTTGAGATTTGAATTACTTCCTTTGACCATTGTTTCTTCTTCCAGTAAATGCAGTCCATTGAAATTATAAAATATGCACAACTCACACACAAATACAAAGTTATGTTCTAATCTGTATCTGATAAGTCATTTTTTTCTTATACAGGCAGCATTCTGTATCCTCAGGTTCAACCAACCATGGATTGAAAACATTTAAAAATATAAAAAAAATATAACAATAAAAATCATAAAAATAAAAAATACAGTATAATGTCTATTTACATAGTATTTACATATATTAGGTATTATAAGTAGTCTAGAGATGATTTAAAAGTACACAGGAGGATGTGTGTAGGTTATATGCAAATACTACAGTATTTTATGTAAGGCACTTGGGAAGTCACTGATTTTGGTAATCACTAGGATCCTGGAACCAATCCCCCACAGGTAGCAAGGAACAACTGCACTATGTTTTCTAAATAACTCACTTAAAATATTTTAGGAACCTGTAATGATGAAGAATATGTACTTTAGTGCATTCTCATTACAGAGATAACAATAAAATTAATGTACTTCCTTAAGTAATAGAGGGTCTACAACGAGTTTATACTAAAAAGCTACAGGCCTGATGGAATTCTAACATAATAATATATAGTTTATCTAAAGATAGCTGATATTAGCAAGAAAAGATAGAAGAGGAAATCATAGGTCACCAGAGGATCTTAAATTAAAATGATACCAACCACTATTGAATTTTTTGGTTAGGAATTAGTTACTTATTAAAAGAGCTTGTATGCTGCATAAACGGTGAAAAAGGAAGACTTAGCAATGCGGAATTAATCAAAACAGACAGACTTGATACTCTTGGCAAAAAAATAAATAAAGGAAAAGGAAATCAGTATTTCCTATGCAATGATAGATTCTTATTTTTTGTAATGGGTACTTCCTCTAGATAGAGTCCAGTGTCATTTGTAAGATCTCCAACAGCGTTAGTCCCCTGAATAAACCATAACCCAAAAGCCTGCAATAAAAGTCAACTACACATCATCTTCTACCATTTCAGTTTCTACCTGTAACTCAGATACTCAACAGCCAAAATTTTTTTTTTTTTTATTTGGTCGTAAGTTGAATAGGCTATATGTACAGTACTGTGAAATGATGTTGCCAAAAATTTTAGTAGCTTCAGATACTCCTGACCTAAAGGACCATTAAGATTACTAGGGAAAATCCAAGATTACCCATTTATTTTGGATTGCATTATTTGAAAGTAATATTCTGTAAACTTCAAATCAGCAGCAAACAATTGGAAGGGTTCCTAGTATTAGCATAATTCACTGATAGTTGTTATATGTTATGGTATGAATTTCTAGGCACTCAAAAGCTCTTAGAAAAATGCTGAACATACTTGATGATTTAAAAATTACATAATCGATAATTAGAAAATATCAGGTTTTATCTAAGGCATTTAATACAAAGTAGTTCAACTTTGAATATGCTGTATCATGTAGATTCCTTTAAAAAATCAATCCAAACTACTTAACTATAAAGTAACCATTATAAGAGTACTAGCTATATTCTTGTATCTGATGGATAGTATTGCAACTTTATCTCTGTAATATCAGGTGAGGTAAACTAGATGAGTTTCATCCCAAGTAAATTTTACCCCCAAATCTAGAATTAATGATTCTAATGTCTAACTGAAGTTATAATGACCAACATGCTTCTCTCCCCAAGGAGTATCTTTATGTTGAACTGTGACTGACAAAAACCATCTGAGTATTATTTTTATTTGAATTATTTTATTTGAATTATTAGCATATTTTGTTTAATGATTCATTATTTACCTAAACATATTACTTTAACAAAGGTAATAGGAGAGGTAGAGAGGTACTATTTTTAGAAGAAAATTAATTTTCACTAACATAAAAAATTCACATTGTACATTGCATGTATCATTCTCACAAGTACATTTCAGTGTTTTAAAGTATACATTATCCAATAAAATATATTTTGCAATATTTTATATTACGTAAAGTTATAGTAAAATCAAGTTTTAATCCACATTTCTCAATTTAATGTCTATATGAAAAATATATGATACAATCATTGCTTACATAGTAATAATTTCTACAAGTGGAGGAACAAAAACAGGAACTTAAAAAGCAGAAGGAACTAGTATCAGAAACAACAATAATCATTTGCTAAAATATCCAGTAGCCCTGATTATGAATTACTTTAGTTAAGTCAAGATTTTACTTGATTAGAACCATCACCTTGCCATAAATAAGAGATGATAAATTTACAGATACTGAAGGTTAGGACTTCACCATCTATTTGGGCAACACAATTCAACCCATAATACCTCCTTAACATCAAAAGGTTCTGGGGAATCCTGAAGTCCTATTCTTTGCCTTGAGCTGGAGTTTCAAGGTAATTCTCCAAACTGTGGCCTACTCTAAAAGTCATTTGCCCTGGAACAGTGGTTCTCACACATAGCAGATCATCAAAATTGTTGGAAAGTATGTACAAAATACATATACCAGTATCTTCTAAACTCAATTAGAGAATCTGATTGATTATATATGAGGAAGGAAACTGGCAAAATCATTTTTAAAAAATTCCCCCAGGGTCTTCTAATAGTCAATTTGATATGGGAATCCCATGCTTCCAAATTATACTCCTCTGAATATGTAAATATAATCTACCAGAGTAGGAGAAAAAATTTCAGGATTTCTATTTCTATTCATTCCACTGTAGATTTTTAAATACCTGTTTATATGTATTGTTCACAAGGTAATCTATATTAAAACAGTAATCACGTATTACATGTATGAAGTTATATAATTTATAAATTAAGGTATATTTAGGAGGCATATATTAAAAACCTTTTACCAGTAGACTGCAAGCCTAGGCTTCTGGGTACCACTGTCCTGAAAACTACTGAGATAAACAATTATCTTGGCTTCCCTACCATGCAGGTATTTACAAAAACAAACACGATGATGAGGATGACAGTGATGAGCAGGATTCCCATTGGACTTATAATAAAAACAGGTTTATGGGACCTTATAATAGATAACTTTTTACTTATTTTGGGGTTTCTAATTTGTACCAATAAAACATTCTATATAGCACTCTCATTATATAATGTGGACATTCATTGCTGAACAATGAACAAACTGTATGCATAAATCTGCTTATAAATAAATCAGTGCTCCTTTGGTGTATTTTTAAAGCAAGAGAAATATATTAAGATAGGAATTTTTTATTTTAAAAAAGAAGTAAAAATATAGACCCCAAAATAAAACAATATATAGCTTGAAGAAGAAAAAAAAAAGAAAGGAGAAGAAAACAAAAGGGACAAAGGAAGATTCTTTTTAAATAGAAGGAAAATAAAAAGATTTCGGGTTTTAAATTAGAGGGAAAATACCTTCCCTATAAACAATATAGTCCTGCCAATTGTGCTGAGAGAGAATGAGGTGGAATTGATTGTGCCAGAATTAGATAAAGCACTAGCTAAACAAAGAGCTTCTGGTATCCTGAGGAAGGAGCCAGAAAGTACACACACACACAAAAATCAGTTCAGTGGCAGTCAGCCATTAGATACCAATGAAGCTAATCCACACCACTAACTTGTGAACGAAGTAGATTTTCCTCCTTGTCTGTTCTCACAAACAATCATTAATTTTAAGTGCAGCTTAGGCAGGTGCTCAGAGAGTCCCTACTGTTTTGACATTATGTTGGAGGATTTCCAAGCAGCAAGCTGGTATAATCCTTGAGTCCCTTCCACTTCGCTGCTTCTGAAATTCACTTACACCTACAGACAGCTAGTCTCCTACCTGTAACATTCAGGGGTAGACTAGCTAGCTTGGCATCTATGGAGGTTCATTTTCAAAAATTTGAAGCCAAGACATCTATAAACATATTCAGCAAGTGGCAGTAGGAGCATCTAGCCACTGATATAAACTGTCTAGGATGTCTGCTAAGGCAATATGATTGTTGATCATACTACCTTGATTAATATGATTGTTGACTGCGTTACATGTTGATCATATAACAGTAGCCTGTTAGATTAGCTTCTGTGGAATGAATTTCTGACATCTTTATGTCCAAGGAGATGTACTATGTAATGCGACTCACTGGCCTTATGACCAATGCAAATAATCTATAAATTTATACTGGACTTAATATATAGAAAACATTGAAAATTAAAGGAATTCAACACCTTCAGACCTAAACTTTTAGCATTTTAGTTCCCATTCTACATTCTATAGTGCACAAAACTGGGTATCAACTTACTTTTCTCACCCGCCTTGCCTTTCTTAGAGAAGGCAAACAAAAAAAGAGGAAAAGGTTAGAAGCTGTTTCCTCTACCTCTTTTCTACCCATCTAAAGGTCTTGATTAAACAGAAATTATTTCTATGAAGAGCAATAGTGAATTTATTAATGCCTATAGTTAAATAAATGCAGATGTCACAAAGGAATTTTAAAACCTAGGGGAAATGCGTCCCCACTGTTCATTTAGCACTCACTCACCCCCTAAGGTTTATAGACACTAGCAGGTTTATAGTCTTTGTGACAGATCCTCTGTGGCCACTGCAAGCTTTCTAGGTGGTGAGCAGAGAATGCAGTCACATGAGGAACCATCTGTAACATAAAGACATTTGCCAACTCTCTCCTCACGGTTTGATGAGGAACAATGACAATGTATAGATCAATCCAAGTTCCTTAGAAGGAAAGACCTGTGAAATAAGAGTACGTTTATTTTCCCAAATTGTTAGCAAGTAGCTGCCTCCTACCTACGCTATGTGAATATACCTATTGACACATAGAGTAGATGGATTGCCTACTAACATGGAAGATTAAATGACAAGGTTAGAAATAAAAACCAAACACTATTGTCTCCTAATGCAGGTAATGGATGCTCATTTCATCAGAGGAAAGAGATGGATGTCTCAAGGTACAGAAAGCTTGAATTCCTTCTCTAAATTTCACATACTGAGAAAACTTAACAGTTATAAAATCTACCAGATAAAAATCATCTGGTAAGTGGATAATATATTTTGAAAGGAAAAAATCTTGACAAATTAGAAGTCACTGAAGAGTACAATTACATTCCACTTTTAAGACATCTATTAGAAAATAAAATAATAAGCCAAAAATTGATAAAGAAAAATTACTTCAATTTCAGCTTGAACACAGACTACATTCTTTTATAAGCTTTGAGACTATCATGTTTAAAGATAAAGTTATATTCTTGTAAATGGAAACTTGAGGAATTGTGAATGCAATTGGCCCTCTGAGTTAAAGACATTCATGTCTTGAATTTTAATTCCAGTTATACAGCTTGCAAGCTAATGCCATAATGGACGTGTTTTCCTCTCTATTTAGAAGGGAGGAGGAAAGGGAAAACTACACATGGCATCATTGGAAACAAGCCAAGTGGCAGAGTGGTGGGGAAGGAATTGGCAGCCACACCATCTGAGAGATCAAACTGGCTACAACTTTTGATGCATTTCAAAAATAAGATGTGGCATAGTATGACAAGTACAAACTTTTTAACAAAAGCAGTGAAAATCATTTCACTCCCTCCCTTTTTTTGCAATTATCATTCTAGCTTTCTAAATGTTCCCATTTGATTTCAACTACATTGCTATTTTGGTATAAATGTCAAGAAAGTCTTAAAGACTATATTTTTCTGATCTTGAAAGATGCATCAACTTTTTTGAGAAAACAAGGTTTTAAAAAACAAAGGGAATTTGAATGTGAATTTTGCATGATTAAAAATGGAAAATATCAGAAGGAATCATTGCTAAAAAAAACCAAACTGGCTATTTAAATTGTTGCCATTCTATAATGCCCATAATGTAGCCCATGATGCTTGAACATAATGGCCCCTTTTATGTGGGGTCCTGGGAGCATCTCCAAGGCAGTCATCTCTTTAATCTGCAAACTACTGCTTCAATATAGAAGAGAAGTGCTGTCTATTAAATCCCCATTTTCTAGATAGTAAATTCTCAAGTGCAAGAAATATAAGTCTTACTTGATCTATTAAAAAAAAATGTGTGTTAGATCTGAACTGTGTGAGCTCAGATTGTTAGATATGGCTTCATCCTCTAATTCTTCACATTCCCAAGCATGGATGGATGGAGGGAACTCATACTGCCCTCCCCAGAAGGAAATGTGTTGGAGGAAATGTATGTAGCTACTTTCTCCACTCCCGTTCTTTCATTCACTTTTTCCCTAGAGAGGAGGAATGAGTCATTTTAGAAGAAAGTCCCTGAGCAGGTGTAGATCAACACCTCTGGGTGCACTCTCTCATTTAGCCTACCTCTCAGTACAAACACTCTTCTCTGTTCCAAGCTATAATTCCATCAGGACAGGCTCTGCCTAGAAAAGACAGAACTCTGGAGTTTACGGTGGAAAAATAGATTCAGTTAGGGGAAGAATAGGAATTCTGATTTTGGTTGCAGATTTAAGCAGAATCTCCTAACCTAACTTTATTACTAATAAAACTGTTATTCTGGTCCTTTACTAAGGTCCTTTACTAAGAATTATGGGTAACACTTTATACACCTCCATCACAGTGTCCTATCATTTGGTTTCCATCAATTCATAAAACGATACCCAGTCCACAATACTTAACCTAGTGAAAATGATGCTAGTAGTGACAATGATGATAATAACTAATGCAGTTTGACCCTTGCCATGTGCCCACTCTGTTACCCATGGCTGATTTACATATAATAACTAAACTCTCATACAAATCTATGAGGCAGAAACTATTGTTATAATATCAGATAATAAACTGAGACAATCCAAGTTTAATAATCCCTTCAAAGTCACACAGCAGTCTGCTCCCTCCGTTGTCTTTATTTTCACTAATAACATCAGACATTATCTAACGCTCATCTTAAAATTATCAAGTCATTTCATAATAAATATTGTTTTTTATTATTATTATTTTTCCCCATTTATTTATTTTATTGCATTTTAGGTTTTGGGGTACATGTGAAGAACATAAGACCTAACACCATAAAAACCCTAGAAGAAAATCTAGGCAAAACCATTCAGGACATAGGTGTAGGCAAGGACTGCATGACCAAAACACCAAAAGCATTGACAACAAAAGCCAAAATAGACATATGGGACCTAATCAAACTCCACAGCTTCTGCACAGCAAAAGAAACAGTCATTAGAGTGAATCGGCAACCAACAGAATGGGAAAAAATTTTTGCAGTTTACCCATCTGACAAAGGGCTGATATCCAGAATTTACAAAGAACTAAAACAGATTTACAAGAAAAAAACTAACAAGCAGATTCAAAGGTGGGCAAAGGATATGAACAGACACTTTACAAAAAAAGACACACATGAGGCCAACAAACATATGAAAAAATGCTTATCATCACTGGTCATCAGAGAAATGTTTATTATTTTTAAAACATTTGTTCACTTTGACTACTTAGCATATTATATTTATGTATCTTTTGTTGTTTTATGGTGATTGTATTAGTCCGTTCTCAAATTGCCATAAAGAACTACCTGAAACTGGGTAATTTATAATGAAAAGAGGCTTAAGTGGCTCACAGTTCCACAGGCTGTATGGTAAGCATGGCTGGGGAGACCTCAGGAAGCTTATAATCATGGTGGAAGGTGAAGGGGAAGCAGGCATGTTTTACATGGTCAGAGAAAGAGAAAGAGAGGAAAGTGGGAGGTGCTACACATATTTAAACAACCAGATTTGGTTACAACTCAGCCACTATTATAAGAACAGCAAGGAAGATGTCTGAACCCATGATTCAGCCATCGCCTACCAGGTCCCTTCTCCAACACTGAGGATTACAATTTGATGTGAAATTTGTGAGGAGACAAATCCAAACCACATCAGTGATTTTCAAAAAGAGGTAAATAACAACAATAAAGACAATATTAGACATTTATGTCCAGGAGTCATATTAAGCACTTATATTATCTGATTATAATCTTCAAAGCAATTGAATGAGGTAGTGGTATTATATCCCCATTTTAAAGATGAAGTTTCAATCTGTTTTTATCTTGAAAATATTTGCTATCAAAATATCTTTAAGCAGGCCTGTAATCCCAGCACTTTGGGAGACCAAGGCAGGAATATCACTTGAGGCCTGGAGTTTGAGTCCAGCCTGTATATCATAGCAAGTTCCTATCTATAAAAAAAAAAAAAAAAAAAATTAAAATAGTTGGGCATGGTGGTACACAAGTAGTCCTAGACACTCAGAAGTCTAACACGTGGGGATTGCTTGAGCCCAGGATTTCGAGGCTGCAGAGAGCTGACTATGCCACTGTACTCCAACCTGGGTGACAAATCAAGACTCTGTCTCTTAAACATAAATAAATAAAACCAAAAATAATTTGATGTATTGGTAATTCTGTGATGTTTCAGAAAATTAACCCATACGAAATTTTAAGAAAACATACATTTATAGTAAACTACTTAAAATAATATATGCATTAATCATTTATCTTTATATCTCAAATCATAATGTGTTTTTGCTTTTTGCATATTTAAATCATGATTCTGATCATAACTTTCTAGTTTTTATAGAATTTGGGGAAATTTGAAATACAAGATAATTAATGCATTTTACTTATATTTCACAATACAAAAATCCCAAAACCACGCTTATGTCACCTACTTCCAAGGTCTGAACTCACCCTTAAAACCTTCCTGGATGTTTTTGTTTAAGAAAAATGTAGTTGACTTCTTTACCATAATAGTTTGGATAATTCTGTCATTAAAAATAATCATCACAATTAATTTTTCCTTTCTATAATTTTCATACATCCTCTTCTAAATGAACCATTCTGTCTAAACAGTTCGTTAGCAACATCTAAAAGCTCTATTCATCATTAAATGGCAAGGTAGAATTACCAACAAGGAGGGCCTGGAATAGAGCCAGCTAACCTGCATTGAAACTTGATTTAAAAAAAAAAAAAAAAAAAAAACAGCCACTTTTCTATCTCTTGCACATAATTGGAGCTCAATAATTATGGGCAATGTGTTGATCTACTGAGCTGGATCGGTGGGGAGGATGGATGTGCACAGGATGTTCAAACAGTTTATGGATGATGAGTGAAGTAGGGTACCGTACCTAAAAATGGGGAGATTAGAAATAAAATGTTTTTAAAGATACCCTGAAGCAAAACTTCAAATACTCTGTCATAGCTGTGGACCACTGAGAAACTCACACAGCAGATGGCTCAAGCTAATGCCCAGCTAAAATGAAGTGGTTGCTTTCACAAAAGTACCAGCTTCCCTTCAATGGGAAGAAACAGCTTCAAATGTAGGGCAGTCTGCATTTGTATTTGGTAGGGAAAGAACTGCAACATACAAAAGAAACGTTTTCAACTCAAATGTCATTAAAATAAGCAGGTTCTCTATCTAAATTTCTCCCTTTCTCTTATATTAAACTTATTTCTATAAATGCCTTACTTTATCACTCAAGTTATCAGCAATACCATAGTACCCAAATACATTATAGCATAAGAAGAAGGAAATATATTGAAAAACCTATTCCATAATTCTATCTGATAAAATGTCAAATAAATAGGCTAATGACTTTTTCTAGCCTATGTTTTGTTTAAATCCGTATATCTGCTTCATTTACATTTTTACATTAATCCAATTATTTCAAAATTGTTGACTAGTCATTATCTATAATAATCGAAATCTAGAGTTAAGCATATTTACATTGCCTATATCACCCATACTTCTTATTTTTTTTCCCATGGAGTTCTCATCTAAATAGTTGGATTTCAAATAAAAATAATTTAATATCATAAGAATTGGCAATAAGGCAGAATTATTAAGCAGGAACTCTTAGCTGAATCTTATATTTCAGGTTTTTCCCTTTTTTTTCCTGTCAAAGCCTTTTTAATGTCAGAAATTCTATCCACCCCTATTGCCCTCATGTTCTCACCACCTTCTGATTACCAAAACTTCTCTTTCTACAAAACCAACTGGATGGTGACATGGGAGAGTCACTCCCTTCCCATGAGTTCTAGCCTGAGAGAAGAGTCAGGAGACCTGAAAACAGTAGGAGAGAAGGAAGTCCAAGGAGCTAGAGCAGGAGCATTGTTTTAGAACCAGGCTGGAAATGGTACCTGATTCCTGGTGTACACATGCTGCAGAGGCCACAGCATGCTTGCTGGGCATCTTCAGGGGGCATATTGGAAAAAAACTACTAAACTAAATTATACTAATATGTGATTGAGTTATAATAACTATATTTTTTACACCTTCAATGGTTATGTAGACTTCAAAGAGAACAAAGCAGATGGAGTTGAAGTTTGAGAAATTCAAAGGACACCTATTGGTTTTACTGAGGGAAAGTGTCACATTTCGACACTCCTGGCTCCTTGTCTCCACTCTATTCCTCTCCATAGGGATAGAATATGGTACCTGGTGATGTGGTCATGGGCATTATTCCAGTTTTTTCAACTGGGTAGAATCAGTTCTAGAGATCTTCTGTAAAATATAGTGCCCGAAGTTAACAGGAATTATAGTGCGCTTAAAATTTGTTAAGATGATAGATCTCATGTTAAGTGTTCTTACCACAAACACATAGACACACACACACACACACACACACACACACACACACAATGGGACTTTTGGGGTCAATGGACAAGTTTAGTACCTTAATTATTGTGATAGTATCATGGGTATATGCACATGTCCAAACTTATTAATGGTATACATTAAACATGCATTTTTGATATATCAATTATACCTCAATAAAGCTGCTTAAAAAAAAATGAAATAATCATGTGAAAAGTAAAGAAAGAAATTACCTATTAAAGACCAAAAATCAACAAATTAAGAAACATGTCCCAAGAGCTAATTCCTTGAACACATCAATAAAACAGACTGATGGTGTTCATTAGTAAGAGAAAGAGAAAAAGAGGTAGAGAATGAAGATATTAGAGATTGGCTTTGGAATTTAAAAATTGGAAAAGATATTACATGCATCATAAAATAGAGATTCTCAGGAAATAAATATAAAATTTTTAAGTAAAAATAATGTAAGAAGCTTTATCATGCAACATATTAAAATTTAAATAATAAATAAAGCAAATATATAAAATTATATTAGTGAGGAAACTGAGTTTAAGTAGTAAAGACACTGAGAATATAGAAAATAGAATGGTAGGTTCTCATGTCACATTTTATTCCTAAATAAATTAAAAATGAATTAAATATTTAAATAAGGAGTCAGAAATGTACCAGAATGAGAAATGACTTTTAAATACTTATTCCAAGGTATAAAACACAGAAAGTTTTATATTTTAGACTAAATAAAAATTGAGAATATGTGTAAAGCAAAAAATATTAGAAACCAGGCCAGGTGTGGTGGCTCACACCTGTAATCCCAGCGCTCTGGGAGGCCAAGGCAGGCAGATCACTTGAGATCAAGAGCTTGAGACCAGCCTGGCCAACATGGTGAAACCCCATCTCTACTAAAATTACAAAATGTAGGTGAGCATGGTGGTGCATGCCTATACTCCCAGATACTTGGGAAGCTAAGCCAGAAGAATCGCTTGAATCTAGGAGCTGGAGGCTGCAGTGAGCTGAGATCACACCACTATACTTTAGTCTGGGCAACAGAGCAAGACTTCCTCTCACAAAAAAGAAAAAAAGAAATCATAAACCAAGTGAAAAGGCAAATATTCAACTGAAATAAAACCCACACCCTATATGGCAATGAAATCAATATGTTAAGTATGAATACAATATCTACAAATTGATAATCAACACATAAATAAACTATTAAAAATGGGCTATTAATATGCTACTTATATAAGAAAAAATCCAAATACAAAAATACAAAAAATTGAGAGCAATAAGTTTCAAGACAAAATAGGTGATGGACGAGATACTTGATCTATTACTTTATAAAGTAAAATGCATTCTCTTCATACAAGTAAATATGCATGCAAGCCCCACTTTCTTGTGAGGTCCTTTATTACCAGACCAGGGAAACAAATGGTATCTTGGATATTAGGAAGCTGTCTTCTGTCTCCCCTAAAACCAAGTAAAAAAGGTCCGAGAAAATCAATTGAAGAAATTGGCATCTTAATCCTTAGTTGAGAGTCTTCTTATACAACAAACTGAATGATCTGCACATCCAAGTATTTAAGCAGGAAAGGAAATGAGAAGTCAAGAGAGAAAGTTGGATGGAAGAAGGGACAGAGGGTTTGTAAATTTGTTGTGGAGAAAGTAGACATTATAGAAAGTATCAAGGCCTGAAATACTAGGTTTGTGCCAAATCATGAAAGCAGGTTACCAGACAAATGAAATCCCAAAACAAAAGGCTATACTGACAATTAGAAGGAGAAACTGAGGTGTATTGTAAAAAGTTAGCAGGAAGGAGGTCTGTAAAGTGAGGAGTCCATTCTTACACTGCTATAAAGAAATTCCCTGAGACTGGGTAATTTATAAAGCAAAGAGGTTTAATTGACTCACAGTTTCACATGGCTGAGGAGGCCCCAGGAAACTTAACGATCATGGTGGAAGGGGAAACAGGCACTTGCTTTTCATAGCAGCAGGAGAGAGAGAAGTGCAAGCAGAGGAAATGCCAGACACTTATAAAACCATCAGATCTCTTGAGAACTTACTCTCATGAGAACATCATAGGGCTCACCAGCCCCATGATCCAATCACCTCACACAAGTTCCTTCCTTACACACGAGGGGATTATGAGTATTACAGTTTGCAATGAGATTTGGGTGGGAACACAGAGCCAAACCATATCATCTCTCATGTCAAGGAACTGAACACCAAGGAGATCTCCTATTGGGATCACCCCGAGAGAGGCAACATAAGGAAGCCTTCCACACAAGAGAAGCAATAGCTAGCAGATGTTAGCCAATGTTAGCCAAGCAATAACCTAACCAGAACACCTTTCTTTCTCTCTCTCTCTCTGTCTCTTTTTCTCTCTCTGTTCTGTCTTATATGCTGTAAGATAAAAAAGAAGAGATGCATGAGAGAAAATAAATTTGGAATAGATATGTTAGGAGCAGACTTTGTTTTATCCCTACTTCAAGTTCCCTAAGGGAGAACTATCTGGTACTAGGATAAGAGGAAATGTGCAATAAATTGGATATGCGATTCCACTTTTAAGAACTGGACTTGAATTAACAGGACTTTAAAAAAAAGTAACTGAAAATAATGAGAAAGTTGAGGAACTAGTCAAGATGTCCCTAAGGAATGGAAAAGGGAAATCTGAGAGAGCATAGAAAAAGATAGTTTGACCCCACAAAGTTCAGATTATTCAGTAAGCCTGTTATATGTAACATGGTTCCTAAAATAGTGCATTCCTCTTCACACAGAATTTTCACTTTGGAAATTTATCTGTGGTGACACAAAGGATTATATTGCCAAATATGACTATACAAATCATATGTTTTGTCCAATATGAAACTTCACCAATGATTTAAAGAACACAGGTGAAGAATTCTTTCCTTGATGTGATCTGAAACCCTAAGATGCAGCTTCCAATAATAAAGGACTTTTTCCTAGCACAATAAGACATCATTTGGCTCCAGGTTAATAGATGAAGCACTGGAGCAGTGTACATATTGCTCACATAGAAGCCATTTAGGCTACTTACATCGTTACATGATTTAACATGTAAGGTTCCACAATCTTCCTCAGCTAGCTAGCCACTATAAATCTATAAATATCAGGTTCATTTACCATAAGCTACTTCACCAGAATATTTTTCCCATGAAAAATCTTCATAGATAAAAAATTACCATTTCCCTTCTACTAATAAAATATCATTATTGGGTTTACCAGTAATTCGTATGTTTAGCAAGAGGTAATTTGCATGTTTGACAGTAGAATTAATACAGTTATTCTTTGTTCCTGGACACCCCTAAGACAGAGAGAATAGGGTACAGGACTACTGCAAATCCTTTTCTTTCTAAACTATTGCAAAATAATTGGGTACAATTGCATTGTTTTAGGTATAAGAATGTTTTATTCAAGCAATTGTAAACAACCCAAATAAGTAAGAAACAAAGCTTCTTCAAATAAGTTGTCCATACATTCATATTATAGAATATTCTACAGTCACTATGAATGACAATATGTAGATACATATTTCTGGATGTGAAATTATGGTGATGAATGAGAGTTTAGTGAAAAAGTAGGTTACAATACATACACACAGCATAATACAGGATGATATGAATTTATTAGCACTCAAACATGCATATAGAAAAAGGACTAGAATGCTTCAGAATATATATTAACAAAGTTTATGTATAACATTCATGCTGTCAAATAAATTTGATTCTAAACTTTAGCTCCTTGGTAGTTTTTATAGATTCATAAGGACACATCAAACCAAAAATAGTTTACGCTCCTTATATACATATGACCTAAAGAAATTTTCTAAATCTTACAACTTTCTGCAAAAAAATCTGAAAATCATTATAACCCTCTTGTCTTTCCTAGGCTTTGTTATATAGGGCTCCTCTCTTTTCCAACATTTCCCTGTTTATACATATATAGTAACACATGTCATACGTATGCTCATTCTTTTGCTTTGTCTCTTCTACTAAGCTGGCAATTCTCTTAGGCAGGGGCTACCCCTATCATCCTGATAATGTATCACAACACATGACATACACAATCTATTATAAATAGGTTTTTTTTCTGGTCTGGTAAGGAAGAAGAAAGAAGATAGAGAGAGTACTACAGGACATTATACTATATATTATGGGATGCAGTAATTATCTGCAGTCTTAAAAATTTAAGTTAGAAAAATAAGACTGCTATAATTTGATTCCCATATTATAAGGCAGAGTTCCTACAGGGGCAGAGTAACTGTTAACCAGTATCTTCTTTTCCTTTTCTCTTCTTATCTTGCTCCCAACCTAGTCACTCCAGGGGAGGAGGACTGCATCCATTAGATATACATTCTCCAAGAACAGAAACCCAAGTAAGAGTAGTTTAAGTCAACAGAGAATTATTATTCATATATTACAAGAAGTCTGAAGGTTAATAGTGACTGGTATTTGTTCCTCTTTTTAACATTAACAAGAAACCAAAATCTTTCTCTTTTTATACTCTTCCAACCTTAGCCTATTTGTTTGGGACCTTATTGTTGGCATGATAATTGCTGAACTTTGAATGCTTATCTACATTTCAGGGAGAAAGAGGTAAAAGGTACAGAAGTAAAAGGGCATTCTAGATGAATGGATTATATTTTATCAAGAATTTAAAAGCATTTTGGGAACTTCCACCAAGATGAGAGGCATTAAAAATTCACTGGACAGAAAAAGCATCCTGAAACCATAGCTGGGTGGAAAGAAGCGAGAAAGAAGAGCATTGTATTGGCCAGGAAAACATGGCAGCTACATTTGTTAAGTTGCTTAGTTGTTGCCTGGAACATTTCATAGATTATAAATATTGGTGGGCAGTGGTATCACGCTTTAAAAGTTACAAACCCATAATCAGCTTCTTCTCTTGAAATTAGTGATTCTTACTTCCATGTAATAAGCAGACTTGTCCAGGACTGGTTTCCCCTATTTGTGCTCAACCATGCCCTTTTCTTCTCTATTTCCTTTATATGATGTAGTTCTGTGAGTAAGCTGGCTTAAGACCTGCCCATGACAAACCATACAAGTTTGCCTATCTTTACCTTGTTTCTTACATGTAGATAGCCAAAGAAAAACAATTTTTAAGATTCTATTAAAGAGGATGAGGAATCCTAAGAGACCAACTTAAACTGAGACATAATTCTCTTTGTCCTTCCAACCTTTAGTAACATTTTTACTGGAGATAAGAGGTACTAACCATATCACTCATAAAGAAAACAGTATTTCCATTTTCACTGGTATGATTTTCAGGGATCCTGTGAGCAGCAAGGAAAACTGGCAAGTTTCAACAATTTTAATATGTTCTCTTTATAATATCAGCAATTCTCCTCACACCCCAATTTCTAACAGATCCATAATAGGCATGCAGCAATTGGACCCATAAAGGCACAGGCATATTTGAGTATTCTGAACCAGCAGATAGTAAATATATAACTATTTACAACACAAGTTATTTTAAGTATGTTGATCCTATAAACGGGTTCTTGTATGCAAAAAAAAAAAAAAAAAAGTTTAAAACATTGTCCTAAATTGGAACAAAACAGATTTTTTAAAAATCAAAGAAATAAGTATGTTTTCCTGGCCAGATATTCTAAAATGTTACAGAGAATTAGGGGCTATATAAGAACAAAGAAGCAACCATGAAAACCAAATTATACTAGTGGGGTAGAAAGAAAATACACATCTGAGGAAACAGATGTAGCAATATATAGAAACATTCAAACTTAGATTCTTGAGAGTGATATATAAAATATGTAAGATACATGCATATAAAGGATATGTTACATCACAAAGAAAGGCAAAACTCACAAAAGTTGAGGCTTTTGAAATCGTTATATCATAACAATATTTTTATATTATGACAAATCAAATAATTTTTAGTTTATACTCTACTACAAAAGAGAAGGTGTTTTCTGTCGATGTTGGTGAATAGCATACTGTTAATAAATGTCAGGAAGGAAACTAGTGTCATCTCCTATTTTGTTGACCTTTTTATCTTCAAGGAAAACATTTGTTGGAATGGGAAGTATAAGGATAACAATGATGAGAAGAAATTAAAACTGGGATATGTGGCCCTATCAGAAGAGGACACTTTACGCTCTTATTGGTGGCTCCCAAATGCTAGCCTGCAGATTGACTACAGAAGGCCAGAAATGGATAGAGATGCTCAATGAGGAAAAAATATTAAGTTTAAAAGTCCAGAGGAAAGATTCTAGTTTGCCTAGGTCAAAGGACAGCAAAAAGGCCACTGGAGCTAGAAGGGTGTGAGCCAGTGTGAGAGAAACAGAAAACGCCGGGGGAAAGGTGGGCAGGGATCAGCTCTGTAGGAACAAAAGAGGTTTATAATAAGGACACTTTATTCTCATTGCATTGAGAATCCAATGAAGAATTATGAGCAAAACACCTGCTTTAATATTAATAAAGTTTAAAAAACTTTTATTATTGGGGGAAAAGAAGATGAACAAAATTTATTATCCAACCCAATAAATTAAAGTCAGCTAAACATTAATTTGTTAAGGTGGCAGCAATGAAGATAGTGAGAACTTGACAGTCTAGATATGTTTTATAAGTGTAACCAAAAGAATTTAGGATAAGTAGGATATGGAGGGTGAAGAAAAGAAAGAACTCAAGGAATATTCCTAGACATCTGGCATAGCACTTAGGTAACTGGTGGTGCCATTTTCTGAAATGAGAAAATCTGAGAAATTAGTATGTTTGGCGGGGGAGGGTGGGGAAAGTGAGAAGACAGAATTCTATTTTGGACACATTTTCAAAGACGGAATTCTATTTTGGACATATTAAATTTGACATGTCTGTTAGACAACAAAGCAGAGATGTCAAGTAGACAATCAGTTACACATGTCCAAAGTGCAGGGAGAGTTTGAGGCTGGAGTTGAAAATTGGGAAGGTCATCACAAAAGAAAACTTTAGAGCCATGGGACTGGAAGAGATAATGTCAGGGATGAGTGGAGATGAGAACTTCTTGAGGAACGAACCTTGGGCACTCCAACATGTATATAGATCAAGTGAGCAAAGGAGAGCAGGAACTACCAGACAAGTGGGGGCACCAGAAATCATATAAGGTAGGTATTCCAAGAGCAGGATGGAGTAGTCAGCTGTATTAAGTACTTGAAATTCATGAAATAAAATGAGAAATGAGAATCAATCACTGGACTTAAAAGAAAAATGACCTTGTCAAGGGTATTTTAGTGAAGGGTGATGTGAAAGCCGATTCAAATGAAGGGACAAAGAGAAAATTAGGAATGGAAAAGTGTTTTGAAAAAAAAATCACAATAAAAGAAAGTAGAAAAAAAGATAATACAGGCAAGGGGCATAGGGCCACAAAGAAGGTTTTGTGTTTTTTTTTTTTAATTTTAATGATTTTTTTTTGCAGTACATTTGGATGTAAATAGAAATGCTTCAGAAGCAAGAAAAATATTCATTAACCTATACTGCAGATTTTAGTTTCCAAAAACTGTAATAATATTTCCTATCCCATGTGCTTTTCTACAATGAGACTTTGACACTTGTCTCATCAAGAAGGGTAGTTGATGTTCCTTCCCCTCAAATCTGCACAGTTTTTGACTAGCATATAATCAAAACAATCAGCAGAATGGACGCTCTGTGAAGCATCTTTCTGTTCTGTGGCTAGGACAGAAAAGGAAATGAAACTTACTCCTGGATGACTGGAACCCTCCCACTGAACCCCTAAATTGCTTTGTAAGCATTCTGACTGCCCTGAAACTACTGTGATATGAGGAAGCCCAAAGCAACCCAGGCAGAGATACTGCAGAGAGAAATTTTGAGATTTTGTTAAGTGAGAGAAACACTAGTCATTCCCAAGCTGCTCCTGACTTCCTAGCTCCAGCCATGGTCTGAATACTTCAGATGAGGGATCCTGGGTCAGAGAATACCTGATCCACATGACCTATACTAGATAAGAGAATGCTTGTTTTAAGATATAAGTTTTTGGATGATTTGTTAAGCAGCAATAGTACTTAAAGAAAGAAAGGAAAAAAATTCAGCATAATTTTACTGAGTAAATCAGAAGGATTGAAAATCAATGCATAAATATAGAGTTTACCCATGGTATAAAGTAGATAAGCAACAAATATGTCTACGGATGTATAGAACTGGCAGATTTCATGGTAAAATGATGAGGTATTTGTCTTCTGATTGCTTCTATGTTCTCGAAGCTGTAAGAAAATAGCCATAATGCATAGCAAAAAGGTGAACGTGGTGTCAAAATAGGAAATAGAAGAAGATGTGAAATAATGTTTCAAAAGATTAAGAGGGTGAACTGATTAGGGAAATGGAGTAGAATAGCCAGGCAGTCCTGAGAAAACACAGGTTTGTGATTATGATTTTTAAATGAACTAGTCGGTACATTTGTGTGCAGCCCTCCGGCTGTGTTTTGCTGTGAAGTTGCAGGCATGGCTGAAAGAAGGGCTTACCCAGTGTTGGTATTTTACGTTACCAGGCAATATGGAGAATGAGAGAGGCAAGGGTCATGGCAAAACAAGGCAATATAATCTGGTAAGAAGAAAAGATTTCCAGGGTTATAGTGCAGAGTTAAAAAGGTAGCACAGAGTAAAAAAAAAAAAAAATGTATAAGGTATTACAAAATAGGCAAGCCAGAAGTATTTGATGGTCAGAGAGTGGAATTACTGAAATCAAGGTTTTGTGGAAATTGCCATTCTTGGTAATGATGAAGTTCAGAGAATGCCATAGGGATGCATGGTTGAAGATATGTAGAGGGCATAATAATTGGGGTTAAAAGCAGTCAAGCAACTGAGGGTCCAGGATTTTAGACAAGCTGTTTGCAATATGAGTGTTCAAGAAGTGTAGATGGAGCTGTTGTCATGTTCCTCAAATAATCTGAGGGTTTTGACAAAAAGCAGGACAGATGGTGGTCTGGGAAAAACAATGAAAAACAGGAGGACATCTAATCTACCTCTGATACCCACGGTACATGAAATATGGAATAAAAAGCTGTCACAATTCAAAGAGCTATATCTAAAAGGATATCTGAGCTTATTTTAGAGCAAAAGGTGATTACCTATTAAGAGAAATAGTTACAGGAGATTTTGTAAAGAGCACAGTGAAAGGTGTGGGCAAATGGGGAAAGAAGAAAGACTGATTCAGATTAGGGAACACACAGCCACGTAGAGCTGAGATCATGATGGAGTCTTGGGCCTAAATGGATAATTTTTTATATATTTAATATAACATTTGAAATAAATAATTGTATATCAAATATTTCATATCTTTAAGATAACATTTGAAATCAAATAATTGTAGAATCATCTCTGACCAGACTGAATATGAAAAGAGAGAACAGACAAATCTAAAAAGGCTTGTTTTGATTGTTGAGATCACTTAAACTCCATCTGTATACAAAATTGTGAACTTTAATTACTGTTCGGTAGAAGAAAACTAGGAAAGTCAAAAAGGCTAATTAAAATTTACATAAGTACAATATAAGATAAATGAGTAAAACCACAAAACACATATTTTCTCCACTCAACTGGGGTTGCTACTGGTCAAGATTGAAAGAATTCTTTTTAAAGTCACGCATTTATTTGCCTGATACTTTGCCACTGTCTGGCACCAAAAGAATATAATTCGAAGTGAAAATTGTGTCTGTCATTCAGAGTTTTTGACTACACAAGACTAAACATCTGCATATTTGGATGAATGCCTGGCTTTCTAATTCACTAACTGAGAGGAGATGCACCATTAGTTGTTATCCTGAGCATCAAGAAGGTTAATTCATTATGCATATCAGATATCAGTGTACTTCTTTGGGGTACATTTATCTTATCATCTAAGATTATGTTGATTTTATTTAGATCATATCCAAATAAAGGATAATTAAACTGCTATGTGACAGGAAATAATCCACTGTTAGGGAATTCTGCAAATATAAAATTAACTCCCAGGATGACCTTCAGGGTACAGGAGAAAAGAAGAAAGGAGCAAGAACGTGAGGCCAGTATCAATCCTCTCTTAGTAAATAGCATTGTGAGTTCTGTCAAGTAATTTAAAATGGGGTCCTCAAACCCTGGACCAGGGACTGCTACTGATCCATGGACTGTTAGGAACTGGGCCCCACAGCAGAAGGTGAGCTGTGGGCAAGAAAGCGACACTTCATCTGTTATTTACAAGCACTCCCCATCACTCACATTAACCAGCTGATCTCCACCTCCTGTCAAAATAGGGGGTGAGGAATCAGATTCCAATAGGCGCACAAACTCTATTGTGAACTGCACATGTGAGTGATCCAGGTTGCTGCTCCTTATGAGAATCTAATGCCTGACGATCTGTCACTGTCTCTCATCATCCCCAGATGGGACTGTCTAGTTGCAGGAAATCAAGCTTAGGGCTCTGACTGATTCTATATTATGTTGAGTTGCATAATTATTTCATTACATATTACAATATAATGATAATAAAGTACACAATAAATGTAATGTATTCGAATCATTGCAACCCGCCATCCCGGGAAAACTGTCTTCCAAGAAACCGGTCCCTGGGCCAAAAATGTTGGGACTGATTATCTAAAGCCCTGTGCCTCAGTTTCCTCATCTACAAAATAGAATTTAAAATTCCTAATTTACATATTTCTACATATGATTATAAGTTTAATGATTAATTAGTGGTTAAGAGTGTAAGCTCTGAAATTAAATATGCCTGATTTGAAATCTAATTATCACTAACTTTATAAATTAGGCATGCTTCAGTTTCCTCACCTCAAATTGTTACAAAGTTTCTAAGTACTAAGTAAATATGCATCCTGAATGCTTAGCACAGTGTCTGGCACTCTGTAAGCAACCAAGAAATATGTGTTTTGGAAAATCAAAGAAACATGTTCCAAGTAACTTGGAAAATGTAGAGAGCCATAGACTCTACTATTTCTCACGTTTGAGATGCCAGAACGTATAAGCCACACCCTATTTTCTAAACTCTCAGAGTTAAAATGAACAAAAATTCATTAACGCAGGCATGAACAAAAACTATATGTATATTCTTTTCTTTCTTTACTTGTATGGCTTTTTTTTCTTTCTTAAATTATTTTAACACCTTTCCAGAGATAACCTAGAAATCCCTAGAAATCAACCCAGACTTCTATACCAAAGGGATCAAACTGGAGGCCAAATTTAACCTGGAAATATGCTTCCTATATTTCAAAGTGCTTAAAAGCATTACCCTAAAATAGAACATTTGGAGTTTTCCAATAATTTTTTTTTTCCTGGCTTCACTTTAAACAATTAGAAAATCTGGTAGCCTTCAGCACACGTACTCATATGAACAAAGCTGCTGAAATATAAGAACAAATTCTTTTAATAGAGATTTGCAAACTCTTCATTTCTCACAGTCCTCACCTGTTATAATTTTTCTGATACCATGACTCATACCAGTCATTGTTTATTATCATATATACCCAATTATTTTTCTTATAGCAAAGAAACTGTTGTCTGTACCCATGTATCTATCTAAAGCTGGAATAAGAAAGTTCAATCTTTAGGCTACAAGTTTCTAAAAAAAACAAAAAGGGTGACAAAAATTTTTTTATATTTTAAGACTGTTGAGACCCATTTCTTAATCTTTTTACTGAAGTCTGACATACATACAGAAGACGACATAGATCATAAGTTCAATGACTATTCATAAATTAAACCTATTTATGTATAATCAGCACCCAGGTCAAGAAACAAAACATTACCAGCCCCTAGAAGCCTGCTTTTTTGCCTCCTTCCATTCACTGTTCCCACAAGAAGAATACACTTGTATAGCAAGCTAATATGTATAGTCACCTAAATGCTGAAAATCTATTTAGTGTAGCATAGATTTGTTTTGTCTGTTTGAACTTTATGAAAATGGAATCACACAGAATGTACTCTTGTATTACTGACTCCTTTTGCTTAACATCTTGTTCATTAGATTAATTCATGTTGTCATATGTAGTTACAATTTTATTGATGCATTTGTAAGATACAAAGCTTGCTATGTCCTCCTTAACTTATATGACCTGCTAGTCCCTATTAGCCATGAAGTTTTACCCCAATCTAAATGTACATTTTTCTTTAAGAAGCATTTCCCCTACAATTCTCCTGATACCTCAACATCCCTTGGCCTTTCTACAACAATTTGACTCCCTGGCCAGTGATTTAAATTTTCAAAGGGTCTTCCTTGCTCAAGCAGTGACAAAGTTATGCAGTCACCTACGACTTGATATTCTTTCCTGTCACTAAACTACTTGCCCTCCAAGTTCCCCTTCTTTTCAAATATACCTGAATTATCTTTAATTGCCAAAAAGGGAAGTGATTTTTTTTGTTCCTGCTTTCTATGTTGCTGCTTTGTCTGTTCTTGATGAAGAGGAAGTAGTATTCAAATATCACAGCTTCTTTGTGCAACAGCCTAGAATCAGTGCTTTGTAAGTGAAAGTAACGTTTTTGGTGTATTTTGAATGATAAAATATGTTGCATCTGACAGGTGGCCATCATCAATTACTGATATCACATGACTAATTACCCAAGATTTTTCAGGAGAATAAAACTAGTGATTCCCAACCACAAAATTATAATCTGTTCAGACATTTAATAGCTAATAACAAATCTTTTGCTTAACACACCCACACATGGTATATGAGTGATTTTTAAATGCTCCTTTGGAAAAATTAGGATATCAGGATTCAAAGTATTATTTGGGCAACAAAGAAAAAAATAATTGCATTTGCCATCAACCAAGAATAATTTCACTGGGAATTATTTACTTCATATTTTCCCTTGAGATTTTTAATAGGCTTTTAAAGCAAATGCTGAGCTAGAAACTAATCCAAGAAATAAAGAAAGCCAAGGGGAAAAAGTAATAATAATAGACAGTTGTACTTGATTGTTTCTATGGTCAGGGCATCCTCCTGAGTGACAGATAATTCATCTCCTGTCAGTTTCCATTGCCTAGAGATCATGCTGAGCATTGTTATCAGCAAAACCTCCACAAAATGAAGCATTTTCAAACAGGAAACCAGATGTGATGGGGTCAGGCCCTGCATGTGATGGGGATATTTGGGTTAATGATGATTGATGCCATATCACATTTCATAAAGTACATGCTTGCCAAATCAGGTATTTTTCCCGTCACATAGGAGCAGTTGCTGAATTCCTTTACGGTAAAGCACCAAGGTCAAAGAGGAAGGAGTGAACACAAAATAACCTACTTTTTATTAGAAAGGTGGCATCATACAACTTAGATAATCATGTTGCGTATTGTATAACATTTGCATGGTAATCTGTCCTAAATGTCTTTTATTTATCTGGGAAATCTAAAACATTTCCATGTTTGTATACCTACAACATACAAAAGGTTTTTGTTTTTTGTTTGTTTGGGGTCTATTTTTAACTTTGTTTTTCCAAATTAACGTATTAATTACATTAGCTATTTCCTTACTTTTTCATCACATATGTCATGATTTGGGGAAAAATAGTCACCCAAAATACAAATGTGTAATCAAACAGCACTGCCTTCTATTTGATGGTACATGTAAAGGTAGTGATTTAATTACCAATCTTGCTTTAGTAAGAAGTAGGCTTTCTTTCATTTGTGTGATATTTTTACATGGGCATATATTTAGATTCTCTCAGAGGATGATTTTCAAACATGCTCAAGGGAAAAAGAGCCCTCACTATTTAATCTTAGAAATAAATCTTTGCAAAACCATTATGCTGTTGTTTTAGAGCTTGATGTTTTCAAAGGAAGGATAATAAATGTTACAACTATTCTAAAATAGCTCTGGAAAGCTTAATAGTTATTATGATGTCGATATATTTACAAGGACCTTAAAGCATTCATGGTTTTCTACAGCTATTGGTATATAATCAATTTTTTCAAACTAGGCATAATATTTCACAAAGGCTTATAGTCAGAGCTGCTGTGGAAGCTTGTATGGTTGACTTTATATTCCTTCCCTATAATTAAGACCTAGCTGGTGGAAAGTAATTGGTAGCAAATAGTTCTGAAATTCTAGGTGCTAAATAAAAAGCAGAACCACATTGTCAATGGTACACTGGGAATTATTGATCTAATAAAATTTAAGAGTGTAAAGACTAATTTTATGTATCAACTTGACTGACCCATGACAGGCCCAGATATTTGGCAAAATATTAGCTCTGGGTGTCTCTATGAGGGTGTTTTATAGATGAGATTAGCATTTTAATCAGTAGACTCAGTAAAACAGATTGCTCTCCTCAATGTGAGTGGGCATAATCTAATTTTTTGAGGGCCTGAGTAAAACAAAAAGATAGCTGAAGGGAGAATTTGCCTTTTTCTCTCTGCCTGACTGTTGAACTGGGATATTGGTCTTTTTCCCTTGGACTGGGATGTACACCCTTGGATCTCCTTGTTCTTAGGACTTTAGGCTCTACTGGGAACTACACTGCTAGTTCTCATGGTTTGGGGTTCTTCAGACTTGAATTGGAAATATACCACCAGTTCTCCTGGGTCTCCAACTTGCCAAATGAAGAGCATGGGACTTCTCAGCCTCATCATCATGTGAGTCAATTCCTTATAATCTTCTCTTCTCTCATTTTTCTCTCTCAAATACTTTTTTGCTTGTGTTTTTCTGGAGAACCCTAACTAATCAAATTTTGGTACTGAGATGTGAGATGCCGTTGTAACAAATACCAAAACATGTGACAATGGCTTTGGAACTGGGTAATGAATAGAGACTGAAAGGGTTTTGAGGTACATGCTAGAAATATGAGCATTCAGGGCAGTTCTGGTGAGGGTTCAGATGGAAATAAGGAACATGTTATTGAAGACTGAAGGAAAGAAGATCCATGTTACAAAGTGGCAAAATACTCGGCCAAATTGTATTCCAGTGTTCTGTGGAAAATAAAACTCAGGAGAGATGAAACAGAATATTTAGCTGAGAAGATTTTTAAACAATGGGTTGAAAAAGTGGCATTGTTCTTCCTGATCAATTTTGGTAAGATGCAAGACAAGAAGAATTAATTAAAGAAGGGATTAAGTAAAGAGGAACCAGAGCTTAAAGATTTGACAAATTCTCAGCCTGTCCCTATTGCAAAAATTGAGAAAACAGGTTAGCAAGAGAATAACAAGGGTGTGGCTGACCAACTATTTGATAGGAAGATTAGCAGGAGTGTGAACCACAGACGCCATCAGCCATCTCAATAACGGAAGCCAGAAATAGACATGTAATTATACCAGCAGAAACACTGCCAGCTGGAATCGAAAAGAAAAAAAAAAAAAAAAAAAAACAGAACAAGTTCTAATGTTCTATAGCACTCTGGAGTGACTATAATTAACAATGATTTATTGTATATTTTTAAATAACTAGAAGGGCAGATTTTGATTATTCCCAACACAAAGAATTGATCAGTGTTTTAAGTGATGAAAATGCCAATTACCTTGATTTGATCATTATACATTGTATACATGTATGGAAATATCACACTGTACCCATGCATATGTATAATTATTATGTGTCAATAAAAAATAATAAAAGAAAATAGAGAAAATAAGAAAGAATAAAGGCAGGTGTTGAACATGTGTTAAAGGGAAGAAGGAGCCCAAAAGTGATTTAGAGATAATCAGGACTACTATTCCTACCACAGGCCCAGAGTGCTTAAGCTCAGGGGAAAAGCTGCTTTCACGTTGTTTCAAAGGTTGGAACTGCCACCCGGCACAGCACAGCCACCTGAGGGTGAGGGAGATCGTCTCAGAGAGCCAAATAGGTAGCATTCCACTGATCTAAAAGGCCCTACTGACACTGGGGCGACACTTCCAACCCAGTGAGTCTGGAGGGCAGAGCACGGAAATAAAGCAGATTATTCTTGAGCCTTAAAATGTAATGGAACTGGGTAATGGATAGAGGCTAAAAGAGTTTTCAGGTGTATATTAGAAATATGAGCATTAAGGGCAATTCTGGTGAGGGTTCAGATGGAAATGAGGAACATGTTATGGGAGACTGCAGGAAAATGGAAAGTGAACTCTGTGGAAGGTAGAGCTCAGTGGAAGGTAGAACCCATGAGAGATGAAACAGAATATTTAACTGGATTGTGAACTTGCTTGGGATCTCCCATCTCTTTCTTCTGATTTATTGCTTTTGGAATGGGAATACCTGTTCTGTGCCTATCCCACCATTGTGTTTTGGAAACACATAGTTGTCCATTTTCACAGGTTCACAGCTGGAGAGACATTTTGCCTCAGGGTGAATTGTATCTCAAGTCTCACTTATATTAAATTTAGATGATATTTAAATAAGGCTTTGGATGTCAGACTTAGAGTTAATACTGGAATGAGTTAAGAATGGTGGAGGTGTTGGGATGATTTGATTAATGTATTTTACATGCAAGAAGACATGAAATTTGGGGGTCCAGGGGCAGAATGTTATGGAGAGAATGTTTCTGTCCTTTCCTAAAATTCATATGTTTTAACTCTAACTTCCAATGTGATGATATCTGAGGTGGGGCCCTTGGGAGGTGATTAGATTTAGATGAGGTTATGGGGGTAAGGACCCCTAATTGGATTAGTATCCTAATAAGGAGAGGAAAAGACTTTCTTGAACTTTCTCTCTCTCTCTCTCCTTCCTCCTGCTATTTGAGGGCATGATAAGGTAGTTGCCTGCAAGCTAGGAAAGAGACCCTCACCGGAAACTGAATCTGTCAGCAGCTTGATCTTGGACTTCCCAGCCTCCAGGACTGTAAAAAATAAATATCTGTTCTTAAGCTATCCAGACTATGGCATTTTATTATACAGCAATCCAGCTTTTCTAAGACAAAAAGAAAATCCCACCCCAAACCTTGTTAAGTAGGAGTTATTAGAAATCTCCCTATGTAATTAGAGCACATGAGGGAACTGAGGTCAGAAGAGATTCATGAGATCACAAAGATTAAAGCAAAAAATTGACAAACCTCTTTGAGGCATCAGCCTTAGGTCCCTACTTACACGCTTTAAAAGAGTAAACATTAAATACTTAACGTGTTCAAATCCTTCAAGCAAAGGATTCCTGATAAATTCCTGAGAGGGATTGCCAAGAGGCCAAATAAATAACTGACCACAGAAGATAACTGTTTGAATTCACTTGTGAGTACTGTTTTTAAGGCTCTGCACATCTCTATTTTGGAATAATTATTTTGGGAACAGACTTATAATAATAGTAGACATATCTATTTCTGTCTTCATTCAGGGAAGTGCCTACCTAAGTAACCTGTTTAATAAAATATAAACAGAACTCATTCCCTGTTTAGGGTAATGATAATCAAATTATATCTTAATTATATACTGCAAAAAGGTATTTTCATGACATTTTTAAGGATATATCTGCTCAGATAGTACCAGAAGTACAGAAAACAAAGTCTTTCAAATTTGTTTCCAAAAATCACTGACAGACAGGCTTCCAAAGTACAAAAGCAGCAGAGTATTCATAGTCTCCCACCAGAGGCATGGGGGGGAAAATGAAATTTTTCTCTCTCATGGCTCAAGGTGAAACTGCTCAAACTTGAAATTAACATGAAAAATGGTTGAGGGAAGAGTTAGCATAGAAAAGTACCATGAGCATTATTTTCCCCTGAATCCCTCTCTTTTCCACAATGGCATCTTGTCCAAAATAAAACTGACAAGCCTAATAGACACTGTTGCAAGCCACATTTGCTGAAGAAATAATTTTTTAATTCCTTCAAATGTATTCTAAGACATCAGCCATTCTGAACACAGAATAGTTCTGTATAACTCATAAAAATCTAATAGTCTGGTATATGTTGTCTAAATCTAAGTCTAAACATATATTGCACCACTATACTTGTTTAACTTTTCCTAGGAAGAGTACATTATATGCTTGGTGAAAGGAAATCTTTTAGTGTTTTCAATAATAAATCCATACGCACATAAAAGGAAGCTACAGATGATGAGCTTCACAATTCAGAGGAATGAGGAACAAGAATAGGAAGGTATTTGATTTGCATATCTTTTATACTATTCACACAAGCATATCAAAACCTCACAACAATATTCCAGAGAAAAAAAACTACATATATATATATGGAAAGTAAGAACCAGAAAAATCAAATAGCTTGTACATGTTATGCAAATATACAAGTTCTGCATCAGAATTGCAAATTGAGATACCCAAGACAACTCACATCAAAAGCAGCCCCTTAATAAAATCCCACAAAACCTGTTTTCTTTGGGTTTTGTTTATATTATTTATTTACGTTTTGAGACAGAGTCTCACTCTGTCACTCACGCTGGAGTACAGTGGCTCAATCATGGCTCACAGCAGCCTCAACCTTCTGGGCTCAAGAAATACTTCTACCTCGTCCCTGGATAGCAGGGACTATAGGTACATGCCACCCAGCTAATTTTTATATACTTTTTGGAGATGGGGTTTCACTATTGTATCAGTCTGTTCTCACACTGCTATGAAGAAATACCCTAGAATGGGAAATTTATAAAGAAAAGAGGTTTAATTGACCCACAGTTCTACATGGCTGGAGAGGCCTCGGGAAATTTACAATTATGGCAGGAGGTACCTCTTCACAGATCAAGAGGAGAGAGAATTGAGTGCCCAGTGAAGAGGAAAGCCCCTTATGAAACCATCAGCTCTTCTGAGAACTAACTCACTTTATTGAGAACAGGGTGGGGGAAACCACACCTGTGATTGAATTACCATCACCTGGTCCCTCCCATGACACATGGGGATGATGGGAACTACAAGTGAAATTGAGGTTTGCGTGGGGACACAGCCAAACCATATCATTCCACTCCTGGTACCTCCCAAATCTCATTGCCTCACAATTCAAAACACAATCATGCCCTTCCAACAGTCCCCCAAAATCTTAACTCAAAATTCTAAGTCCAAAGTCTGATCTGAGACAAGACAAGTCACTTCCAGCTATGAGTCTGTAAAATCAAAAGCAAGTTAGTTATTTCCTAGATACAAGGAGGTATAGTCATTGGGTAAATATACTTGTTCCAAATGGGAGAAATAGGCCAAACAAAGGGGCTACAGGCTTCATGCAAGTCCAGAATCTAAAAGGGCAATCATTAAATCTTAAGTTCCAAAATGATCTCTTTGACTCCATGTCTCACATCCAGGACACACTGATGTAAGAGGTAGACTCCCACAGCATTGGGCAGCTGTGCCCCAGTGGCTTTGCATTGTACAGCCCCACTCCCTGCTGCTTTCAGGGCTGTTGTAGAGTGTCTGTGGCTTTTCCAGGTGCATAGTGCAAGCTGTTGGTGGATCTACCATTCTGGAGGACGGTGGCCCTTTTCTCACAGCTCCACTAGGCAATGTCCCAGTAGAAACTCTATGTGGGGGCTCTGACCCCACATTTCTGTTCTGCTCTTCCCTAGCAGAGGTTCTTCATGAAGGTTCTGCCCCTGAAACAAACTTATGCCTTTACATCTAGGCATTTCCATACATCCTCTGCAATCTAGGTGGAAAGCTTAATTCTTGACTTCTGTGTACCTGCAGACCCAATAACATGTGTAAGCCACCAAGGCTTGGAGCTTGTACCCTCTCAAGCAATGGCTTGAGCTCTATGCTGGTCCCTTTTAGCCATAGCTGGAGCTGAAGCAGCTGGGATGCAGAACAGCAGTCCCAGGGCTGCATAGATCAGAGGGGCCCTGGGCCTGGCTCAAAAAACCACTTTTCCCTCCTAGGCCTCTGGGCCTGTGATGGGAAGGGCTGCAGTGAATATCTTTGACATATCTGGAGACATTTTACCGATTGTCTTGGTGGTTAACATTAGGCTCCTCGTTACTTATGCAAATTTCTGCAGCCAACTTGAATTTCTCTCTAGAAAGTGGGGTTTTCATCATTCTCAGCAAACTAACACAAGAACAGAAAATCAAACACCACATGTTCTCACTCAGATGCGGGTGTTGAACAATGAGAACACATGGACACAGGGAGGGGAGCATCACACACTGGGGTCTGTCGGGGGAAATAGGGGAGGGACAACAGGGGGGTGGGGAGCTGGGGAGAGATAGCATGGCGAGAAATGCCAGATATAGGTGATGGGGAGGAAGGCAGGACATCACACTACCATGTGTGTACCTATGCAACAATCTTGCATGTTCCTCACATGTACCCCAAAACCTAAAATGCAATTAAAAAATAAAATTAAAAAAAAAGAAAATGGGGTTTTCTTTTTTATTGCATAATCAGGTTCCAAATTTTCCAAAGGTTTATGTTCCACTTCCTCTTGAACACTTTGTGCCTTAGAAATTTCTTCAACCAGATCCCCTTAATCATTTCTCTCAAGTTCAAACTTCCACAGATCTCTAGCACTGGGACAAAATGCCACCAGAGTCTTTGCATAGAGTTAAAATATGGTTAAATAAAGGTAAAATAAAAGCTACCTTTATTCCAGTTCTCAAGAAGTTCCTCATCTCCATCTGAGACCACCTCAGCCTGGACTTCATTGTCCATATCACTATGAGCGTTTTGGTCAAAGCCATTCAACAACTCTCTAGGAAGTTTCAAACTTTTCCACATTTTCTGTCTTCTTCTGAGCCCTCCAAAGGGTTCCAGCCTCTGTCTATTACCCAGTTCCAAAGTTGCTTCTACATTTTTGGGTATCTTTACAGCAGTGCCTCACTCATAGTATCAATTAACTGTATTAATCTGTTCTCACACTGCTGTGAAGAAATACCTGAGACTGGGTAACTTACTAAGAAAAGTTTAATTGACTCATAATTCTGCATGGCTGGGAAGGCTTCAGGAAACATAATCATGGAGGAAGGCACCTCTCCACAGGGTGGCAGGAGAGAGAAATGAATGCCCAGTGAAGGGGGAAGACCCTTATAAAACTCACTATCAAAAATACAGGACGGGAGAAACCACTCCTGTGATTCAATTATCTCTACCTGGTCCCTCCCATGACGTGTAGGGATTATGGGAACCACAACATAGCCAAACCGTATTAGCTATGTTGCCCAGGCTGGTCTCGAACTCCTAGCCTCAAGTGATCTGCTCACCTTGTCCCCACAAATTGCCAGGATTATAGGCATGAACCATCATGCCTAGCCTGGTTTTATTTTTAAAATTAAAATATATTTTTATTAAATTAATGCATACACATTGCTAAAAGTCAAACCATACAAAAAGACCCACGATTAAAATGATTGTTCTTTCCTTCTCTTCCCTACTTTTGTTTACCTTTGCTGCCAAGAATGTACGTTTTTATTGTCATTGGTTTTAGTTTTTCCTGTGATTCATGAATTTAGACCTTATTCATTACCTTTCTACTGAGCTATACAAGGATGTAACTTTACAACAATGTCTATTACCTCTCACCCTCCACTTTTCCCAAAATGCTAATATTATTAATTTCTCTAAGTTTATAAACTAACTAATCCACTTATAACTTTATTACTTATCTTAAATAATATAAATAATTGTTTTTATACCCCAAGGCTATTTGTTCCTCTACCTTTTCCTTGACTTAACTTTTCCTGTCTTATAGATTTTAATTTTGATCATCTTTACGTTTTATATTTTATATTTATGTTTTGATCTCAAGTATTTTCTGTCTAATCCTAGAGTCACAAACTGTCAGCTGCAAACCATCTAGGGTTCAAAAAATGTAGTGTGAGCTGGAGAAATAAATTTGAAACTTATAAGATGCTTAAATCTATGGAAATAAATATAAGTTATCTAAAAGGAATGTATATAACAAAAAGGCAAAAGAAGACAACCTTGAGCTTCATGGAGAGTTAGGGTTTGGGTAGAGGAGGAACCCAATGAGGGGGAATGAAAAAGAGATTGAAAACAAAGAATATAAGCCAGAAGAGTGTGATGAAAATTAAGAGGTGCTAGTGTTCTTAATAAAGAGGAAATAGTGTATGACATCAATTCTGAGGAGAGGTTGGCTAAGAAGAGGATAAAAATTCATCATGACAATGTTGACAACTATGATGGTGTGATGGGCGAGGAAATGAAATCACAGTGGCTAATGGATCACTGGGCAATGAGGGAGTGATGATATCTTCTGCAGTAAATACCTTCCAAAAAAATTGGATGTGAAGGGGAGCAGAGAAATGTAGCAGTAGCTGGAGGGGTGTGGAGTCAAGAAAGTAATTTTTAAGCCAGTATACCAAAGGGTCAGTAGAGAATATCCAGTGGTGCCCAGCAAGCTGAACAGATTCTTTCAGTGTTGACCAAGCAAATGCTGAACACACAGTGGCCAGAATGGGGCAGTAAGATACATCCATAGGCAGAGGGCAGCGTTTTGGGCTTCAGGTTCCTGGGCTTAGAAAATGATTCTCTGACAGCCTTATATAGCTTTGAGTCATATTCTTGGGTATGTGAATCATCGTGGGCTTATTAAGTCTTATGTGAGTCATTATGGGCTTTGAGAGAGTAGATAACTATAGGTAGGGCCTTTATTCTGATATTTCTGCTACTGGTATTTACTGGTGTACCTTTTTTTAACTATTATTATTAAACTTCTTTACCTGCTATTTTTATATAGAGAGTCTCACAATGTTACTGAAACTCTGCTGAGGACTTTATAAATATTAATGCATTTAATCTTCACTACAACACTATGAGGCGAATACTATGATTATGTTTATTTTGCGAACTGAGGCACAGAAAAGTCTGTTACCAAAGCAGTCTGTTTTAAGAGTTTATGATGTCAAACCCAGAATTCAGTTATTCCTCTTTTATAAACATGCTTATTTGCAAATGACAGTTGATATGTGGTCAGGTAGAAAACATTTTACCCGGCCTCTGGATGAGTCATTCAAGCCAAGTGCAGAACATACCTTTTGTTAGTCAACTTGGGCCTTCTATTCTATGTATCTCTGACATAGTCTACAAACAAGCAGCATTGGCAATGTGCCTGCCATATCAGTTTTCTTTAAACCTACGGTAGATACAACAATCTGGTATAAAAGCTCATTTTTATCTGTATGAGGTATGATAAACAAAGAACTAATTACTGGTTTTACTTTTTTTCACTTTGGAGGACAAAGTTCCAATCTACATCTTTGACTTCTTTGCACAGATTTCATCTAAAATATGAAAAGGAATATCTGGAGAAATTGCCACAGTATCATGACTGTAGCTGCCATCTCTAAAACCATCAACTCAACATTTCCAGTATGGCTGGTTGTCTCTTGTCCTCACTCCTACTGCACATGTTCCTTGACATCAAAATATCTTGAGTTTACTGACCTTTTGAAAACCTAATTCATTGGCCAGGCATGGTGGCTCTCACCAGTAATCCCAGCATTTCTGGGAGACCGAGGTAGGCAGATCACTTCAGGTCAGGAGTTTGAGACCAGCCTAGCCAACATGGCGAAAGGCCATCTCTACTAAAAATACAAAAATTAGCCCAGCATGGTAGAATGCACCTGTAATCCCAGCTACTCAGGAGGCTGAGGCAAGGAAAATCGCTTGATACCAGGAGGAGGAGGTTGCAGTGATCTGAGATCATGCCACTGCACTCCAGTCTGGGCAACAGAGAGAGACTTCATCTTTAAAAAAATAAATAAAAAAAAAACACCTTATTAATCATCTTATTTCCAACTTTATCTCTTTACCTGTCCATCCTAAATCTGTATCTATTTAATGACCCTCTTGCAGCACCCTCAATTATTTTACCTTTACGTTTCTAGTTCAGAATCCCAAAACATGATCACTTGAATTAAATTCAAACATTGAATTCTCTCCCTCTCCACTCAGACTTCTGAAGACCCAGCTGAGTAAAATATGACAATTATATGGATTGATGGTACTGCAAGCCTTGGACATCACACATCAATCCTTTTAGATAGCTCAGGCCAGTTCCCTCTCTCCTTATCTCCTCTCATTAAGAAATAAGCTAGACTGTGCCTGACTCAATTTCAGCCTCATAATACAAAGGGGAATGAGGTACTTCATCTTTAAGTGCATCTGCTGCCTGATTTCATTGCATCACCTTGATCCCCAGGTCAGAAAATGGGGGACTGCTTCTCTTTGCAAGGTCCTTCTTTCATACATGCTTTACATGCTTCCTTCCCTGCCTCCCCCAGGCTCTCGCTCCAACCGTTATTCAATTTTTTCTGTACTGGTGAACTTTCCCATTCCATTAGCTTCTTCCCATAAGTGTAGCCAAAATATGTCAGATAAGAGACACAAAGAAGATAAATAGAAAGTCTCCTACATATCTGTGTGCTTTTTTCTCATCTGTTACCTTTATTCTACATGGTATATCCACTTTTCCAAAAATATTAATACTTGCTAAAACTTTTAGAATATTCACTATATCATTATTTTACATATTTTAACTCACTTAATTCCTATAACAACCCTATGAGATAGGCATTTGTATTATCTACATTTTAGACGTGAAAAACTAAGTCACAGCAAGTTTAAGTAAATTGTTCAACATCACTTAGCATCACTTGTTCCCATCCCATAGTCTTTTTGACCTGCTAATGAATTTTACAGGAATCATTATGGGTGGTCACCTACTTACTTTTATTGCTGCTGAATTTAAAATTTTAAGCCAACTGCCTCTTTCAGGGTGTTTTAAAATATCTTTTTTATTTTATGCTTAAAAATTTTTTTTGAACTCTATTTTTATATTTTCTATTTCTATCACAATCCCAACTTGTACTCATTCTCAGTGATTTAAATGATTAAAAAAAAAGTAAACTGCAATTGAATTCAAAGTATATGAAATCTGAATGTATTTTCACTCAGAATATATTGAGGTCTAAAAAAATACATATATTTTATCTTTGTTACCAAAAAATTATTTTTAAATATTCAAAATTAGCTATTAAAAACAATTAGAAATATTACATGTAGATACAATACTTACTGTAAAATTTTTAATTTAAAAAAATGTTAAATCTTATAAAACATTTTTATAAAAATACAATTCATCTCAATTTTGCACTTAATATCTATTTACAAAAGTAAAACATCAATATCCTGCTTCACAAAATATACATCTAAACCTAGGTCAATACAAATTTAAGAAAAACATGAACCATTTAATGTTGTAAAACAGATCAAGCTCTACTACATACTGAAAATACCTGTTATTTGTGAGTACCTTGAAATGCAAATTGGAATATAAAAAGTAACAGAAAATAGATGCTCCACACTAACAGGTAATGGTTCTATATTTTGCAGAAATCTTTTGTATTTGTGCCATTTGATAGGAGACGTTTGGCAGGTCAATTCATCTGTCTTTTCTCTTACCAATCCCCTTCTGTGCTGTGATCCTCCTCTCACTCTGATGCACTGCTTTTATCTCCAATGTCACAGTGGCATAGCCCACAACCTTTACAGCCTTTGGACACAGTTGCCTTTTGCAAGGGGTGAAGAAAAATATTATCCTGGGTGAGTATATTATTAGTCAGGAGAATAGATGTTTAAGATTGCAGGAGTGCAAGTGTTGAGTGCTATATTCTATATTATAGAAAACCATGTGCGTTCTTTAAAACTGGTGCATACATGTGTCTAAGATATTCAAGGTCTTCTAAAGTACAAGGCTTATATTCAAATTATTCTAAAGTGCCAAGGGCCACTCTTATCAGGATCCAAGGGAGTCTTGCTTACGATAGAAACTAAGTTTAATTATAGAAACTTGAAAAAAGATAAAATATTGAATTTCATAGTTTGAAAATATATATCCATTAAACACTACAGTAAATTACACATATTTTACAAGCCTTCACTGACAGTCTGTTTTCTTTCCAAATTAGAACTTACTAAAAAAAAAAAATTGGAATTAGGTCTCAATTAATTATTGTGGTCCCAGTGAAGAGCCTATATTCTGGCACATATTAGCGAATATTCCTGTAGCTGATCCATTGTTTCTAAGGAGAATAGACTGGGATCAATTACATGTGGGAGATGAGCATGCTGAGGGCAAAAATACATAAAAGGGGTTTAAATGAAAGTATCTCAAATGGTAAGTAGAAACAAATACCAAATTTAAAGATTATTGCCAGTGTAATATATATATTTTCCTCCTCCGTTCTCATTTTTCTTCTTTGAATGAACAATTCCCAATAGTAAATAAAGAAAACCAAGAGCTCTTTAACCACTATATTTTCCAATAGCTATTACTTGTATAGCGTTTCCTTGATATACAAGGAAAAATGTTGCTATTAAACTAAATTTTAAGTAAAAGCACATTATGGTAGAAATAAGGCCCTCCAGAGAATACTTTTATGAGACTATTATTGCACGGTAGCTTGGGCAGTTGAACTCACATGAAACAAATGGCTCTATAAAACAAGTCCCAAAGTGGCCTATTGCTTAATTAAATTCATATACAAAACATCCCTCTGCTTTGACATGTGTACATACATATATTAAATATATTTTAAAATTCAGTCTGAAAAAATACGACCTCATAAAGATGCAAAAGTCTAGACTCCACCTCAAAGCCAAAGAACTTCTTGAAGCAATATTTTATGTAGAATTGTGACTTTTAAATAATTGCTTTTTCCCCTTAACCTAGTGAAACCAGTAAGTTTGATGTATATAATATGTTTAAGCTTTCTGCCTAGAAGGGTATGCCGTAGTCTCTATGAAATGTTTGCGAGGAATGCAAGTACTGCTAATTCTTTCTTCTCTTATTTCACTAAAATGGAAGCATTTCTAGAGTAGCCTGGGCATGCATAGGAAGAAATGCATTTGCAAGCTCTATAGCCCAATCCTTCAACTGAAATGTGTCTACTTAGAAGAATGTTAATTTAATGAATGCAAATATATTAAGACATGTTTTTTCCCTTGAATGTAAAATTGTTTTACCACAATGTATTACTCCACCCTTCTGTTTCATGAGCCACCTACATGTGGGTAACAGCCCTCCAGGAACAGAATGCAGTCCAGTCTGTTCAATAGCCTAAAAACATCCTAAAGCCATCTGCTATTAAATGTGTTCAGGGAAGAAGGAAGCAAAGGGGTAAAAAGAAGAGAGATTATTCAAAATGCTACTAATTGATTATAAGTTTTTGTTTCTGTAAATGCTCAGATTTAAATTTTCACACTAAAGAACCTAAAATAAATAATTTCAGCCTCTTTATTTTTACCTATGCTTTTGGGAAACTTTTTAATAGTGCCTATTTAACTAGCACCCCAAAGAGAAATGGGAAAAAGATTCTGAAATCTAGATACATATAGATGATTCTCAAATACAGGAAGTAAATGAGACCAGTTCTAAATATATTGGTTACATATTTTGGGAGCTTATAAAGAGAAAAATGAGAAGGGTCATATTATAGTCTGAATAATTTTTGCCACTAGACACTAAACATGGCCTACATAAACATATATAAGAGAAAAAGTAATAGATTTTTCTTACCCATTGAAAGGGTCATAGCTGATATCCCTTAATTAATAAGAGAAAAGCTATAACAAATATATTTAATCATATTTTTATATGACATGCGATCCTTCAGAGATGATGACCCAAAGATGCAGAATATACTGTGCATTTTTATGCAGACATTTGATGAAGAATGAACAGTCATGTATAAGTATAATTGGACAAAAAATACAGGATAATAACTATTGGTAATAAGGGGAACTTAGCAGGGCCTGCTTGTTCAGATTCTTCTTGGCTTCCAGATATAAGGTAGGACTCCCCTAGAATGAGGACCTTATGACTTACTTGCAGAATTTCTTAATGATCATGCTTCAGGGAAGAAAGGTGGGAGAAGGTGAGGGTGTTTTTGCTTCTGCTGTTTACTTAATCACCACAGTCATCTTTTGGGGTAACGTGTTCTGAGCTCCGACAAGAAAAACAGCAACATAATAATAACTATTATTTATTAGATACTCACTGAATAGCAGGGACTATGTCAAGCATTTTATACTGATTATCTCATTTAACTCTCATGACACCTCTGTGGATGTATTCTTACTTTAAAAATAAAGAAACTAAGACACTGAGAAATTACGCAAGTTATTTCAAATGACACAATTAGCAAATGGCAGCATGAAATTCAGCCCCTTTGTCTGTGACATAAAAGCCTATTTTTTGGCCCCTACATCATTGCTGCCAACTTTTGACAGCAAGTCATGCCTTTTAACCTGGGGAGAATCTTAGTAGTACATGTTTTAGCACCTCACAGAGATAACACTAAATTTAGGCCACTGACAAGAAAACAATAGGTTAAAGTCACAGCATGAACATTCACCTCACCAAAGGCAAACTACACAATCTGACCAATGTCTAACCCTGCATTTGTAAGGAAATATTTATGTAAAAAAAAGAGGTTTACATTTGTCAACAGAGTGTTTGGCTCAGTCATTTAAATTCACAGAGAGGATAAGCAGGAAAACTTTCTCTAAAGGTGTGTGACAACTGAGAGGCCACAGAACATGCACTCTGTGGTATACAGCAAATAAGCCCAAGACTGCAAAGGCAAGAAGTCTGGGCAAGCTCCCTGTTTAAATGAATAGCATGTGTGAGCTGTGATGACCTTGTCACTCCCACCTCACCACTCCCTTTGTCAGAGGCCTTCAAACTAGAGCAGCATTCAAACTAGAATGACTCCATCTTGAGTGAGGCCTAGGAAAATGAGGCTGGGGCTTGCTGGACTTCGTTCCCAGAAAGGTATACCTAGCCTCTAAATGTTTATAGTTAAGGGAAAAGATGAATAATATTGACTAAACAGACCTAGATTTGGTAGTGTCCAGATATTCTGATACCTTGAGAAAAAAGGCATTTCTAATTTTGCTTTAAAGATAATAATATTGATTCTTGACAAACACAGTAATTAAGAAAATTAATCCTTTATTGCAAACCCTTGCAGCAGAGCCCGTCTCTCCATTGTAAGAGTTAAAGAGAGAGGAAAGAAACACGAGGAGCAGCTAACAGTCAAAGACAGGCTTATTCTGGAGAATAAACCTGGGAGGGGCTTCTGGCCTATTTCAGTCAGGAGCACTCTCTCTTACAGACTAAGAGTATTTATTGGTGAGAGAGCTTGGAATGTTTCTATGTGGGGGAGGAAAAGTTTATGGAGCAGAGTTTATCTCAGGGCAGGCATGTCTCTGGTCGGGGAGGGGTTTGGAATGTTTCTGATAGGAGATATCATTTGTGGTTTATGGTCCATTAGGCTTATGCCCTTTGGATTTAGGCAGTTTTGTATCAAGGTGAAATTTAAAATAATAGCACTTGTCCCAGATGGCAATGCTCCTGCTCTGTCACCCATGACCTTTTTTTTATCCTACATATATATAAGCATTGTTACCCAGAATGAATGTGTTCCTCCTCTTACTTTTGGGCACACCCCACTCTGTCTGCAGAGTAGCTGTTCTTTCACCACTTTACTTTCTTAATAAACTTGCTTTTGCTATGCACCACAGACTTGCCCTGAGTTCTTTCTTGCATGAGATCCAAGAACCATCTCTTGGGGTCTGGATTAGAACCCCTTTCCTGTAATACTTTCCTTGATGCCATAGATGAGGAATAAGAGGCAGACCTTGCATGTGAGAGCAGGTACTACTATTGCCTTGCAAGAGAAATAAAGGCATCCATATTCAAAACAATAGCAAAGGGAGTACTCAATAATGCTTACCAAACATGCACAGGACTTTATAGGCACTTTGCAAGGGAATGTAATGTTTGCTTTGTCTAGATAAATTATCATAATGAGGCCAGAGAATCTTTTCATTGTGCCCCAGCAATAAACATTGCACTCTACCAATTACAGAGATACAACATGTTTTTTTCTGGTTGCCATGAGAAGAACTGATGAGATTTTTAAACATTTTAATGCACATTCCTCAAGAAAGAGTCCAGAAGCCTTCCAATCAATTTCATGGAGGAGTCAGGGGAAGGGCAGGGGTGAGGATCACTTTCTCTTTACAACTGGAAAATGTTATTAAAATATTTATAACAAAAATACCTAAGAGAGGACACCTAACTTCTCACTCCTCTATGTCATCATTTTTATGCCTCTGCTATTATTTTGTCACTTTGGGTAGGAAAAAAAAATATGACATAGTAATATAATTTATGTATTTTGGAAATGTAATTTTTCAGTGAGGTTTGGATTTTTTAAGAATTCAGTTGAAAGGAATATGGCAATGATGCTTTAAAGGAATTTGTTCTACCACCATTCTGTAATATTGAGATCTGGAGTGTTTTCACTATTTTTAAATTAACATCTCTTCTGAATTCTATCCCTTTATTTTCTTTAAAAGGAAATCACTTTAAGGTCCACATATATTCAACAAATATTTATCAAAAGCCTACAAATTAGAAAGCATTATATATAAATGCAGATATTCTTCAATTCAAACAGAACTTACTGTTAAGCAAAAAAAGTAAAATAAATAGCCAAAGCTATAATGCTAAACAGCCCAAGGGAAGTGCTATTTGAATGACAGAAACTGAATACCTATGAGAATTTCAGAGTTTTAATTTGGCTTCAGAGTTATTAAGTGACCTTATAAACACTAGAGTGCAGTGAAGTTCAAGGCACTTTAGATGAGAAAAGTTCTTTGTTTTAAAGGTCCTAGAATGGAAATTTCTTGGTATTGCAGAACTACTAGCATTTGTTTACTATTAAATCACTTTGACCCAGTTACACTGCAAAGTTACCATTGTCCTTTGTCAAAAGACCAAATCCTCACTCAACATTAAGAGAACATCTCTTTCTTAACATGAGTGGTTAATTAAATGCTATGAAGAACATGTAAGAGAATCTAGAAAGAAAACAGTTAACTTTACAGATGAGATGGTGAAGCCCAGATAAGTGAAGTGAGTTATGGACAGAGAGGACACTGGCATCCTGTTTTCTAATTTCTTAAACTAAGTGTTAGTTCCAACACACTATCTTAATTATTAAGTGGTTCAAGTTTATTTAGTCATGGAAATACTGTCTATAGGTGTTTTTGCTTTGATCATATTTGATTATTCGTTAACTTGTTTTACAACTTGTGTGTCTATTTCGGGGATAAAAACGTGAATACAGTGTCCTGAAAGTAAGCCAAGGGATAAAGAAGCTTAGCATAAAACACAAAATAACTGCTTTGACTCATATTTTATGAAACCCACAAATCTGTCTTTCATACAGGAGTTGATGTCTTATTATTTTTAGGTTTTAAGAACCAAATCCCAAAGAACAATAGGGACTTAATTTGACTTTGTTGTTGATGCTAATTTAGAGATCCTCACTTGCCCATGAAACACTCCCAGAGTTCACATGTCATTTGCACATGAAAATCATCTGTCAAGTCCACTAGATCAGGTTTAAGCATTCTTCAAACCTGCTCTTTATACAAAAACAGCCTATGTTAATCTCTCTCAGAACACCCTATGTCATACTATTCTTTAATTTGACAGTTCTCTCAATTCGTGACAATATCATAATTTGAAATTATATGCATATGGGTGTGTGTGTGTACATATATATATATATATATATATAATTTGTTTACTCATTAGTTTAATATCTGTCATAGCTCTGTGGGGAAAAATAGTCAACTTCGTACCAATTTTATCTTCATTCTGGCACCTAGTGGTTATTCAGTAAATATCTTTTGAATGAACAAGTGATTATTGATTGGGTACTATTCTGAAAATGGAAATTGATGAATATTCTTAGATTTTGGCTAGGTACAATTAATAAAAAAAAAAAAGGAGTACCATTATAATACATACCACGAAGATTTTTTTAAGTCTGTTATTATTCATTTGTTTTAGGTTCAAGTGATAAAACACAACAGTTTTAGGGTCAGGTGATAAAACACAACTTAAACTCATTTAAACAAATGTCTTACAGGGAAGTCCAAATTTACACATAAAATAAGACAGAATGTAATTAAATGCCAAAATGTTTGTTACACATAATAAGAGCTGTACAATCCTAAGAAGGAGAGAAAAATTGTCTACCCAAAATGTTAGCAGAGCATGTAGAGTAAGAAAACCTAAAATGGGTTTTGAAGATTAAACAGAAATAAGGATAAAAATGGGGAGAGAATACTCTCATTAGAGATTACAATAAGAGCATAGTCATTGTGGAAAGTGTAAAGAGACAAGACTATTTTGAATAGAGTGAGAACTTAATTGTGACAAGAATCTTGACATCCAAAATCAAGAGGGAGGAACAAGAAAAAGAAGGGGCATCAAGGAACTAAAATTTCAAAAAGTTGTCTACAAATGTCTGAGAAGATTAATTTTATGAGACTCTATTATAAAGTTAAAACATACTTACATACTAAGGTTAGAAACTATTTATGGTTTCTGATTTTACTAATCTTAAAAATTTTACTAAAACACTATTCTCTGAAAACTGTGAATTTTAACAATGTTTTAAGCTGCAGTAGCACACGGTGCTCTGTGTGGATCCAATATGATAATCATAGAAATTTTAAAAAGCAACCTTTGACTATTGAGGCAGGATTAGAAAAAAAACATTGTACAAAGGTCTGAAAGACTTAAGGGAATCGATGCAATTAAGAAGAAATGTTGATATTAAGCTTACTAAGCATACGAATCATTCTTTTGCTTCCTAAGGTGACTCCCCAAGTCATCTGACATTTTATCCTTATTTTCTTTTTAACTTCAGGGAGAAAAATAAAGCTGAAGTTTGAGCTTCCCACTCACCATCAACAAAATTATCAGCATTTTCCATCAACTATGTGCCATGAATCCTTCCCTCTCTGCTAGACTTTTCCCCCAAGCATTTTAAGGTATTCAACTCTCTAATTTTATTCATAAAATCAAAAACAAAGTTAAATCTTCTCAAAGTCCGCTTCTGCCTGCTGTCTAGTTCCTCTCCTTTCCTCCTCAGGCAAGTGGCTTTAAAAAGTAGTGCTCACTTCCCATTTAATCCTGAATTTGCTGTACTCAGACTTTGCTTCCAGCCTCCACATAAACTGTTCTTGGCAAATGATCTCAGCATCACCTGTGATCCCTCCTTCACCTCATTCAGACCTCAGCTGGAATGTGACTTCTCCACAGAGCCCTCCCCCATGTCCCTCTATGTTCACTTTTCCTGCTCTACTTTTCCTCAAAGTACCCATCCTTCCCTAAATTTGTATGACTTGGTAATTTGTTCAAGTCTGGCTCCCCACCAGAATATGCACCCACAAAAGCAAGGACTTTGCCTTTCGCCTCTCTTTATTCCACCCAAGGTATAGACATCAGCAGACACTAAACAAACATGTGTTGAATTATTTTTACTAAACCCAATCAAAACTTTACGATTTTGACTTACTTTGCTACAAATTGATAACCTGCTTCTTTTTAAACATGCTTCTCTCATAATTTCAGTGATGATTGTTCTTTAATGCCTTTCTTCCTTTATTTTTGTTTCATCCTTCCCATCCTAATGCAAGGAGGTTTCTTTTTTAACATCCCTAAGGAATGGTTTGGTCTTTGGTGCTCTTTGTTAGTCACTGTCTCCAACTCCTTCCTGCAGTCTTACTTGCTTCCATGGCTTCAGTTATTATGTACACATTCTATGACAATTTTATTTATTTATTAAAATGTGGGTTTTTTTACATCTCTACCACAGAACTCTCTCTTTAATTCCACAAGAATGTCTTAGATGGGCTACTGATGCCTCCCCATGGAAACATATGAAACTAAAGAAACACATTTGCTCTCCTCTTTGTTTCCTGGGTATTCCCTAAACCTTTAATTTATATTTATTAATTCATCGAGCTACCCACTCCCTTAATCCTGCCTGACCTTCAAGCATTATGTGTTTTCAATTCTGCCTCCTCAGTAGCTCACACATGCAGTCACTTTTTCTTTATTTTTGCTGAACTAGTGTTACTTCGAGCTCTAATGTTTTTTTTCCTAGATTCATGACACAGACTTCTACTTTGTCTCCTTGCCTATCATAATGCCTGAAACCCTAATTAATCTGCTCTTTTGGTTATTACAATGACAATTTAGAAAGTCAAGACAGCACAATATAAAAAGCCCACGATGGTATCTTCTTTAGCTCCCCACACTGCTGCTGGGCAAATGCCCAGTGCTTGTTCCCATCACTGTTCCTTCGCACTGTTCCTTCTACCTTCTGGAATGCTTTCCCCTATCCTTTCCTGTTGGCCTGCCTAATTTTACTTATCTTTTACATCCTGGTTGAAATGTCACTTCCTTCAAGTTTCCTCTTCCGATGGCTACACCAACCTCCACATCTAAACTTGCGTTTGCTGGCACTCCAATGTGTTCTCATAGCTTCCTGCTCTACTTGTCATAGGTCCATTTGTATTCAATTTAATATTACTTTAAAATTGTGATTTACTTGCCTGACATCCTATACCAGTAAGGTAATACTAGCTGCAGAGAAAAACCAGCCCCAAATTTCAGTATTTTAACACAATAAAAGGATTATTTATCACTCATATAACAATCTTGTCAAAGAAAAAACTAAGTCTTAGATAAAACTAACAAAGCCTGTTTATTCATAAATTTGAGCAAGAGAGCCGATTTACTATCACTTTCTCTTCAGCTGGGGTTCGAAGGTGTCAGAAAGGAAAGTAAATTTAAACATGTATAAAGAAGGAACAACAGAGAAAATAATTTAAACATATATAAAATTGGGACAATTTCTGTTTGGCAAGTATTTTATTAAAGTATTTTGGAAATAGAAGAGGCTTGCTGATTTCCAGATACATCTGGTGGCCCTTGTATGGTTGCAGGACACAATTGAACAGTTTGTGGACATTTTTAAAAAGGATCGTCAATGTTTAGGAAGGTGGTTGTGTGAGTGTGTGTGTGAGAGTGTGTCTGGCCATTTATTATAACAAATGGAAGTGCATGGGGTGCTTTTTGTGGTTAAACTGTCATCATGGTCCTTAAGTTGTAGTTGCCATGGCAGGGAGTTTCTCTGTCCAAAAACAGTTTCCCTGGTCATTGAATGGTTTTCTTTACTGTGATGATGTTGGGATGTAAGCTCCTTCTTTGTATGACCCAACTATCTTCTAGCTGTAAGGAGGTTAGATGGAAAGAAATGGCATCCTACCACTTAAAAACACCAAATGGGGACTAATAAGCATTGCTTTTATTCACATTCTATAGGTAAGAATCTAATCCTATGGATATAACTGGATACAAAGGGTGCCAGGAAACATAGTACTAGCTGGGCAGCAACCTCCTGGTGACTCATTCTCACTAAGCCAGGGGGAACATCAGTTCTGGGTGAACAGTTTATAGGTACCATCTCTGCCACACATTCCCAACCGGTTTTTAGTTTTATAAGAGGAAATACTATGTATTTCCACTGACTGGCAAAGGGACAATGCCATGTGTTAGTTGATCAAAAAATAGTGCTTGGATGATTAAATCAATAAATGTTCGAATGGCTCTATCATCTGAAAACTCAGAATCACTAAAATTGCCTCTTTCTATTCTTAAAGTTTTACTCAAGCAAATTATGGTTAATGGTAAAATAAAAACATACAATTTATGGATATAAGGCATCATTCTGAAAGCTAATACCGAATAACCTTGTATTTGCAAAAAATGAATCTGAGAATAAACACTATAGATAGTAAATATCAAATAAACAAATAGCATGTTTTGAACGAAAATCAATATTATAAAATGAATTAGAAGAAAATTTCCTCTAATAAGTGTACTTTGGTTACATACTTGCCAAAGGAATCTTCCTAACATTTTGAAAAGGCTACTCATAAGGGTCATAGATTTGCTCTTAATAGCCAACTAAAAGTACATTTTTCTTAAACTTTGAGCTAATTTTTCAGGCAAGAAGATCATTCTTAATCATTTCTATTTGTCACTTGAAGATATTTCTAAAATAAAATTGTCAAAACCAAAGCATGAAATAAATATCATCACATCACCTAGTGAAAAATATAATAAACAACTTTCCAATTAGTTTTAGAGGTATTCAGGAATGAATTATCCTCTGCTTTCAGGTTTCATGAATAATTCAAATTCAACTGTCAGTCGACCTAATTAGCAATTATCTAAACTATTTCTGAATTATCTGGTTTGAAGCTACCTGTGTTACAGTTAGGTTTATTTCTGATATAATTATTAACCCCATCCGTGTTGGTCTTGTCTCTTTTTCTGTTTCTCGTAATGGAACAGGCATTTCCAGAACACAGAAAAACCTGCAGATTCAGTTTATTAATGTAGCATTACCAATTAGCTCCTCTAGTGCCAAGAGCTGACAGCATATACCAGACAAGGAGATATTTTAAGCCCTTAGAAATGCCTGTCTTACATTCTACTGATTTAACTATATCAACCACAGAAAGAGAAAGCTGGCCTTAAAGGGAAAGATGAAATGCTGGAGTTGATCTGATGGAAGGTTAGTGAAGCAAAAGGACTTACTTAAGGATTGATTGAAACATATTCAGGTGATTGTAGAGGCCCCACATGCTTGGACACTCTTCTCCATGTGAACCATGAAAGTAATTGAACATATTCAGTGCCAATTTGATACAAAGGACATCCGTTAAGCTCAAATTTAATGCTGGATTATAATACCCAGAATTATGTTTCCTTTGTATTTTAAATTGCAGTATATCTCAAATTGTACATTTCTTATCAACGCTATTTAAACTAAAAAATACCTCCTCCTTCAATAAAACAAAGTTTAAAAAATAAATTGTAGCATCCCTATCCCCCAAAATCCTGAAACCTCAAAATTCTTAACAAGTCTTGAGATAAAATATAAAATAAAATTATAATTGTGATGCAAAACCTTCTTCATTAATGGTTCCAACTGTATCATAAATTCTGGGATGGAAATTGTAATTAATCATGCACCTATTCTCTGATTTCATTCTACTTGTTCCTAGAAAGGGGAATTAGCTGAAATTGCATTACCTTTCTCTTCTTAAGTCTTATTTTTTTCTACTGGAAGCTTTTAGAAATTATAACACTCTATGCTATTCTTTCAAAACTGTCAGAAGCATTTACTTTTAACATGCAGGAGTACATCATAAAATATTATTTCACATTTGCTATTTTCCTGCAATAATGTCTTTGCCTATTATTGTCATTAATAGAGTCCTCCATTCCCATACACATTCAACAACAACAACAAAAGAACTCTACTTTGTCTATTTGTTCTTTTTCCAGATTTTACTGACAACTGAGAAGAATAAAAGATGTGATAGGCTTGTGGTCATTCCTTGAGTCAGCCTGCTCAACATTTTCACTTTACAGTGTTTTTCCCCCTGTTTTGTTCTTTCTCTTGGATATATTTATAGAAACTTTTCTTATTTCCTTTGAGTCCCTTAGCAACATTATTTCATTTTGCTTTCTTACCTCACTTATTGTGTGCCTGCATTCCTTGATGGCTAACTTATATCTCTTGCTTTCAATCTCCCCTCTTTTCCATTTCCTATACAATTCTATTTCGTATTTCAGCACTTGCAGAGACCCACCCTCAACCACAGATATTTTTTAATCTTCTCTATATTTTTAACCTGTATTGGAATAGACGTTTTGAGCTTCCCATGCTGAGCTCATCTCAAAACTCATTTCTTCCCCTTTCCACCTGCCCCTAGCAAGTCAGCCACTGACTTCATTTTAACTGGTTATTTTGCTGAATACATTAATTTAAAAAGTGTTCAAGTTTAGTCACTACTCATTTCTTCAAGGACATGGAACAGGTATTTAACAATTAGTAGGGACCTATTGGTCTAAAAACAAAACAGGAATTTTACACACAACTCTATACTGTCTAACAAATAAGTGAATGGGTGATGATACAGTATCATTGCATACTAAGTCCTACTGAGTCATTGGGATAGGACTGACTTTCCTGAGCTAGGAAAACAGAAAGTCCAGAGAATCTCATCATAGATAATGATTGCTGGTCAGCTGATTGATCTAATTGACTACCTTGTGACAGTTGGCACTGTTGGTAAGGCCAACCCCAGGTTCACTTAACTTGGAACTACTTTGTAACCAATTGCTCCTGGGATTCAACAGCCCTTAGTAAATTTGTTAATGTAACCTTGATAAAGTATGGCTCTGAACTCTCAAATTGTATGTAGTATAAATATAGCTGTAGACTCGTAAAAGATGATGTAATAAAAAGAGCTTAGCCTAAAAATCAAAGTTTCAAGTAAAAAGCTTTTAATTAAACCTATAGACACATTTTCAGGTAAAAATATACCAAATATCTGACTAGTTTTGAAAATCTAAAAATGACCTGGGAGCCTAGAGAGTTTTGCTAACCAAAATTTATCTGAATATCTTAGACGTGTTCCAGGCCAGATATTTAATGATGTCTTCCCAGTAAGCATTGTGTTCTCTTAAATGAAAGAATTAAGCCCACAGAAATTAAACTAACAGCCCTGCCCTCCTAAACCAAAAGAAATACAGAAACTATATAAAAGACACTTTAGCTATAGATTGTTCTGGATCACTGGCTGTCATACATAGAAACAATGGCAAATATTATTCAAGTTACCTCGTTTCATTTGACTGGCACCACTTGAAAAAGAAACTAAATATTAGCTTCAGGGTGGCTGTTTACAAAACGTCTATCTATTTGAATCAGCTGGCAATTTAGTATCTGTCTTTCTTTCAGTTAATATCAGCTTCTCTACATCTGAACATTTTTAAAACAGGTGAAAATTGTTAGTAACTGATGGTTTTTCCCAACTATTCTTAATTTTTTTTTCAATAAAAGAATATTATGACACTTTTGACATTGTGGAACTTATAAAGATTAAATTGAAGTTAGGCCCTTCCCTCAGATACTTCCAAATTAATCACAATTGGGATAAAAATATCTGTTTTTTCAAATGCCTTCACACACCATTCTAAATTATATGTGCGTACACACACACACACACACACACACAGCAATAGTACACAGACTTTTAATATACTTTTACACATGGCCACAAGTATTTGGACAGCTGAAAAGCAAATAATCAAGAACAAATTCAAGCAAGATTTTACAGGAGGTAGAGAAAGAAAAATCAACTTTCAGAACCTGGAAACAAGACTGCCTGCTAAAGGATCGCCCACCTCAACCCCCACTCAGTGGAAAGCAGGGCAAGCTTCACATGTATTTGTAAATAAATGACATATAAAATTGGTCATGAATAAAAGAAAAAGGACAATTTTTTTGTAACATGAAGAAAGGGCAAAAGTAAAATACCATCAACATTAAGTGGATTTTTTTCTTTTTTATGGATTTTACATTTTAAGCACATATGTCATGACATTTTAATGTAGCAGTTCTGAAATGGAGGAAAAGAACATTGATTTTGTGCCCCAGAGAAAAATAAACAATAGCACTTTCCAAAAAGGCTTTGGCCTGAGCTTCCCTTGAATGATATAAATGACATTCATCCCCAAGCTGAATGATGTTGGTAATGGCTGCACTTTCTTGACCATTCTTTCCATGGATATATGCTGATTTAATCCTCTCACTGAGGTCATCATGATGTCCAGGTTGTAATATGAAGTGCTGATGAAATATCACCATGAATTCAGATTTATTCAATTTCAGAATACCACAGAATTCAGAATCAACTGCATAAATATAAGATTAGCAAAAATGATTGAACTATATCCTTCATGTATTTAGCTATAAAGTTGGCAATCTTTAGAGAAATTTTTACTGAGGCTTAAAAATTTAAAGCGTATATCCAACTAGCATATTTTAAATATGATTTCTACTTAAAATCATTTTCCATTTTTAGTTCTGATATAGACAAACTATGATATTTTTCATAGTCCTAAAATGAAATGAAACAAAATACTTTCATTAGGATTAAGCTATAATATTAAAAAGGTTTTTTAAACTGCACATTAACCTTGATGCAGGTAAAACCTATTAAATGATGATACGAGTTATATTTAGCAACAGAGGAATTATTTAACTTCTCCATGTTTTAAACACTGTCATCTGAGGATTCTTGTGGACATATGTGTTGTCTGAAGTCTAGTGGGGAAATAGACTATTTTTCTATTGTTTTTTATATTTCCCCACTAGACTTCAGATATCTACTTTCAAAGAAAATAAAATAATATATGTATACTTTCTTGGACATGAAAAGTCTTCTAACTCCACCAAAAGATATATGTTGGAATCTCATTAAAATACCCTAATTAGGATCTATGACCACAAGACTATTCTTTAGATGAAATAATATTGTACTGACATTCTTCTGTAAAATTTTATTATAAATCTTCAATGGCCTCCATTGTAGGCCAGATTTACAGCGTAGTGTAAAATATAGGCCTACAACATGTGTAAAGGAATTGATTTACATAGGAAAATTATTAACTCAACCATCGCTTTGGTGATGGGAAACTGCAATTTACCATTTAAAAAAAATTACAAATTGATAAATTATTCTTTTCTCACTTCTATATTGTTCTCTGCAATCATAGTAAAAAGCCTATGTGTAGACAGCCTTAATGAACCTCAAGATAGCACAGCCTTTTCACTTCCTCTGCGTGGCCAATTCCCACCTGACAGATGGAGAAGAGACAAATCAAGGGAAGAGAACTCCCTTCAAAGATATGGGGAAGATGATGTGATTCCTCCACATCCACACTTTGAATTATTTTGCAACTGTGAGTTCGAGTGGTATCTATGTACAGTGTTTTGAAAGATGGAAGCAAGTTTGGTGGGCCTGCCTACAATTACCAATGTCATTATCTGCTCTGGACTTTAACCATTTTTACTGAGCATGTACTCTATACTAGCAGTCATTTCTAACTGAGTTCTTACTATCTGTAATCTGGTGCCACAGAGGCCTCCAAAAACACTTTGTTTTTATTTCCATTTTCAATAAGATGACCTAGGGAAGCATGAGTGTTGATTTGGAATATCTTATCATAGGATGTTTCGTAGTTAAGTTATAAGACAATGACAACTTAATTCAGCTGGCGTTAAGCTATCCAAAATTATTTTTAATTCATAGACTTTTTGCAAACAAGTGGGTTGGCTCAAATTGGTTTGTCTCACACCCCTACTGAGGCTCATTTTATATTTCATATTCAAGAATCTAAGCATCTCATAAATGTCAGTACAAATCTTGCATCCTGTCTAGTCAAATTCATGTTCAGCAGGCAAGCCTTCTCAAAAGATGAAATCATTTAGTATAAACACCTTTCAAATTGAGAAAAACTAAGCTTTGGCATATTTTAGTAAAATATTTGTTTACATTATTAAAATAGCTTAATACTATTTTTTTTCATGACTCAAAAAGTAAAAACCAGTCCCCAAAATTAAAAACCAGTCCCAAATTAATTTTTTTTGTCAACTTTGGCATTAGTACATATTCTCTTGGAACTGAACATATGAAGTTTTCCAGATAATAACTGAAGGAGAATTGTGATAAATATTGTACTTTAAGTGTATGCATTACTCTCTGCCACGTGCTACAAGCCCACTAAAATGACAGTAAAGAAATAAAAGAAAGGGAAAGAACAACACAGGAGGATGAAGGAACAGAAGCAGGTATACGATAGCCAAAAGATGTCAACAAGTTTTTGGAAGAGGAAAACCAGCTGGATAAAAGGTCCTAATTATTAAAACAGGAGGAAATTAAAACCCCAAAATGAGAAAACTGAAACCTCCACATGTGAGCATGTCAACAAGAAGCAGTTAATTGATGAAGTTATATCAGAGAAAGACTCAGGAATAGTCTTTTAAGGCTAGATAGTTCAGAATGTGGGGATCATGGTAAGACTGAAAAATAGGAGTATTTTGAATGTTACCTTAAAGATTAAACCTCACAATTTTCTTCCCACCCCTAACCATCCACAGGATTCCTCTTTTTTTTAATCTGGTATAATATTTTTGGAAGGACTGAACAACTTAAACTCAACACAAGGTTATAGACATCAAGAATAACTGAAAATAGGACCAGTTTAATCGTGAAAATGAAGGAACTTTTACAAACTTGAACTTATGATTTCTACTGCACAGTTCATCCAGGTTATACTGCCTAGGCCTGTCACTGGAGAATGCTTCTTGGAGAAACAGTCCAGCTCAAAACAAAAAACATGCAGATAGTAACATTTGGACATCCCCAACAAAACAGCTAAGCCCTGCTTATTATCCTGTAGGCAAGTCTAACAGTCAACAAATTCTGCCGAAACACAAGGGGTTCCAGTTCTTAGTGCTTCAATCTAATCATAAGTCCAATAATAAATGTGAACAGACAGTCAAGAATCACTAAACATTTGAGGAAAGCCTTCAACATAAATGTTTGAAAAAACAAAGGTAATTAACACAAAGAAGTAGATGTAACACAGGAAATAGGAGTCAGCTTCAAAATGTGTTTACATAATTAATATTCTCAGAGAGATAAAGGAAGACATTGCTCATGAAAAAATTACAGGTTACCATAAAAAACACAATTGGAGAAGAGAAATATGCTTTTTGAATAGAAATATGATAGTTAAACCTTCTGTTGATGTTTCAGAAAAATAGGGAAATCTTTCAAACAAGTAGTATGAATGAAAAAACTTACAAACAATTGACAGTTATTTTACAAAGTTCAACTCCCTACCAATGATATTCCAGAAAAAGATACAAAGAAAATGTAGAGGAAAAATGTATTTAAATAAAATAAAATGAAATTTCTCTAAAGTGAAAGACATATATTCCCAGATTAGTTATCACTGTAGCCAATAAAAAATTATTCCTACAAAGGCATATCTCCATGAAGTCTCAGAGCCCAGGAGATAAAGATATTATCCTAAAAGCTTCCAGGGATGATGATGATGATGTTGGTAAGTTTTCAAACAATTATAAATGAATCAAATTAGTATTCTCAAAAGTTTTCCATCCTAACACTTTTTTCCAAATTTGAACAAATAGTAGCATAAAGACATTTTCAGACAAATTGCACAAAAAAATATTACTTCTCTTTTGTTATACCTAAGGAAACTACTCCGAAAATGAGGGTAGAAGGTGTCATAATAAAGACAACATGAGGCACAGGAAATAATGATTTATTTTAATGGAGAGGTAAAAAGAATTACCACGATGATGCTAAGTGGAAAATGCTGTGATGACAACTTATAACAGGCTGAGAGAACAAGCAGTGTCCACTGGACCAGGTGCATAAAGGGTATCAGAAAAAAACAAATGTCTCCAAGTAAAAGGAAATAGCTACTGATAGATTACCTAATATCATTGGCCTCAATGAGAAACATCCTTTCCCTTTATGAACTTTTTTTAGGAATAATTTTAAATTTACAAAAGGTTTGCAAAGATAGTGCATAGATTTCCTATGTACCTCTCCCTCATGGTTTCCCCATGTTTAATATGTTGAATTGACATGCACACTGGCCAAAATGGAGAAACTGACATTTGTACTTTATTATTAGCTGATCTCCCAACTTTATTTGGGTTCACCAGTTTTTCCATTAACATTCTCTTTTCCTTTCAGGAGCCATTTCAGGCTACCAGAGTACATTTAGTTGTACTGATTTCCCAGTCCTCTCTCTTCTTTCACAATTTCTCAGTCTTTTCTTGTTTTCTTGTAAGAGTTTTGAAGAGTACTAGACAGCTACCTGGGTTTGTCTGATGTTTTTCTCATAAGATTGATTAGACTGGGGTTAAACTGTAGCTCCCAGAAAGGGAAGTATCTACACATATTATTTGAATTTTTGTGTAAATATTTATCTCATTTCCTTATTTACTTGTTTAGTTAATTTTTACTTTATATCAACATTTAGATTCATGAATATTTATTTTACACTTTGTGTTATAATCCGATACTACAATGTTTGTTTTGTTGCTCCAATTGTTCCACTTTTGGCCAGTGGGAGTTTCTTCAGGTTTGCTCCCATGTCTCTGACATGACCATAACTTTTTGCATTTAGAGAACTTTATTATTTTCTGATATTATATTTCAGACTGATCTAGTATTTTTCCAGCCCCAGCTTTAGAGCCATTTACTTCTCTAAGGATCATTGATCCCTTTTGTTGGGAAATTGTATTCTGAAACCAAGATCTGATTGTGCTATGTGCTCATTGCTAGTAGCAATGTGAGTAAGCAAATAAGAAGCACTCTACAGTTTTATCAGTGTTTGTGGAGGATCAGTGTTGGGTACATAGAGAATAAAAGAAACCAAAAGAGGCAATTTTCAAATTCTAGTAGAATAAAAGTTACAAGGAAAGAAAACATAATTATAAAATGATACTTTGGTACTTGTCTCAGTATGACAACATTTTTACATTCATAATGATGCAGTGTTGAATGTGTTTCATTTAATCAAAAATATGATATAGAGGAGAGGAGTAAAACAGGATGGCTAAATAGAAAGCCCCATTGATCATCCCTCAACCACAAGGACACCAATTTAACAATTACCTACACCAAAAAAAGCACCTTCTTAAGAACAAAAATCAGGTGCGCACTTAACAGTATCTGTTTTTAACATCACAACATTGAGAGAGATTTCAAAGAACTTATTTATTTCTGCCTTAATTTCGTTATTTACTACTGGGCACAGCAGTCATTCAGGAGCAAGTTAATCAGTTTCCATGTGGTTGTGTGGTTTTGAGTGAGTTTCTTAATCCTTATTTTTTATTTGATTGCACTGTGGTTTGAGAGACTGTTTGTAATGATTTCCATTCTTTTGTATTTGCTGAGGCGTGTTCAGCTTTCAATTATGTAGTCAATTTTAGCATAAGTGCTATATGGTGCTGAGAAGAATGCATATTCTGTGGATTTGGGGTGTAGAGTTCTGTAGATGTCTATTAGGTCCACTTGGTTAAGATTTGAGTTCAAGTCCTGGATATCCTTATTAATTTTCTGTCTTGTCGATCTAATATAGACAGTGAGATATTAAAGTGTCCCACTATTATTGTGTGGGAGTCCAGGTCTCTATTGAGGTCTCTAAGAGCTTACTTTATGAATCTAGGTCCACCTGTATTGGGTGCATATATATTTAGGATAGTTAGCTCTTCTTGTTGCATTGATCCCTTTACCATTATGTAATGCCCTTGTCTCTTTTGATCTTTGTTGGTTTAAAGTCTGTTTTATCAGAGACTACTATTGTAATCCTTGCTTTTCTTTTCTTTTCTTTTTTTTTTTTTTTGCTTTCCATTTGCTTGGTAAAATTTCCTCCACCCTTTTACTTTGAGCCTCTGTGTGTCTTTGCACATGAGATGGGTCTCCTGAATACAGCACACTGATGGATTTGTCAGTCTGTATCTTTTAATTGAGGATTTAACCCATTTACATGTAAGGTTAATATTGTTATATATGAATTTGATCCTATCGCCATGATGATAGCTGGTTATTTTGCACATTAGTTGATGCCATTTCTTCATAGTGTCATTGGTCTTTATATTTTGATATGTTTTTTCAGTACAGGTTTTTCCTTTCCATATTTAGTAATGACTTCAGGAGCTCCTTTAAGGCAGGTCTGATGGTGACAAAATCCTTTAGCATGTGCTTATCTGTAAAGGATTTTATTTCTCCTTTGTTTATGAATCTTAATTTGGCTGGATATGAAATTCTGGGTTGAAAACTATTTTCTTTAAGAATGTTGAATATTGGCCCCCACTCTCTTCTGGCTTGAAGTGTTTATGCAGAGAGATCCACTGCTAATTTGATGGGCTTCCCTTTGTAGGTAACCTGACCTTTCTTTCTGGCTGCCCTTAACATTTTTTCCTTTGTTTCAACTTTGGAGAATTTGATGATTATGTGTCTTGGGTTTGCTCTTCTCAAAGAGTATCTTAGTGGTTTTCTCTGTATTTCCTGAATTTGAATGTTGGCCTGCCTTGCCAGGTTGGGGAAGTTCTCCTGGATAATATCCTGAAGTGTGTTTTCCAACTTAGTTTCATTCTCACCATCACTTTCAGGTACACTAATTAATTGTAGGTTTGGTCTTTTCACATAGTCCCGTATTTCTTGGCAGCTTTGTTTGTTCCTCTTCATTATTTTTTCTCTAATCTTGCTTTCACAATTGATTTAATTAAGAAGATTTTCAATCTCTGATATTCTTTCCTCTGCTTGATCGATTTGTTTATTGATAATTTTATATGCTTCATAAAGTTCTCTTGGTGTATTTTTCAGCTCCATCAGGTCACTTATGTTCTTCTCTAAACTGTTTATTCTAGTTAGCAGTTCCTGAAACCTTTTATCAAGGTTCTTAGCTTTCTTTCATTGGGTTAGAACATACTCCTTTAGCTCAGAGGAGTTGGTTATTGCGTACCTTCTGAAGCCTACTTCTGTCCATTCATCAAACTCATTCTCCATTCAGCTTTATGCCCTTGCTGGAGAGGAGTTGCAATCATTTGGAGAAGAGGCATTCTGGTTTTTGGAATTTTCAGCATTTTTATGCTGGCTTTTTCTTATCTTCTTACATTTATTTACCTTTGACCTTTATGCTATTGGCCTTTGGATGAGGTTGTTGTGTAGATGTCCTTTTTGTTGATGTTGATGTTATTGCTTTCTGCTTGTTAGTTTTTCTTCTAACAGCCAGGCCCCTCTGCTGCAGGTCTGTTGGAGTGTGTTGGGTGTCCACTCCAGACCCTGTTTGATTGTGTATCACCATAAGAGGCTGCAGAACAGCAAATATTGCTGCCTGCTTCTTTCTCCTTTCATCCAAGAGGGGCACCTGCCTGATGCCAACTGGAGATCTCCTGTAACATTGACCTCTGCTAGGAGGTGTCTCCCAGTCAGGAGGCATGGGGGTCAAGGACCCACTTGAGGAGGCAGTCTGTCCCTTTGCAGAGTTCAAGCTCTGTGCTGGGAGATCTGCTGCTCTCTCCAGAGTTGGCAAGTAGGAACCTTTAAGTCTGCTGAAGCTGTGCCCACAGCCACACTTTCCCCCAGATGCTCTGTCTCTGGGAGATGGGAGTTTCATTTATAAACCCCTGCCTGGGGCTGCTGCCTTTCTTTCAGAGATGCCCTGACCAGTAAGGAGAAATCTAGAGAGGCAGTCTGGCCACAGCTGCTTTGCCATGCTGTGGTGAGTTCTGGACAGTCTGAACTTCCTGGTGGCTTCTTTAACCCTCAGTTGGAAATGCAGAAATCATCTGTCTTCTGCAATGGTCTGTCTGAAAGCTGCAAACTGAGGCTGTTCCTGTTTGGCCATCTTGCCAGCTGTTATCAGTCCATTTTTATGCTGCTGATAAAGACATACTGGAAACTGTGTATTTACAAAAGAAAAAGGTTTAATGGACTGCAGTTCCACGTGGCTTAGGAGGCCACACAATCATGGCAGAAAGTGAAAGGCACATCTCATATGATGGCAAACAAGAGAAGAGAAAAAAAGAGCTTGTGCAGGGAAATTTCCCTTTTAAAACCATCGGATCTCCTGAGACGTATTCACCATCACAAGAAAAGCATGGGAAAGACCTGCCCTATGATTCTCTCACTGGGTTCCTCCCACAACATATGGAAATTCAAGATGAGACCTGGGTGGAGACACAACCAACCCATATCAGGCTTTTATACAAAAGTCAGGCAATAGCAAATGCTGGTGAGGATGTGGAGAAAAGGAAACCCTTGTACACTGTTTGTGGGAGTATAAATTAGTACAACCACTATGAAGAATAGTTTTGAAGTCCCTGAGAAAACTAAAAATAAAGCTACTAGAAAATCACACAATCCCATTCCTATATATCTCCCAAAGGGAAGGAAATCAATATATTTAAGAGATATCTGCACTTCCATGTTTATTGCAGCACTATTCATAATTGCCAATGGACACAAGCAATCTATGTGTCCATCAACAGAATAGATTTTAAAAATGTGATGCATATACAAAACAAAGTACTATTCAGCCATAATAAAGAATGAGATCCTGTCATTTTCAACCACATAGATGGAACTGGAGGTCATCAAGTAAACTAAGTGAAGTACAGAAAAAAAAAAAAAAAACCATTGCATGTTCTCACTTATTTGTGGGGAGCTAAAAATTAAAATCATTGACCACACAGATACAGCAGAAAAATGGGAAGGATAGTTGGAAGTGGAGGGGAAAGTGGAAATAGCTAATGAGTACAAAAAAATAGAAAGAATGAATAAAACCTTGTATTTGCTAGCGTAATAGGGGACTAGAGTAAAAAATAATTTATTGTACATTTTAAAATAACTAAGAGTATAAATGTATTGTTTGTAACACAAAGGAAATAACTTGAGGCAATGGATACACAATTTATGCTGTTGTGATTATTACCTATTGCATGTCTGTATCAAAATATCCCATGTAACACATAAATATATACCATTACTGTACCTGCAAAGATTTTGTTTTTAAATTTTAATGAGATAACTGTATGGTAAGGATGGGAATATCAGAAATGTTTGTAAATTATATTGAAAGTGGGTGGTCTCCAAATACAAATCCTCATCTGTCATAGCAGAAAAATCAATAGAAAGTATCAAAATTGCAAAAATTAAGAAATAATAGTAATTGCATTTTATTTAGAAATATGGTTGTAAATGCCAGAAGACACAGCTGAAGTGTTAAAATTTCTCACTTATTTGCTATAGTTTCTAACTTTTCCAAAATACATACGTATTTCATCAATAATTAAATCTCCAAATTTTCAGAAAAAGAAAACAAATACACATAACAAGAGTTATCATTTTGACAAATGTAATGGCATTGGATCAAATAAATTTTTTTTAAATTGGGGCCAGGTGCAGTGGCTCACACCTGTAATCCCAGCATGTTGGGAGGCTGAGGCCAGTGGATCATTTGAGGTCAGGAGTTTGAGACCAGCCTGACGAACATGGTAAAACCCTGTCTCTACTAAAAATACAAAAAAAAAAAAAAAAAAAGCCAGGCATTATCATCCATGCCTGTAATTCCAACTATTCAGGAGGCTGAAACAGGAGAATCACTTGAACCCGGGAGGCAGAGGTTGCAGTGAGCCAAGATTGTGCAATTGCACTCTGGCCTGGGTGACATAGCAAGACTTTGTCTCAAAAAAAAAAAAAAAAAAAAAAAAGGTTGTGCAATACTAACAACAGAAATTCACCTTGAAAAAAATTCCTTTGTTTTGAAATAGCAATGTAAACAGAAGCAAAGTATGTTAACCTGTTTTCATGCTGCTTTGAAGAAATATCTTTTATAAAAGAAAGAGGTTTAATTGACTCATGGTTCCACACTGCTGGGGAGGCCTCAGGAAACTTACAATTATGGCAGAACACAAGCAGTCACCTCTGCACGTGGTGACAAGACACAGTGAGTGTAAGCAAGTAGTAGTCTTATAACCGATGTTTATAAGATCATCAGTCATCATTAGACTCACATACTGTCCCCATGATCCAATTACCTCCACCCTTGGTCTCACCCTTGACACTTGGGGATTATGGGAACTATGAGGATTATAATTCAAGATGAGATTTTGGGTAGGGACACAGCCAAATCATGTCATTCTGCCCCTCCCAAAACTCATATCCTCACATTTCAAAACACAATAATGCCTTCTCAACAGTTCCCCCAAATTTTAAGTCATTCCAACGTTAACTCAAAAGTTCAAGTCCAAAGTCTGATCTGAGACAAGGCAAATTTTTGCTTATAAGCCTGTAAAATCAAAAGCAAGTTATCAGGTTGATGCAAAGTAATTGTGGTTTTTGCCACTTGAAGTAAAAAAATAACTTCCTAACAGTTACTTCCTAGATAAAATGGGGCACAGGCATTGGGTAAATACACCTATTCCAAATGGGAAAAACTAGCCAAAACAAAGGGGTTACAGGCCCCATGCAATTCTGAAGTTCAGTAGGGCAGTCATTAAACCTTACAGGTCAAAGTGATCTCCTTTGATGCCATGTCTCACTTCCAGGTCATGCTGATACAAGATGTAGGTTCCCGTGGTCATGGGCAGCTCTGTCCCTGTGGCTTTACAGGGTACAGCTCGCCTCCTGGCTGCTTCCATGGGCTGGCATTGAGTGTCTGTGGCTTTTCCAGGTGCATGGTGCAAGCTGTCATGGATCTAACATGCTGGGATCTGGAAGATGGTGGTCCTCTTCTCATAGCTCCACTAGGCAGTGCCCAGTAGGGGCTCTGTATGGGGGCTCTGATCTCACATTTTCCTTCTGCACTGTCCTAGCAGCAAAATTCTACCAGGACACCAAAGCACTTCCATCTCTGAAATCTAGGCAGAGGTTTCCAAACCTCAATTCTTGGCTTCCAAACTTTAATTCTTGACTTCTGTGCACCCACAGGCCCAATACCATATGAAAGCTGCAAAGACTTGGGGCTTGCCTTTTCTGAAACAATGGCCTGAGCTGTATGTTGGCCCCTTTTAGCCAGTTCTCCTAGCACCATTCATTAAATAGGAAATCCTTTCCCCATTGTGTATTTCTGTTAGGTTTGTAGAAGATCAGATGGAGGCAGGTGTGCAGTCTTATTTCTGGGTTCTCTATTGTGTTCCATTGGTCTATGTGCCTGTTTTTGTACCAGTATTATACTGTTTGATTACTGTGGCCTTGTAGTATAGTTTGAAGTCAGGTAGTGTGATGCCTCCAGCTTTGTTCTTTTTGCTTAAGATTGTATTTGTAATGTGAACTCATTTTTGGTTCCATATGAAGTTTTAAATAGTTTTTTTTTTTCTAATTCTGTAAAAAATGTCAATGGTACTTTAGTGTCAATGGTACATAAATTTCTTTTTTACGATGTTGATTCTTCCTATCTATAAGTATGAAATGTTTTTCCATCTTCTTGTGTCCTCTTTGACTCCCTTGAGCAATGGTTTGTAGTTCTCTTTGAAAAGGCCATTCATTTTCCTTGTTAGCTGTATCCCCAGGTATTTTATTCTCTTCGTGGCAATTGTGAATGGGAGTTCATTTGTGATTTGGGTTTTTGCTTGTCTGTTGTTGGTGTATATGAATGCTTTTGATTTCTGCACATTGATTTTGTGTACTGAGACCTTACTAAAGTTGCTTATCAGTGTAAGAAGCTTTTGAGATGAAATAATGGAGTTTTCTAGATATAGGATCATGTCCTCTGAAAACAATTTGATTTCTTCTCTTCCTATTTCAATACACTTTATTTCTTTCTCCTGCCTGATTGCCCTGCCCAGAACTTCCAACACTATGTTGGAGAGTTCTAACCACTAAGATTAATGAGAGATGGCATCCTTGTCTGGTGCCAGCTTTCAAGGGGAATGCTTTCAGCTTTTGCCAATTCAGTATGATATTGGCTGTTGGTCTGCCACAAATGGCTCTTATTATTTTGAGGTATGTTCCTTAAATACCTAGTTTATTGAGAGTTTTTAACATGAAGGAATGTCATATTTTATCAAAGGCCTTTTCTGCATCTAATGAGAAAATCATGTGGTTTTTGTCTTTAGTTCTGTTTATGTGATGAATTGTGTTTATTGATTTGTGTATGTTGAACCAGCCTTGCATACCAGGGATGAAGCCATCTTGATGGTGGTGGATAAGTTGGTTGCTGTGCTGCTGGATTCAGTTTTCCAGTATTTTACTGAGGATTTTTGCATTGATGTTCATAGGAGATATTTGCCTGAAGTTCTCTTTCTTTGTTGATCTCTGCCAGGTTTTGGTATCAGGATGATGCTGGCCCCATAAAATGAGTTAGAGAGGAGTCCCTACTTTTTAATTGTTTGGAACAGTTTCCAAAGAAATGGTGCCAGCTCCTCTTTGTACCTGTAGTAGAATTGAGCTGTAAATCCATCTGGATGTATGCTTTTTTTTTTTTTTTTTTTTTTTTTTGGTTAATAGGCTATTTATTACTGCCTCAATTTCAGAACTTGTTATTGTTTTATTCAGGAATTCAGCTTCTTCCTAGTTCAGTCTTTGGTGGGCGTATATGTCCAGGAATTTATAGATTTCTTCTAGATTTTTCTGGTTTATTTGCATAGAGGTGTTTTTAGTATTCTTTAACGGTGGTTTATATTTCTGTGAGTGATGATATCCCCCTTATCATTTCTGATTGTGTTTATTTGACTCTTCCCCCTTTTCTTCTTTATTGATCTTTCTAGAGGACTATCTATTTTATATAAATATATATATATATATATAAATACATATATATATAAATACATATATATTTTTTTTTTTCAAAAAAAATGAATTCAGCTCCTGAATTCATTGATTTTTTTGAAGGGTTGCTTTTGTAATTCTATCTCCTTCAGTTCCATTGTGAGCTTGGTTGTTTCTTGTTTTCTGCCAACTCTGGGGTTTGTTTGCTCTTGGTTCTCTAGTTCTTTTCGTTGTGATGATAGGGTGTAAATTTGAGATCTTTCTAGCTTTTTGATGTGGGCATTTAGTGCTACAAATTTCTCTCAACACTGTTTTAGCTGCATCCCAGAGATTCTGATACATTGTCTCTTTGTTCTTATAGGTTTCAAAGAACTTCTTGATTTCTGCCTTAATTTCACTATTTATCCAGGGGTCATTCTGGAGTAGATTGTTCAATTTCTGTATAGTTGTGTGGTGTTGAGTGGGCTTTTTAACCTTGAGTTCTAATTTGTTTGCACTGTAGTCTGAGAGACTGTTTGTTATGATTTCAGTTATTTTGCATTTGCTGAGGAGTTTTTTACTTCCATTTATGTAATCAATTTTAGAGTAAGTGCCATGTGGTACCAAAAAAAAGTACATTTTGTTGTTTTTGGATAGCGAGTTCTAAAGATATCTATCAGGTTCACTGAGTTCAAGTCCTGAATATCTTCATTAATTTTCTGTCTCCATGATCTGTCTAATACTGACAGTGGGGTATTAAAGTCCCCCACTATTACTGTGTGGGGTCTAAGTTTCTTTATAGGTCTCTAAGAATTCATTTTATAAATCTGGGTGCTCCTGTGTTGGATGCATACATATTTAGGATAGTTAGCTCTTTTTGTTGAATTGAACCACTTAGTATTATGTAATACCCTTCTTTATCTTTTTTGACTTTTGTTGGTTTAAAGTTTATTTTGTCATAAACTAGGATTGCAAAACCTGCTTTTTTCTGCTTTCCATTTGCTTGATAAATTTTCCTCCATCCCTTGAGTCTACAGGTGCCTTTGCACATGAGATGTGTCTCTTGAATAAAGCATGCCAATGGGTTTTGTCTTTGTATCCAGCTTGCTATTCTGTGTCTTTTAATGGGGACTTGATGTGTAGCCCATTTACATTTAAGGTTAATATTGCTATATGTGAATTTGGTCCTGTCATCATGATGCTGGCTGGTTAATTTTTCAGTCTTGTTAATGTAATTGCTTCATAATGTCATTGGTCTGTGTACTTCAGTGTTTTTGTAGTGGCTGGTAACACTTTTTCCTTTCCACATTTAGTGCTTCTTTCAAGATCTCTTGCAAGGCAGGCCTGGTGGGGACAAAATCCCTCAGCATTTGATTGTCTGAAAAAGATTTTGTTTCTCCTTCAAATATGAAGCTTAGTTTGTCCAGATATAAAATTCCGGGTTGGAATTTCTTTTCTTTAAGAATGTTAAATATTAGCCCCTATCTCGTCTGGCTTGTAGGGTATCTGCTGAGAGGTCCACTGTTAGTCTGATGAGCTTCCCTTTACAGGTGACTTGGTCTTTCTCTCTGGCTGCCCTTAACATTTTCTCCTTCATTTCAACCCTGGAGAATCTGATAATTAATTGTCTTAGGTAGATATTTACATGGAGTAACTTACTGGGGTTCTTTGGATTTCCTGAATTTAAATATTGGCCTGTCTTTCTAGGTCAGGGAAGTTCTCCGATGATATCCTGCAGTGTGTTTTCCACCTTGGTTCCAATCTCCCCATCTCTTTCAGGTACTCCAATTAGTCATAGGTTCAGCAATTTTACACAGTCCTACAGTTACTGGAGATTTTGTTTGTTCCTTTTTATTCTTTTTTTCTCTAATCTTGTCTGTTTGCCTTGTTTCAGCAAGACAATCTTTAAGCTCTGATATTCTCTCTTCCATTTGGTAGATTCAGCTATTGATACTTGTGTTTGCATGATGAAGTTCTTGTGCTGTGTTTTTCAGCCCCATCAGGTAATTTATGTTCCTCTCTAAACTGGTTATTCTAGTTAACAGCTCCTGTAATATTTTATCATGGTTCTTAGCTTCTTTGCATTGGGTTAGAACATAATCCTTTAGTTCAGCAAAATTTGTTATACCCACTTTCTAAAGCCTACTTCTGTCAGTTCATTCATCTCAGCTTTAGCTCCCTTCTGTGCCCTTACTGGAGAAGGGCTGTGATCATTTGGAGGAGAAGAAGCATTCTTGCTTTTGGAATTTTCAGAATTTTTGCATTGTTATTCCTCATCTTTATAGGTTTATCTACCTTTGATCGTTGATGCTGATGACATTTGAATGGGTTGTTCTTGCAGGGAGGGTGGTTCTTTTTTGTTAATGTTTTTTTTTTT